>NW_027176251.1:13422196-13794696 GCF_023055335.1 Clinocottus analis | reverse complement strand
CGTTGCTCCGAATGACTTTTTAATCACTTCATAATGAGTGCAGACCTCCTGTGTCATTGATCTGACGGCCGGGCTGAAAGCAGAGCTTCTTTTCCACGAAACAGGAGGGGGGGGGGACTCAAACTAAAACGCTCCAACATCGTGAATTTCCCCACCAACCTACTTTGGGTCCCATTGGTGTGCAACCTTTACCGAGTTGTATAATTCGGACTAATTCCCAGAGATGACGACTCAAACGTCGGCGGCCAATAAGCCCGGCGGCGAGATTTCAAAGCCGACCCGATTTAGTAGAGATTATCTTGCCTGCATGTGAGTGTCCTGAATGTTTATTTCATGCAATAATAAAAAAAAATCCAATGGGGGGAAAAAACATCCCATTGGCTCCTCGTGGAGGGAACCAGTGATCCCAGCTTCCGGGGTTCCCAAACCGGCACCAACACATTTATTCTTTAACAGTAAATGGAAGGCACTTGTTTCTGGGGGATAACGGCACGATATATTCTGTATATAAAATGTCTGTAGCTGGGAGGAAGCAAAATGCCTGGTTATTAATGAATATCAACAATTATATCACCGCCGCATGCCTATTCGGTAGACATCGCCCACCTCCACTGCAGCATCACCTTCCCCCCCCCCCCCATCCTTCTCCGTCTTCATTGCCAAGCGCTGGTTGCCGTGGGTTTTTCTGTGCTCCGTTTCTCGGAGATTGGCTCTCAATCAAGCGGCGTGGGCGGCACCATAACGTCCTTTTTTTTTTTTGTTACTTGCAATTTTTCTTTTTTTTTTTTTTTTTTTTACAATTTGTGAAGTTTTGTATGAGTTATTTCCTCCGCCTGCTCGGCCTCGGCTCCGCACCAACAGCCTCAGTTCCTCTCCGATTTCCTGCAACAAACGGGCTGCTGCTGCTGCAGGAAATGTGCCCATCCATCTTTGTGCCAGAGGTTATTTCCCTGGGAAGACGGACCAGACACCAGGGCCTCTATCGGACCCCCCTCCCTGCCCCACACACATCCTTTAATTTGGTGCACACTCTTTAAAGAGAACGCCCGGCACAGCAGACATTCTCGTTTTTCAGCGTGAGGCGCCGTAACAGATGCACGCAGAACTTGTCCTCGCGCGACACGTGCGGCCGCTACACGCCCTGCTTTAAGTGGTTTTGATTCAGACACGATCCAGGAGCAAAAAGAAAGAAGTTGGCATCGTTTAAAGATGGCCGCCGCCGCCGCCGCCTGACGAGCCGCTTGCAGCAGCAACGCGTCTGTTTTGGCGCGATTCATTTAAAAAAAAAAAGATTTTGTATTTTTAGTCTTGTTGGATAAAGTTCGCTGCCAGACTCGGTTTTTAAATTTGGGTTTGGTTTTGGAGTCGGCTGCTCGCTTTGTGCACTTTTGAGATAAGAAAAGTTTCCTCGTGCAGTTTTTGATGCAGGTGCTCTGGAGTGTGAAGGAACAGCAGTCCAGTCGCGATTATTTCCATTATAGATGGCGGAGGCTTCTTCCAAGGTGCTGGCTGGAGTCTCCTTTGAGTTGACCAGACGCTTTCATTTGCTTTGTACACAAGTTGGCACGAGACGATGTGAGTGTCGTGTTGTGAATATCCAGCCTTTTGCGTTTCATGAGCGTGACCCCATTATCCTAAAAAAGAAAATGGTGTAAAACTCTATAAATGGCACAAATGCCACGTTTATCTTTTTTTATTGTTATTGCATCCATTTTTTTTCAAATCACATGATTCCCCTGCATGAATGAAGGATTAATAACAAAAGAATCGCTTTATTATTTGAAAGAAATTGACCACAATTAACTGATTTGCACGTCGTCCCGGCTTTACGAAATAGATTGAGGCATTTAGCGTAATGTTTTTGACACGTTGATTCATCAATAATGAAGTTAATGATGTACAGTTTAGTGGAAATGTATAAATACATAAAAAACTATGTTGGACAATGTGTTAAGTGTTGATTTGATTAGTCATTTAAGGACTTTGCTGCTCGTGACTAAGCCTGTGTTTTGTATGTATGTGTGTGTGTGTGTGTGTGTGTGTGTGTGTGTGTGTGTGTATATATATATATATATATATATATATATATATATATATATATATATATATATATATATATATATATATATATATATATATATATATATATATATATACATATATAACTCATTTTTAGGTTTCTCGTCTGATAATCCGATGCAGCAATTGTCTGGCTTGTCACATCTCGGCTAAAGCCATTAGGCTGACTGCATATGAGAGGAGAGGGAGGGCTATAGAAGTTATTCTGAGTTATGATCATGTCTCATTGTTGCTTATTGGAGTTTTGTGAAAATTAGATTTTTTTTTTTTATGGTCTTGAAACGTGAAATGGAGCAGGAAATTAAAAACCTAATCTTCCTCTTCTTCCTCCTTCTCTTCCTCCTCCTCCTCTTCTCTGTAGGGCCCAAATCACACCACACTTGTTGCTCTGCACACACTCAGAAGGTGACAGATATTCACATATTTTTTTATTTAATCGAGTGCTCAGAGTAAATATGAATAAATATGAATAAATGTTTTCTCCCCGGCAAATTATCCCGCTTCTTTACACGTGACATGTGGACGCTCCCATCTCTCCCCCATGAGGGACCCGACTGCAGCTCTTTTCTAAAACTCCCTATAAATAGCCGCGCGGCGTGACCTCGTCCCTCAAACCGTTGACCACCTGTCTTTCAGGTGAAAGGTTCATTGATGGCTTTAATCAAATTTAAGATGGGATTCTCAACTCTCTCGTTCTCCCTCGTGGGCTCTTTATCCGATACCTCACCCATGCACCCGGAGCTCTGCACATAGGACTTTTCACCAAACAACACTCCAGCCCCCCTTCAACCTGCAATGTGTTAAATTTAGAACATGCAGCACTTTTTCTTTTTAAGATTTAAGTATGTGTTGTCCGTGTGTGTGTGTGTGTGTGTGTGTGTGTGTTTCTCACCATACACTCCGTCTCTCACGCTATTATTTGTATGTATTGCAGCGGCCCCATATGTGCGCTGAAGATTTGGCCCGGACGCAGTGTAAGAAAAGCAAATGTAATGTAGGATAAGTCTGCTCGCCTACACGCAGCGCGGTCATTTTCCTCCATTTCTCAGAACTCCGGGCTCGTTTCCATTGAAGGGGCTATTTTTAAACCGCTCTTTGGGGAGAGGGGTGAAGGGGTGAGAGGGTGAGGGGGTCTTCAGCTAGTGTCATATACGAATCTAGGCAGCGGTCCAGGGTAAATTGAACACACTTCGTGTGTGGGTGTGAGTGTGTGTGAGAGAGAGGGTTCATACTTGTCATAAATAATATGATGGATTCTTCATAAGTCTCGCCCTTGTCAAGTCTTCATAAATAACACTAATAATAAAAAGTGCACAGTTAAAAAAAAAACCCCTGCTGAACTGAAATTAATCATTATTTTCATTAGATAGTTTTGCTTAATTAGTCTGAAATTGTGTGGATGAGTCATTTGAACATTGAAAAAGTATTTTTTTTTTAAAAAATTTAAATGTTTCATTTACAAAAAAGTCTCAGAAAAGTACCGGAAATAATCCGAGCCTTTTTCAAACGGTGGTTGAATTATTGTGACTCGTTAAGAAAGCAGAGTTCTGTGCACGTGGGAGCCGTGATGGATCTGTGGAGCACGTGGCCGTGTGTTCGACAGAAAATCTGCTGTGGAGGAAAAAGGATCAAGCTCTTTGACCGAAAATTGGATCGGAGTCAAACTGATCCTCTGGACACTAAAGCTCAATCTGGATGATCGTGTGCGTGTGCTTGTGTGGACGTGGATGACTGCTCAGCTCTGGAAAACACATTCATTAATTTACTCCGAGGCTGGAAACTTATTTCCACCAAGAGAGAGAGACACGCAAACACAACACAACACAACACCTCCCACTCAGCCGCACGATCAATACATACGGCCACTAGGGGGGCGGTAACACGCGCCCTCAAACACATTGTTGTCATTACAAAGTGAGACCCAGACGGCGCGCGCAAGCGTTCCCAAGCGCCTATTTTGCCCTCGATAGGAGTAGTACCCTCCCCGATCCACCGCGGAGAGATTGAGTCATCCGCGGCCTTCACGCTGCTACGGTCTTTAGCTGCATGACAGGTTTTTTTTGTAAATTAAAAACAAAAACGGCAAGCATGCACTCAGTGGCCACTTTATTAGGTACACCTGTACGATCCACAGCCGCTCAATAGCGCTGTTATGGATTCTACCTTTTTTTAACGGGTTTAAAATGTCCATTTTGTGAAATGGATGATGTCAGATGTTGTGCTGATACCGACTGAAATGAAGGGTGTCCAATGGGGCCTCATCTATCTTTATAAACTATATTCTCTATTCATCGTCTTTTTAAAGTCTTTACCGATTTTTTTAAAAATGGTCTCGGTTGATTTGGACTGAAGAATCTGTGTCGTTGCATCGGTCGTGACCTCTGTTATTCCATGACAGAGGTCCCAGTCCCAGTGAGGGACTGGACTGCATTGTACTGAGCGGCAGCTCCAGTGGTGTTGTCCGTCTCCTTTACGTGCAGGATATAAGAAACGTCTTCATTAATATCGCGTTTCACTATGACCGAGAGAGAGACCTGTGTCTCCCGTGCCCGACATGTGCACGGGAGACACAGGTCGGTTACTGTGACGAGGTGGTCCATTCAGCGCGAAGATCTTTTTAATGAGTCTATATTCTTTTAATTAACCAGCCAGCAGAAGGTCTGTGTCCATTTGTCACCCCTGCTTCTGCTCAGCCAGAGCTGGGTGAATACACCCTCTTTTGTCTCCCAGAGGTCTCTGCTTCCCATTATATCTCCTCATTCACGGAAATGTATTTTTTCTTTTTTTTTCTTCTCCGTCACCTCTTTTAGATTAGCATGATAATACCCCACAGAGGGTAGGAGGGAGGGGGAGCTATTGCTGGGGCGGCTCATCGTATTCAACGTGTGCAAGGCCGCGGTTATTACCACTCTGAATGCACCATCAGTTAAACTAACAGCCTGGATTCCGACATTTATCTCCGCTATCGTATAGCGACTGTCAATTGCGTCGGGAGCACAATGGCGAATTATGGGTTATGTCTTGCTCCTCGGAGTCCGGATCCTTCCCCCTTGAGTAATTACGTGATGCTAATTCTGCCCCTGCATGCACTTCCCATGACAGGAACGGGGCTACCGCACTGTTCGCATGTCACGAGAGCTGGGCCGAGTGAAATAAAGGTGAATAAATGTGCTGTTTGCGCACAAGCGGCACCATCGAGCGCATCCTCCATTCGCCGCTGGGACATTGGGGGTGGAGCTAGTAGCCGCGTCTCCAGAGCCGGGGGTCGGATGCGGGTCAGGCCACCTTGAACTCCTCCGCTGGATTCATCGTGTCGAAGGTGGACACGGTCGGGTCGTCCTCCCTCCTCCCCTCCCCCGTTCAGCAGGAGGACTATGTTAGCCGCAGAGCGGACACCGGCAGCGCAGACAAATCCCTGTCACGCTATCTGAGGAGAACCCTGCCGGGGTCAGAGGTCATGTGTTAAAGGGGCGAGAGGGGGCAGGGCATCCCATCCCTGTGGCATGACCTGAATGCTGATTGATTTTCTCGAGTAGGTGTCACAGGAGGAGTGCGAGTGGGGAGGGGGGGGGGGGGGCAAGTCACTTACCCCCACCCCCCCCATGCGGCGATGCGGTGTGAGGGAATGCGGCGCTGAGGGAGCGGAGCGACGCAACAGGCTGGACTCCTCTGCTCCGACTGTGAACCTCAGCGGGCGTGTGTTTTCACTTTTCCTGAAACAAGACACTGGACCACATGGTTTCCTTTTTAACGGACAGCAGAGTGGAGAAAGAGGAGGGGGAGGTGGGGGGATGGGGGGGGGGCAGGAGTGTGGGTCTGTTTCTCCAGACGATCACTCCTTCGGCTCAAGACCTAAAGAGCTCCGGCTCCTCTGCTAGATTTATTTAGCGGTTTGTTTCAAATAAATTTAATAATAATAAAAAAAGAACAACCACGGTAGCCATCGGTATAAATCATCCAATTAGTTCAAAGTGGTTTCCTGGTCACCTCCAAAATACGGGGGTCTAGTTTGTGTAGTTGCGGCCTCCGGTTGCACAAACCGAGTTAACCGCTCAACCGCTTGAAAGGGCAAACGCACGAGCAGCCGCCACACGGGTCATGCGGCTTTCATTTGCAAGAGAAAACAAAGGCCAGAGGGTCGTCTCTGCATCCATCAGCGTTAGTAGACTTACTCCAAGAGAGCACTCTCATCTACCTCCTAAAAACAGTGGTTTTAGATGAGCTGTTCACCTAACGACCGGTCACGAGATGTGATTAAACATCTTCACATTTTAATACGACATGTAAAAACAATAAAACTGATAAAAGCAGTGCAGTTTTTTTGTTTTTTTTACTGCACAGAGTAATATTTATTGCTTTATATTTCTCACCCCATAAAACTGTATGCAGCACTGGACTTGAACTTAAACTTAATAGTCTTCATTCAGAGTAATTGTTTCGCTTTAAGCCACTAAATTATAAAATATTTTATTTCCGCGATAGTGCTCAGAGGTTTGACTTTTTTCTTCTTCTTTTTTTAAAATCAGAGCTGCTGACATATCATGATATTTGAGCAGCAATCTGGGGCGCACACAGGTCCAATTTTGATGACGACTGTAATTGTGAATAAAAAGTTAGTACTCTTCCAGTATCTGCGACGGCAGGATGCCATTTAAATGTCTCCCGTCTCTTCAAGTAAAATAAAAAAAAGGGCGCAAATAAGACAGAAACGGAGCGCTCGTCATCGCCCTCAAACCTGAATTATCGCTCTCGGGGTGCCGTGATATTTGAATCCGACTAGTTTCTGCTTGAAGGAGCACTAAACCTTCGAGGCACCATCGTGTCCTGTCGCTAAACCCCAGAATAAAGACATTTGCAAGTCTGATATTAAATGTAGCTCAGATCCAGACGGACTTGCATTGAATCTATAAAATAGCCCAAAATTGGATGTGCTTGGGTTGATGAAGCTGTTGATCTCAGCCTTCGAGCCTTAACAGCTTACTTTCCAGCACTTAATCTATTTAGGATTGTGCCCCCCACTCCCCGCAGCACTGCAATATATTTTATACCCAAGCCCAAAAAAAGAAAGTCTGGTTTCTTTGTCTTGTTTACAGATTCATAGAAATTGTGGATGTCAATTAAACTGATTGAGCAAAACCAAAAAAGAAATAAAACATGGCTAAAAGCTTTATTAAACCTTTATACATCTCAAGTAATCAGCAGAAAAGAAACCAAAAGCAGCAAGGTAAATGTTTATTTAAAGCTTGCTAAGAGAGGGAAAGGAAGACGAGAGCGAAGAAGAACAGAATCAATGAGGAGGTTGTGCTCAAAGTGGCTGACCGGTCCATCGTAATGGTCTTAAGCTCTGGATGATCTCCAGATCTCCCAACGCTGATCCTCAGACCAGATTGGGCCCCCTGGGGCTCTGCTACGAGATAATGAGCAACTAAACCCTCCTGCGGTGGACTCAGTTGATGAATCGTCAACTGCTGCCGGGGTCGTATTAACGAGGGTGGAGCAGTGTGCGTGGGAGTCCTGCCGTGTGAACCCCACCCAGCTGGTCCTTTCAGTATCTTCAAATAAACCAGTTATTGGTAACGAGAGTCGCTGGATTCTTCCGCGTATTCCCCCTCCCCCCCCACCCGAACACATGCTGGGCTTACGTCACCAGAGAGCTGCTGTCCCACTTGTCTCGTACCCTTTCAAACAATCGATGGAGGGAGTCGCTCCACAAGTGCGAGGTTTGAAGAATCCATGCGTCCGCGAACAAATTCTTCAGAGTGTTCGGTGGCCGAGAGCATCGAAGGAGCCCGAACAAGCGGCGTCCGGCCCAGCGGGTTCGGAAGGCCAGGCGCTGACTTTTGATTCCTCGGTCGTGATTTTGAAGCCGCTCAGTGTTCATGCCTTTATGTTTTCGGCGATTCAAATTGTAACTGAAACTTGGGTCGTTCGCCAAGATCTGCCGGACCTTTATGATCTCCTCCGTCAGCGCCACTCATCACACAACGTAGAGGTGTGAGTTTTGAAAATAATCTGGACTTTTCCAATGATTTAACCGCCCCATTTTGTTCCCTCCACCTGCTAATCAGCATGCTGCTGCTGCTGATGTTGTTGTTGTTAGGCATGATTCCAGCAGACGGCTAGCTGATCTGCGTCAATGAAAAACCTCATCCTTCTGCTATAAAGCACAGACGCACTCAGCTAAATTCATCCAGATGCATTCAGGGACAATTTGTCGTCTGGGAACTTTAAGTGCCTCGAAGATAGCCCTGAGACCTTTTGTTGAGCCGGCGCTGGAATTTGTGTCCCACGAGGCCTTATCTTCCCTCCACGATGTGGTCACAGCTGATCTGGTGGAGCGGTGCGACCAACGCTGAGCAACAGGCCACACGTCGACCACCGTTTCCCCCGCGGGGAGCGACAGAATGATGCCCACGTGCCCGACGGTGTCGCACTACACAGGATGGGATGCGCGACGCGGTGAACCGGGGCTCTCCATCCAGCGCTCGCTATCCTTTTGTCAAAACAAACGAGAACTCGAGAGCGCGGAGGAGGAAAAATAAGCTGGCTTTGACTCAACCTTAACCGAACCGTCATCAGCATGTGGCTGCCAGCTGGTGTGCGTTCCAATCCGGAGGATGCTGCCTCGGCAAGTCTTGCCGGGCTCTCCTACTTGAAATGCGCCGGGCTCGGGGTCAAAACGTCCATCATCGGGCATTTGTCAGAATAAGTCTTTGTGCCGGTCAGGATCCAACTAGGTCATTCATTTTATAGCATCTCCAGAAGGCTCCATATACATTGATATTAAGGCCGACTCTCTCCAGTGGGAGGTCTGGATAAGCAAGCTGCACAGGAAGTTGCTAACGCAAAAAGATTTTCCAGAACAATGGCCAGGTTAATGGATCTGTAAAATCACAGTACAAATGCAGTGTTATGATGTCTTCCACCGTTTTGAATTTGGCACGTAAACCCCTCTGCGATTACGCACAGGAATGAAGCTCTGATTGCTTTTTTTTTATGCTTAATGTCCAATTGAAAACTAATCAGCAGTGACTGTATGGCGCTGGAAATGAAATCCATTCGCTATATGTTCAGGAGACGAGCTTCAAAAGCAAGGAGAATTGCTTATCAAGCCCAGTGAGGTTGTCACTTTTTCATTTTCTTTTCTTTGTCCCTATTGTAAAACATTATAGGAAGCTTAGTTTAGGTTTATGCACTGGCAAGACGAAGACATTTTCCCTCGGAGCAGATTGACAGAGCAGATTGTGAGCCGTCATCGGATTTGAGCGCTCGGATTCGTCGAAATATTTTGTTCACTTACTGCGAAAAAGCCACATGTTGTCATGCGAACATCACCGAGCGAGTCTCTCCCCCCGGACTTCAAAGCAACATTGTGGTTCTCCTGATGAAAGAGAAGGATAAACGTCCGGTATTTGCAGTATCCGCCATTATTATTCATAGATTGGACCTTTTAGAGTTCTTTGAATAAATATGGAACGAGGTCACCGACAACAGCGAGGCCCATCAACGCAACACAAACTTGGGTCAAAGTTAAGCCCTGATAAAACGAGAGATGAAACAATAAGACCAATCTATAGGATAAGAACAAACAAAGAAATAAAATTGAAAACAATAACAAAATAAACACAGTAAAAAACATCGTCTGTAAAAATGGGTGATTTTTAAAGAGATGGCGGCGGGCCTTATCTCCTCAGACGGGTCGTCCCAACGCCGAGCGGCCCTGATGGCACAGCCAGAGAGGCCCCGCCCCCGTGGATCTGAGGCCCATAAGGGAGTCTGTGTTCTCTGTATTTCGGGGCACAGACCTTTACACATGCTTTGACCGCCACGGGTGAAATCCTAACAACCAGAAGCCGGGTGCTCCGGCGCTACGGCGTTGGTTTCTGCTCGCTGTCCTGCATGGAGACACGTGAGTAATGGATTTATTTTGTCCTTCGCAGATACGCCGACGGCTGCCGTCTTACCCGGCCTGCACCGACCTGCTGTGATTACCAGCTCGGCGGATCGCCTTGATGTTTGAAAAGCTCAGGTACAGTACCACTGCTGTTTGTTTCCCGTCTAGTTATGAAGTCCCCCGTCCGCTGAAGTGTCAAGTGCAGTGTTTCCATTGTCACATTACATCCAAGTCGGAGGGGGAGGTCTCCCTGCAGGACGAACCCGCGGAGACGGCTCAGTCAACGGACAGTTAATCAGCTTTTTAAATTGGATGTCTGCGACTCGTTTTAATCAAATGTCACCATTTAGCTCTTCACAAAGGGCTTTCTCCTCCACCTCAAGGTCGAACCCGGTCCTACACCGGCCGACGCGTCAGAACCACACACGCCCGGCGTGTTGCCTCGCAGTCGTGCTCACTGTTATTCACGGGATGTCGGATCCTCGAGTACCATTTTTTTAAAATGCCTAGCTCGCTGCTCGATGGGGTTCTACGTAAACAAACGCTCCATTTTCCTGCCAGTCGGGATCAGCTGTGCTTATTTCACATGAAAGCTTTCTGTGTTTGTGTTTCTGTCTGAGCTTTTTTCTTCTTCTTCTCTTCCTCCTCGACGGTTTGAAGTTGGCTCAGCTGATGACGGCTGACTAAACGCTGAGATCTGTGTTGCTGTCAGCTCACGTTGCCAGGTTACTATCGGATGAATCTCATCGGTCCACAGTCATGTTAAAGTTGCATCAACTCTGAATAACACCTGTTTTCATGAACTTCAACTTTTAAATCATAAAATCACCGGGATGGAAACTGAGAACCGGTTCCTGGTTGTCCGGCGGCCTCCGTGATGATTGATTCCTTGAACAGTGACGTGACGCTGCTTCAGTTTGTGAGTCATGGCTGAGAGGAGGAAGGAACACTATCAAACGCGTGTTGCTTATGAACCCTATAGGAGGAGCGCTAGCTAACGTTGGCGTTCAAGCTCTCGTCAGTAAAAATGACTATTGGGCGAAGGTTTCAGAGCAACATTATATAGATATTAAAGGGAAATTATGAGCTGTTGAGCTGGCTCTTATGAAACTACTAATGCCAACAAAAATAGAATCATTTGAAAAACAAAGTGTGTCTGAAGACTTGGCTGTACGCACTGTTGCTGCAAAAAAAAAAAAAGACCTGTTAAGTCTTTTTAAGCGGAAATGAGGAATATCAAAAACCAAAAACGTATTTTTAAGAGTGTGGCTCAGTTGCACAGAGCCACAACGACTGCGTGGAAGTGAGCGCTGCAGATTGAATACCACACAGATTATCATTATAAAGACAATTTATACGGGTGGGGGCTGTTATTGGAAGATTCTGCTGTGGCCTTTATAAACACAGGAGTACTTATCAGTGTAGTCACAAGACGTATAGATCTATACATCCTGCGAGGACGGCTTTGTCAGCGTCCGCAGCATAAGTCCTTTATTCATCAGCAGGGGAAGAGGACGTGCATGCTACTCGGACAGCTGCTGCACATAACCACGAGTCTCACAATGCCGTCCTTGATAGTTTTACTCAATAATAAAACTTATTGACCAATTGACCGACATAAGAATATAAAATACTCATGAGAATACCAAATTCCCATTACAGCACTCTTCTTTTTACACCGTACAATTAATCAGCTAACTATGAAGGAAAATCAGTAAAGAATCAGACCGATAATGGAATTGGTATTGAGAAAATCCAATCACCTCTTATCCCTGTTAAGTCAGGATTTATTAAAAGGTAATTGAGAGAAGCTAAGGATTTGAAAAAGGCCTTTTCTGGGGCTTTAAGCACGACTTTCACCAGTTATTACATTTTCTGGTGAACGAGTCTCAGAGGAAAACTGGTCTCAGACGACTTCTGGTTCTGGTATCTCTGATCGCCGGTCGTAGCTTTGCTTTATTATATTTTGTAGCTGTAGTGTGCGTGTCTGTTTGTCTACATTGTGTGTCCGTCTGGTAAAAGGCACACCGCCCCCGTAGCTCTCTGTGAGGTTTTGTCAGTTTCTTTTCTGGACTGGAATCCGTGGTCTGAGGATAATAATGGCGCCATATGCTGCACAGTTTGCACGGTTCCAGACTAACCAACACAACTAACACATCCCTGTCCGGTGCGGCGACGTTCTCGGGTCAACCGAAGAGGGAAACGACCGCAAAAAAGAAGCGTCGGGAACCTGTAGAGTCGCTCAGAAGCTGTTGGTATCTGGCCGGGCTTTTCCCCAGTGAGTCTGGATGTGGACAGCAGAGGACGGGGGCCAAGGAGCGCCGATGACAGGACGCCTCGTGGGACGGCCGCAAACAGATGGCGAGCCAGATGCACGCCCGCTTTGACCTTGAAAGCATCCGGAGTTAAGACCAGCAGAAATGTCTGGAAAGACGAGTGGCGACAGACGATGCGTCCTTCACAACCTGCTCTGTTCCGTTGTTGGACTCGCTGCCGCTGCCGCGTCGCATTTGTGCGAGTGCATCGCGCATGCTGCTCGTTTTTGTGTGTGCGTGTGTGTGTGTGTTCAGACAAATAAACCTTTTCTGGCATGTTCTAATTTGGTTTGTTTTGGAGCTCAAGTGAACCGAGGCTCGCAAACAAGAGACTCGTGGACACGTCGAGCTTTTTGTTAATTGGAAAAAGTTCCGGTCGGTGTTGCAGAAGTCAAATGATTCCGGTCGTTGCACCTTTTGTTAAGCCGAAGCGCGTTTGTTTTTATGATCAATTAATGAGACGATCATTTTCACGACTCGTCAATGAGTTGGTGTTTAACGCGTCAGAGCATAGTGCATAATGGCTACGAGGAGCGACAAAAACCTCACAGGAGACCTGCAAACAGCTGCTGTTTATGACGTTTACTCAGAGAAAATGACCAAAATTACTTCTGATCATTTTTCTGTCAATCACCACCTTGTTTTCAGCTTAATGTCAGTGAATATGAATGCTGCGAACATGCAGGCGTTGATCTGATGATCCCGGGAGAAGAGTTGTCAGACCGGATCTTCTTTTCTTCTTCTGTCAGTCCTTCAGGCGTGCCTCCACAGGTCGGCACCTCGCTCTTCCCCTCCACCAGCCGTGGCTTTACCCACGGAAAATAGAGCGCTGTAACTCGCCTTGAGCAAGGACGTGTTGAGGGACGCTAACGGACGCTCTTTGAGGTGGATGACTCGCGTGACTCCGTGGTTATTTTCAAGCCAAAACGACGGTCTTATTCCAAAAAACGTTATAGTTTTGCCGCCTCAACCCGACTGAGTTTCGGGCAGCGGACCACGAAGAGGACTCGTACGGGACTCTGGGAGCGCTTTGGAGCGCAGCAAAGGCCAGGCCATGATCTGAGCTGGGAGCTGGATGGTGGGAGTGAGGGCGGAGGGGGGGGGGGGGGGGGGGGGTCTGTGAGAAATAAGAGGAGATGGAGGACGGTAGAGGTGTCAGCCGTATAATTGGGGTGAGAAGATCTCCGGGGTGGATATAGAGGGAAGCTTTATTAAGACCGCTCACGGTCTGATTTGCTCTGGCGGCCGCCGGGCTCTCCCCCGCACACCCACGCCTGCGGGCCAATCTTCCATTTTCCACAAGAGACTCTGTAACAACAAAAGGGATGAAGGGCACGGTCCTCAAGCTCCTCTCAGTCACCGATAAGAAAGAAGACCCCATTACTTGAAATGTGCTGATGGGGAGGCAGCCTCCCCCCGACCCCCGCCCTCCCTCTCTCTCTCTGTCTTTAAATCTCCGCCTCTCGTTTCTGGTGAGAAAAGTTGCTGCTCGCCGATTAGTGCGGCCGTATTTGTTTCCTCCCCCAGAGTTGCTGTTAATATTGTGACTCGGCTGCACGTCAATGAGCCTCTCCAGTAATTAGTTCAACAGTCTGCCGTCTGCGGTGTCACGCGATAACCTCGCAGAACCCACTGTGTCTTTCTGTGAGAGAACGTGCTAACGAGGGCCTCTCGTCGGCAGCACAGGGAGAGCCGGTGAATGCGTGGTGGCCTGACCGCGTCTTCCTCAGCCTGAAGTGCGGCGCACACATCGGAGGGGAGAGGAACATCCCGTATCTCGTTTCGCCTCACGAGGTGAAAACGAGCTTTCCTGGGTGTGGTCGTATCACGTCTGATGTCCAGATTAGAAGCTTAACTGCGTCATCTTCCGCAACGCGGTGACCATCAAAGTGTCCCCTTTGATTGGGGATGCAGATACCTGGGCTTTGTTCATCTGGCAGATACAAAGTGCTGATCCCAAACCAGTGGCTGAATAAAGCTTTAGCCTCACTGTAGGTTACTCCTCCATAAAGCATACAGACATTTTCAAATATAACTGGAATTATGATTAAAGTGGAGACTTTAGAGTTTAATGCAGCATCACATTGGTCTGAACGTACAGCGTGTATATCAACTCAGAATTGAATCAATCGGTCCCGTTGTCACAGATACCCGATCGGCCCGGTGTCGGTGCATCCCTCCTTGCGATCGATAAAGCGCCCACGTTACTTATTTAACCTTTCGGGGATGCCTTCATGACTCCGGCGTCCTGTGCCATCCCACGAAAGCAGACTTTGTGAGTGACTTGTGTTGAACCAAGAGGCGGTTACGGGGTAATTAGTGCCCCCCACCGTCCTGCTGCGGGGGGGGCTCGACTAATCCTCTGCTCTGGTCATGGTGGGGGAGATTGCTGGCTTCTTCTCCCCCGGAGCCCTTCACTGGCTGGACATCAAAGTTGCAGGATACAGAGGGAAAGCAGATCAAGTGCGGGGCAAAAAGCGTCCATCGTGACGTTTGCAGGTCTTTTGGCTCGAGCTGGGAATTTGCTTCGTTAGAAAAAAACACAAGGCAATTTATATTTAAAAAAGTCTATAAATAGCATGAAACACAAAGAAGAGGCTTCACATAGACTCCAGGATGAGAGCTAAAAGCGTGACCGGGTCAATTACTCCGAAAAACATGGAGTCGGAGAAGATCAGGAGGTCCTGAACTCCTCTTTCCCGCGTCGCCTCGCTTATCTGGTCTGAGGGCTCGTCGATGGGAACAACGTTGCCGGGTGGAGATACTTTGTGTGCGTTACGGTCACGGGCATGTTCCGACTCTGGAGAGTGCAACACAACACAATTAGTGTGCGAGGGTTTATTTGAGTTTTTTTTGGTGATTTTCTGTTTTATCCGACGCTCATCTTGATTAAATGCGCTAAAATGCTGCGGCGGTGGCGGCTCACAGAGGCAATTATGGTGCTTTGAAAATCCAGAGCGCCCGATTGTAGCAAATTGCACACAAAAAAAACAACAAAATAAAATAAACACACTCTTCCGAGTCTCTTATGAACGGGAATCGATCCGGCAGGTTTAACAAACTCTCCGGCTCTCTCGCCTGACAATCCATATGCTTTTATGGTTTTTGAACGTCCGGTTCCTTCGTCTTGAAGTCGATGGGTTTCCGCTTTCAACCGTTCAGGTGCATCGGCCCTCTTTTAGCTCAGTGCTGGTGACGAGAAGTCACGTGACCGCGCTGTAGTTCCTTTCATAGACGTTAACCGAACGTCGGCTTTCTATCCACGCTTTGAAAAAGCCTGAAAGTGGTGTTGGTTTGTGTTGATTATCTCTCCGAACACAACAAGCCAGCGTTTTCTTGCCACTGGGCTCATTTTTCTGTCATGATCCAGAAAGTAAATAAATCCCATTGGCTTTTTATGTGGAAGTGAACCAGGTTGGCCAACAATAAGCAGCTCCAGTACGTAGAGCGTGAATACCAAACAGTAAGAAGAATCAGAGAATAGTTCACTTCATTTATATCAACTTAAAAAAGGGGATGGCCGACCTGTAATTTGTTTTCTTTTCTCTTTTTTTTTTCATTTTGTAAAAGGTTCTTGAGCCCTTCTCGCCCAGTGTGGCACTCTTTTAAACAATACATATATATTTAAGTACCTCTGAGTGTCTTAATTGCCTCCAAAAGGTTTGCTCGTCTCAGGCCGCGATTACAATGAAACGTGATTGCACATTTTCCTGGCGCACTTATTCAACAGACACATCTGCATGAGCAACGAGGTAATTGCTTTAAGTGGACTCCTGGGGGGCTTGGGGGATTACACATTAGTCCCCTTCCCCACGCTCAAAGTGTGCGGTCGATGTATACGGACACACACACACTTCCCTGTGTGCGCGTGAGATGTCAGTAAGCCGTTTCGGGCCTCGCCCCGCTGTGACCCGTCGTAAAGGTTAGTTAGCTCCAGCACAACGAGGAGGATTATGTCATTAAGCGTGGCCTCCTGGTGGCAGCTGGCTGGACTTTTATCCATTCAACTTCCGCCGCTCACTTCAAGTGGCTTGTGGATGATATCGGGGCGCTCGGTGGGAGAGGCTTTACTTTGTCGGAACCGCTTACACAACAGCACACCTGCCTGTAATCACAATCTTAAATAAACGCCTTTCATGTGCTCCATTTTTTTTTAACTTTTTTTTTTTTTATTGCAATCAGGGCTACAACCACTGCTTTTATTCATCTCTTATTTGTTTTTTCAATTGATGACTGCTCATCATCAACGTGAGGTCTTTGGATGGATGGATGGATGGATGGATGGATGGATGGATGGATGGATGGATGGATGGATGGATGGATGGATGGATGGATGGATGGATGGATGGATGGATGGATGGATGGATGGATGGATGGATGGATGGATGGATGGATGGATGGATGGATGGATGGATGGATGGATGCTTTGTTCATCCCCAGTTGGAAATGTGTTTGTGGCAGCAGTGAGCAAAGTTACAGAGGAGACATACACATATTAAGTATGGAAAATACTCAATTCATGCAATACAACAAAAAAGCAAAGCAGAACATATTAGATGTAAGAAATTAAATAATAAACGATGGATGAAGAGCGCAAACGTATAAAATGTGATGGAGACGAGCAAACTGAACCGATGAGTCAACCCCAGAAAGACTCCAGAGTGATGTTGATAACCGGTTGATTGTGTAACTCGTGTTCTCTTCAAAAAGCGGCCGGTTTACTCGTTAGAGATAAGGTGGAGAGGAAGTGGCAGTGAAAAAAAATGGTGTGGAACGTTAATTTACACACAAATTGGATTGGTGTGAAAAGAAAAGAAAAAACGCTGCATTTAAATGGATCGCAGCGTTTGTAAACAACTCAAAAACCATTCAGTCGACAAAATGACATTGAGTTCACCGTCGTATGTGACGAATGAAAAGCTTCGCTTCCTCACATCCGCTGGTTGGAAGAGACATACATTTTTGGAAAAATCCTTGTTTTATGCACATATTAATATGCATTTTCTTTGTATTCCCTCCCGTCGACGAACGAGCAGAACACATGCTAACCTTTCACATTACATTCAGTTTTCCGAGTCGGCCACAATCGTCCCAACAATGCGAACATTTACTCCCCCGTGTGGCTCAAAGACGAACTGCAGATATATACACACGTTAAACATGTTAAATAAAACAAATATGTAAGAAATTCTGCTCATTTATTTGGCGGCCCTAATCAAAGCTCCTCCTGCCCTTTTCACTATTTTCTGACATTTTACCGACAAAATAATGAATGGAGAATCAAACTGTCCGTTTAATTCATAATGACAATTATTGTTAGCCCTGAAACAGATTATCAAGTACTTCCTGTCCAGGCTTTTAGTCAACTCCCCTCCCCCCCTTACCCCGGCCAAAGGGCAGTGAAGACGATATTTAAGACTGACTTATTGACCATGAAAGCCGGCTGCTTTATCGGTGCAGTTGATGCGGTCTGTGGTTATTGACCAGAAGCTGCTGGAGTAATGGAGGCACTCGTCGGATTAGTCCGTTTGACGGCGGAGCGACAGAGCGGCGGAGCCGGGTGGATCCGGGTAGATCATGGTGGTTTCCTCCTTTTTCTGGTCTCACCCCTCGTATCTCGCCGTCAGAAGCGGTCACGTGGGTTTTGGTTGCACCACCGTCGTCACTTCTGCCACTTGAAAACCAATTAGGTGGAGGATTTTGATTAGGAGATGTAATGTCTCGGCTTCCAGTGAGATTAAAACAAAATTAAAAATAAAATTCTTTATTACCAATATGGTGTTACGAGCGCTACGCAGCGTGAGGCGGTTCATCCGAGAGGCTCGCTTATTTCACGTAACTGATGTTTACAAATTCCCCCGGAGAGGCATTAAGGAATATTGCTGTATTAATTGCCAAGGTTTGACATCTAAAACGGGTAATAGCAGGCTATTTGCTGGAATGTAAATGTGCTTAGCTCTGTTTTAATGGAGTTTGTTTATTGAGGCGCCGGCCGCCGACAAAATGAGATGGCCCTGTGCTTTTAGGGATTCCACGTGTCTGTTTCTGACTGTTGCAGGCGTTTCAGGGTTTTTTTTCAAAGGCGCATCGACACATTAAGCACAGTGATAAACGGAGCATCCGGTTTATTCAATATTCAGAGCACTAACAGAGCAGAAAACAACTATTATCTATGTGAAGATAAAGTGGAGGGATGTCGGCCTGGGCAGAGAAAGACGTGACGCTCCCTCTGTGTACGTTGTTATCCGAGCTTCTCCTTGCTTTGTTAGCGGGCCGGCGAGGAAGTGAACTTAGTCATCGTGTTGTCACCCGTTGGTTTGTGGATTGCCATTTTGAAGTCTTCAGTTCAGCCTTATGGCAATTTGACCATCACATTCTTGACTTTGTAACGAGTGAACAGAAGTTATCATATCTGGACTGAGAGACCTGTCAATCACCTTGGAGCCCCGCCCTAAAGCACACCCTGCTTCATGGTCTGTTTGACTCTAAATGACCATAATTTACTAAATGAACGTCATGCTGTGTTGAAGAAGACTTGACACATAAACTCTTGTTTACAATGTTTACTGAGGGAATACATCAAGAAAGAAGTGGAGTCATTGTATCATAGTCTTGTATACAACCAGAGGAGTCGCCCCCTGCTGGTCAGTAGAAAGAATTTAAGTTTTAAGATACTTTCCCACTGGCGTTACCCGACAGAACCGGAGGTTGCCGCCTGGCTAGGTCACGTAGCGCCCCCCCCCCCCCCCTCAGAAAACCCTCTTAGCTCCTCAGCCGTCACCATGTTGAGAGCCGTGTGGAGACAACTGAGCGCTATTTTCACATATATCACCTTGTGAAGTGGATATTCCACATTTTACCAAAAGAAATCTGCGTGAAACAACAATGATTATGGTAATTTCTGATTTGAGCTATAATTTTTAGATTTATTGTTTAAAAAATACTGAACCAAAAAAAAAGCCTTTGACGTTCCAGAAACCCAAGATACTCAGAGGAAAGCACCAAATCCAATGATTACTTATTCAATTATTAAAACATTTTACATCTTCTATAAAGCAACCAATCGGTCTCAACGTCTCTAGCGGCACGTATGCCTGGCGTGTCTTCTCCTTTTTTTTAAATTTATTTTTTACCTCAGATTGTAAAACATGTCATCAACTGGCATTTATGGGATTCAAATATATGGAAATACATTCTGAGCCTCGTGGGGCTTTTTTTTTCTCCCAGTAAGAATATGTGTATTTATACCCATATGCACCTATAAATAACTGCCTAGTTTTTTCCAGTTCTGCTCTTTCAATGAATGCAATTATCTCGATGCCCCCTCCCTCTCTCTCCCCCCTCCACAGCAGCCTGACTTCAATTAAGCAACCCCTTTATCACGGCCCTCCCTCGGCCCGTAACTCTGCAGCCGACCCGTGATGGATGACTTGTCTATGGTGGCTGACACAGGTGGACACGTTCACTAAATCTCTCCCCCCGACTAACGCCCAGGCTTTTCAATAATATCGACCATGTCATACCTCGACATGTGTGTGGGTGTTTGAATCTTGTTCATCTTCAGTTGTGCCTTCGCGCCGGCCTTCGCCTCTTCACTCAATATTCAATTTCTGCCCAACTGTGGGACGAACCTTGTGGTTCTCTCTCACACGCGCACACACACACACACACACACACACACACACACACACACACACACACACACACACACACACACCCTCTGGCACGCCCTCTGTGTGGAGAGGAGGGTTAAACGCTCTCCTCGTAAGCAGAGGTCTGGGGGCATGAGAGTGGGTGGACGAGGCAGTCGAGAGGGTACAGAAGGTGATTACTCAGGGCCGGCTTCAGAAAGCGGGGCGAGATTTTATTTCTTTCTCATTTTGTGGTACAGCGGAGCCCCTTTTACACACACAGACACACTCACACACAGTCCTCCCGTCCTGTTGGCGGTCGCTTTCAATCTCTCCCCTCACCGCCCCCGTTATTTGTCCCGTCCTCCATCGTGGCCTCGCTCAACCGTCTTATCTCCTCACCCTCGATCTTCTCCGGCCGAGCGCTGATTTGAGAACACCGAGAGCCCAGTGATCCGATCTCGTCCCTATTCGTGGCCCTCAGAGCACTTCTTCCTCCCACAACACTGGCTTTTTTTTTTTTTACCTCTACGCTTCACACATTTTGTTTTGCTTTTAAGTCCCCAATTCATCTGACTGATAAAAAAACAAAAAAGAAAAAGAAAAGTTGACATGGCATCACAAGCAAAAAGGCTTGGTAAGCACTTGAGAGCCAGTGACGGTGACTACCCCCCCCCGCCCTCACTCCCCCTCCCACCCTCTCCCTGGTTGTAATTACTGCTGAAACAAGCAGCTCTGGGAAGTTTCGGTGCCGGTGGACCCGTCATTACTGACAATCTCTCAGCCCTTTATCTGCCGTAGCGAAGGCGCTCTCGCACCGCGGGGCTGTGATGAGCGGCGTACTGAGCAGTGGGAGGACGAGGAGGAGGAGGAGGAGGAGGAGGAAGAAGAAGAACAAAAAAGGTTGGGGAAGAGGGGGTGATGTTCACAGAAGGGGAGCGGTGTGCGTTAGGCTTTCAATAAGGGAGAAGTGGCTGAATGTTATGAATAATATAGTTTTATTCAGGTCGAGCCGCCGCTAACACTCCCGTTAAAACATGTATTTCGTGCCGCGCCCGCCGGGCCGCCGGTTACAAACCAGTTCTCAGAGCAGCGGCCCGTCGAGCGTGGGACACTCTTTTGTTCGCGTGGTCACCTGGATGTTTGAGTTTCCGCTGGCGCATACGTGCACGCGTTTAGAGCCGCGGACGTCCATCGTGCACACAGTTCACTTCCCAGTTCGTGTGCAGCGTCGAGTATCCAGTGGTTCAACTTCTGAACTGACTTTTGTCTGGATTTTACAATGAGGGGGAAGGTTTGATTAGATAATTGGATGTGTGTGTGTGTGTGTGTGTGTGTGTGTGTGTGTGTGTGTTAATAACCCTCGTCAGGCACAAAATATGATTTCAAGCATGAGTATTTTTATGTCTTAAAACATGTCTGGAGGGCCTTTTCACATCGCTTGTACCTCTTTATTTCCTCTTGAAAAGGAAGGGTGACTCATGTTGCTTTAAAAAATAAAAAAATAAAAAAAAACCTGTTCAACTGCCAATCCTGAACATTTCAGCCCTGGTTGATTTGGCAAAATCTTATTTACTGGCGGTAACGGTGAATTGCAGTTTAATACTATAGTTCCCAGAATACTGCTGGAAGAGACATACACACTAGTGTTGTTTAAAAAAAAAGAGATAAAAATAAAGAAAGAAGCCAAGCAATAATTGGCCTTTTTCCATCAGTCTGATGGCAACCGTGATCTGATTTTATGCTGCACGCGGCGCCAGTCTGAGCGCAGCCCAAATGAAAGTAGTCGGTTAGCTCGCTCGGCGGCCTGTCGCCCGCAGCTCCTCGTCTGCAGCTCTTCATCAAACGACTCTTTCATTACTCCTTGCAATGTTTCGAAGGTGATCTGCTGTCTCAAAAAACGGTAAATGTCAAGCTCACCGGGGCGTTTTTTATTTCTTCTTTTCGCTCCGGTCACATTTAACTTTACATTGGGGCCTTAAAGGGTTTTTATGTGAAATATATATGAAAAAAAGTCCTGCAGCTCTATGGAAACAATAAAACCACAGCCAGAAGAATTAAAAACATGTTGTTTATGCAGAATAAAACTGTTTGAATGCCATGAATCATAACGAGGAATCTGTACATCCAACATGCTTCCATGCTTCTAGAATAGAGGCGTGATATTCAATAATCTATGAACATTTTTCCATCTTCTTCTTCCACCTCGCCTCTCTGCGATGTGTCAAAGTTTCACAGAATTGTCGTCACATGATTGTTGATCTAAATCGAGTCAATCATGGCTTTCAAGTTGCACCGAGGACCTCAGAATTGAATGTTTTTACAGTATCTGATTAATTGAAGCAGTTTATTTGGGGCACAAGGTTAAATGAGGCATTTAGAGATAATTTTTGCTAAATATATCACCATTTTGAGTCTTGTTTTTGGCTGCTTGTAGTCACTTAAGTGTTCAAGGACCAATGTGGAGATGACATTCTGACAGTAATGGTGTTTTTTCCAGCTTCTGGCTGTGGTAAATGGTGTAGTTTTGGTTAATGCTTTAAGAAAACATGCCTTTTAACCCCGCCGGGGAGTTTGGGCATTCAGAGGATGAAATGCTTTCACTGTGAAGCTGCAGCAGGAGGGAATGTTTGGTTTGCCTTGACCGCAACTTAGCACAGCATTGCTTTCCAGAAATGTCGCCATAGATGCATAGTTTTTAAATACTGCAGATGTATAACTATTGCAATAAGTGGGCCAGAAGCCTCCATCACACTGTGTTACCTCATTTGGCCCCAGATATTGGCCTCATCAGACACCAAATGACAATCTTCCGGATGGCCACTTCAAGTCTGATAGCATTAATGCGCAGGCCCGTTTGTGGTCAAAATACCGTTTCTGTCTCTCTCAAATAGTCCTTCAAAAGGAGTCAGTAAACCGTAGCGAGGAGGCCATCAATCCGTAGTGGTAACCCGAAGGCCGATCACTCGCTGTTCTGCGGCTCGCGCTCCACCGCCTGTGCCCAGTGTTTGTGCTTCAGCGTTCCATGAAATGGCTTGGCTACGGGCTTGGTGGGTGTGTGACTGCATGAGTGTGTATGTGTGTGGCTGCTTTCCACTTCCAAGTGGGCGTGGAAAGTGCGCTAAATAAGGAGGAAACGGCTGCCAGTGAGCGACTTAGTCCCAGCAGGTGAAAACGGGTGTCATAAGCTAACTGCCCCAAAGTGGAAACAAACTGGTTCTTGAGAAAGCGGCACAAGGGTGCAATGTTTTTTGTTGTTGTCGTTTATTCCCTCAGCTTGGTCGGGGGATCTTTTGTTTCACATAAGTGCATTTTTGTTGTTGTCATTTTGCGTTTATAAAAGTGCAAAAAAGACCTTACCGTCAGGCAGCGGCTCAGCGCCATTGTCTCAGATGGATTTGGAAATGGCACTTCATTCATGCCCTTCAAGATTTGTTAGTGGGTCGGTATTATTATGAGGATATCTGTGTGTGTGTGTGTGTGTGTGTGTGTGTGTGTGTGTGTGTACATATATACACTGCACCGTGTGCTCCTCCTCAGACTTACATATTGTTTGCTGAATTTTCCGTTGGCCCCGCTTCCAGTTCTAACAACCCCCGACCGGCACGCCATCCTACCCCATAATCTCATGAATCAGTCATAACTTTATTCCTACCCAAAGGCCATGTGCATAATGCGAAAAAAAAAAAAAAAAAAAAAAAAAATGGACACAGCGGCAATAAAGGAATATTTTAGAGTCCCAATTTTACTGTCTCTTTGTTGCGGGGTATGTGAGAGTGGGAGGGAGGAGATTCTTCTCTTCAAAGTTGTTAGTCTCTGCACAAGCTCAGATATGTTCTCCAACTGCGTGATGCCGACTCAGACCGGGCCGACGGAGTCTCAAGGGGCAAAACCTGAACAGAAGAGTAGCCGTGGACAAATGAAGCTCATCCATGCGCCGAGTTCAACAAGTCAGCCGCGCTCCCCTTCCGCCTTTTCTTTCTGCTCGCTGGTCCCCCACACCCCCCCCTGCTACCGCACTCATCTTCTCCCTTTTCAAATGCTAATGGCACTGAACCATGCTGGAGCTCTCCTGCTAGAAGTGAAATCTCTCTCTTCTGAGAGGAGAATTCATGAACGGTCATGCAGAGTTTTTAAGGTTTGGCCCAGCGGGCGTTGAGAATTTTTCCTTGTGGCAGAAATCATTTTTGGCCACAGTCTCTGCAGCTTACCGCAATACACCGCGGGTCCCTGGCTTTTGTTGGAATGCATAATGGAACAAAGTCGGGCTCCAGTGCCCTCCCCGTACACCCGCTTCACACAAAAACACCCGTCGATGACGCGTGGGTGTTTTTGTTGCCTTCCTTCCGGCGAGCCGGCAGACCCACGGCGGGCCGAGCGGCCGCGCAGCGAGCCGGTGAAATGGGCCTCTCGAGCGACGTAAACGGCTCTCGTGCTCGGTCGTTCCCCTCATCAAAGCTCGATTAGCCGGAGAACAGACGGGGACGATCAAACGCTGCAGCAAGTTTAGCGGTTTGGTTTGTGGGCGGCGAGCACGCGATCGCACATAAACTACAGAGAGGCGTTTGCGTCCGTCTGCTGTTGCTGCAGAGTTCATCAGAGGGACGGCAAACCCAAAACCGGTCGCGGCCCGGTGAAAAACCGGTTCCTCATTGTCTGTTTCCTTGGAATTGCACACCTCTGTGAATATGCATGCATGTATGTATGTATGTATGTATGTATGTATGTATGTATGCATGTATGTATGTATGTGTATATATATATGCGTACATGTATATGATTCTAAAATTATAGCTTATCGTGTAAATTGAGTTTTTCAACCTGATTTTCAATGAGGCAGTAACATCTTCAGCTTCTCCTCGTTGCATTCCAGTAAAACTAATTCATAAGACAATTTATAAAACACACTGTCAAACGGCACTGGTCAGCAAAAGAAAGTGATGTCTCTCTCTCTCTCTCTCTCTCTCTCTCTCTCTCTCTCTCTCTCTCTCTCTCTCTCTCTCTCTCTCTCTCCCTCTGCATATTGCTGGCAATATTGATCTAGAAAACAGCCACGGCAGTGTATGAAGGTGTGGGCGCACTCCGTTAAACGCTGAAACGAAAAGCTTGTGTTCGGTTGTCGAGCATAAATAACAAGTTGTGGCATGTGCTGCGAGCCAGCAGTTAAAGCGCTGCGTGGACGGTTACCAAACCCGCTCACACGCCCTGCACCTGGGTATGAGAGGTTGTCAGTTGATCGGTTAATCCCTCCTCAAATCATTTTAATCGACAAACCCGTGCAGCCTTTTCTCTTTTAGCATTTCTTTCTCTCACAAAGCTGCTTTGTTTACTTGCACTCGGAGTGTACGAGAGAGGCCAAGACCACGAGAAGTTCATGCAGCGGAAATGCAAAGTACAACAATCCGGCGCTTATTCCTGGAAAAATAACAGCGAACAAATTGGGTTCACACGCCACTGAGAGACGAGGTCCAACCCGATGAGACCATCTGGTCTTCGCGGGGGTCGGTGACCCGGACTCGTACGCCGTCAAAATGTACCCTTTAAATAGCACGGGGCCTTTTTCCGAGCCTCGGCACATGGAAGGAAAAACAACTGGGTTTGTAAACACTGGGTTTGTGTCCGTAGCATGCTTCTTCATCTCTGGACAAAACAAAACCAAAAAGCTCTCGCTCCGGACCTCTTCATTTGCTCTCGAACAAGCCTCTCCAGTTTAGAGTGTTGCTCGTTCTGGCGAATCTCAAGCATTTCTCAATAATTAAAAAGCAGCACTCGCTTGCCTCTTTGCTATTTATTCTTTCGCGTTTGGCTCGCGGTGTGAGGGCGACGGCGCTCGGCCTCCTCGCGTCCCCGCCGCTGTGTTTCGACATGGTAAATGCGGGCTTCTCCTGCGGGGGGGGGTGGGGGGCTGCAGGCGGGGGATCAAAAACCCAGCAGCTGTAGCGTTCAGCATGCATGAATGAGCCACTGTTAATTACTGGTGTATAAATAAGTAATGCTGGATCAATCAGCTGAAACTTGGCCAGAAGGGAGGCTTTAGGACTTCATAATGGTGGCATTTAAATAAGCAGGCGGGCTTTGTTTTTTCAGGATTTTTTTTTTTTTTCCTCCAGAAAGCGTTCCCACTCCCAGTGGATTTGGCTTTTTAATTGAATGCTGCCTTTGAGCAAAACAGTTCATAATTCATGACTGCACGGTGACGGGAATGGGAGGAGAAAAAAGAAATCCACGTGCGTCTGAATGTTGCGCTCTGGAACCGCGCCGACGTCGGCGTTTGTTTTCAGCTGCTTTCTTTCATTCTCTATTTTGCGTCCCTCTTTTCCCTTTTGTTTCTTGCTCCCCGCTGTCATCACCACGGCACCACTTGCAACATTTTAATTGACTTTTCATCGACGCGAGCTGTAATGGGCTTTTAATCACCGTTTTACATCATGTTTTGATATTCAAATCGGGCGGCGGCGCATCGGAGAAAGGGAGCCTCTTCAGAGCGCCGCTGCCGCTCTCTGGCTGGAGGGGAACTCGCGGCACGACGCCACCTGTGGAGGCCCGACGCCAGAGAGAGACACATCTAGGGCTGAGGACGGCGAGGTGGATGTTTGCCGCCTTTGCTCAAAGTGAATCGAGGGCCCGCCCCCATTTCATGCAAATTACATGAGACGCCAGTGGAACATATTCCTTACAATCACATCCATTTTTTTTTTACTCACTTTCTATATTCTGATAATATCGGATCCACCTCCTGTATCAATGTGATTGCTGTCTCTTCGTTGTTGCCTCTTCAGTGTGTTGCTGTCATTCAGTGGCTGGAGGACCCTGAAGCACGCCCGGCTTTATGGTCGGTTTGAGTCTAAATGGGCCATAATTTATTAAACGAACATCATGCTGTATTGAAGAAGACTTGGAGCTAGAAACTCATGTTTACAATGTTTACTGAGGGAATAAATCGAGAGAGAAGTAGAGTCATTTTCTCATAGACTTCTATACAACCAGAGGAGTTGCCCCCTGCTGGTCAGTAGCGAAAATGCAAGTTTTAAGAAACGTCCACATCGTCTTCACTCGGCCTGGTCACACGTCTACAGCTCTAGTGAGAAAAAAAAGAAGTATTTCTTAAAGTACCGCTGCTAATAAAGCGCAGAATCGTCCCGTGTTTCCGTGGCAGCTCGCTGCGACACCTCTTCTGGTATCAGTATCATAAAGCATGACGGGAGTGCCGAAATCCATGACCTGTTATTATGGAATGTATATAGGTTCATAACAATCAATAGGTCCCAGTTTTTAAATGAACCCTGTGTGTAGTTGGCAGGTGGCCACATCAGGAAGGAAGATGTGCGTCTTCGCGAGCGCCGGTCGATAAGTCAGGGTCGGTCCGCCGCCTCCGCTCTGTGCTCTGAAAGCAGTTCCCACGCTCTTTGCTACGGGTTGGAGGGGAGGGAGGGGTGAGAGCGCGGGCATTTATCTCACGGACGCCGTTATGACAAACTCCTTTCTCTCTCTCCAGCTGGAGACGTGGCTGCGAGAAACCTGGGCGTCGGGGTTATTTTCTTGTCCTCGTCTTTGCTGTTGTTGTTGTTGTTGTTGTTGGTAAGTTGCTCTGATGGGAAATGCGTCCAATCCCTTGACGGTTCCAAGCTTTGCAGCTCGGTAGCCTTTTCTCACTCTGGACAGAGCGCCACAGGAGGCGAGGATTAGCATGCATGAGTATTTCCCTCCGTGTCTCTTGTTTCCACTGTTTTCTTTCCTTCCAGCATCTCTCCTTCCTCCCTCTCTTTGTCACTCTCCGTCACTGTCTCTCTATTTCTTTCTTTCATTCCGAGTTTTTTTTTCTTCTTCTTCTTCTTCCTTCCTCCCCTCAGTTGACTCTCTCTCCCCTCTCCCTAGTGGCTGAATGATCATGAGTGACGTTTAGCACTGCCGGGAAGGAGGAGGCGGGGAGGGAGGATGGGGCAGGGGAGGGGCTTTGAGCGAGCGGTCGCTCTTTTCACCGCGTCCGTGACGCTCCCCCAACAAATTGTGACACTAAGACGAAACGTAAGCTGGCAGCCGGCGTGTAAACCATTCGGCTCCCTAGACCTTGGACAGGTTTTTTTTTTTCCCTCCACTGCTCCATAAGAGTCATCCCCCCCCCCCCAACCCTCCCGACCAAACCGCCACCAGCACCACCACCACCCCGCTACGTTCACTCTCCCCTGGCATCCGGCTGTCGAATGCAAAAGCATTTATCTTTAACTCCCGATCGAAGGAGGAGAGGCGACCTGAAGGCCCGGTGACTTATGGCACTGACATCGCCTCCCTCTGCATCCCCACCGTCCTCCAACAGCCTTTTTCTTCCTTCAACCGAGCCGCTCAATTAAAGACGTGGCACACTCTGGGTTTTCTTTTTTTCCCCGCTCCTGTGCAAATGTGCCCCTCACATCATTATTATTATGAAAAAAAATCCAATCCGCCCGCTCCGTGTGATTCATTTTGGTTGAAGTGTGAGGGAGGCAATTATTATTTCAAGTAATTTTAGGTATTGCTTAATATTCAACGGTAACCCAAGGGCCATTCTTGAGACACTATATTAACTATGAATCACGGAGCGGAGAAGAAATAGCTCGGCCGGAAACCCTGGCGAAGAAAAGTGTTGCTCACGGAGGAACTCTCCTCTGGATCGGTGGCGGCGGCGGCAGCGGCGGCAGCGGTGGAGCGACCTCGACCTTATCAGGCGGCGGGTCCGAGCCGCCGTTGCAGGTGCTCCATTCGTGCGAGCTACTGCGCCTTTAAGGCTATGAAACCAGGTTGATAGCGAAGGCCCGCCTTTTAAAAAAGAGGAAAGAAAAAGGCCACAGTACTCTCTCCGTGTCACGTCTTATTAGAAACCGCCTCGACATTTGTTTACGCCGCCCTCCCGGCCCCCTCTTATCAAATCCTGTTTCGCCACCGCAGTCCGAGGAGCCTTTATCGGAGGAGTGGGTCTGAGAATGTCCACATTAGAGCGAAGTGCTGTTTGCACTCTATATTTTCCTTCCTCCGCTGTGTTTTTTAGCGAAATCAATCTTGTTTCCGCACAATTGCACAGATTGTAATCTATTCCGGCTAAAAGAAGGAGAAGAAGAGGGGGAAAAAAAGGAAAAGAAAAGAAAGCTCAACTTGAAATAGAGCCATTCATCACAGAGTAAACAGCATAACAGAAGGGCGAGAGAGAGAGTGAGAGAGAGAGAGAGAGAGCAAAAGAGAGGGGGAGAAGGAGCAGGAGAATGTTAAGAGAAAAATGCTTCGGGGGTAAAGAGAACAGAGGAGAAAATTGCCGGTGGGAAAAAAAAGAAAAGGCAAATGAACCGACGGCACCCTTTGCTCCCCAGCTCTCCTCGCGGGGATGTGACATTTAAAAGGGAGGTGTCTCGTCTTCGGCCCAGGCCTAATTAACATTCCACGATGTGCCAGCTGGAGACGGACACCCGGCCGGTGTCGTCCTCCTCCCTCCCCCCCCCCTTCGTCATGTTTGTCCACGGCAGTCTTGCGCCTCCCCTGAATGTAAGCGCCGCTCGGTGGCCGCTCCCTCGCGCCCCCGAGGTCTTTGCTGTGTGACGATGCTCGCGGGCTCGTGCCGGCGTCCGATCGGATGTTCCACTGTGGTCCGTCCATTCGCCACTGCCAGGAGGTGTCGGGCAGCGGTTGCCATGGAGACGGTGTCAGGGCGGAGGTGTCGGAGCCTCCAAACCCCCCCTCCCCCTCCCACCTCTCCTCCACCCGCCCCCTCCCTCCCTCGGGGCACCGCAGATCCAACTACAAGAATCTGTCGTGCTCGGTGCACTTTCTTCGCCTGGTCGGTTACGGTCCTTTGACAAATGTCAAAGGGATGTGTCACGGGCCCGCAGCCTGATCCCAGTACAGCAATGCATGCTGGGACGACATTGTACATTCACACAGTACAGTTAATAAAACCTTTCTTTTATAATTTGGTTGACGTCTCTGGTTTAGTGACCTGTCAATCACCGTTCAGCCCCGCCCTGAAGCAGACTCTGCTTTTAGGTCTGTTTGAGTCCAAGTGGACCAGACTTTACTCAATTAATTTACTAAACTTACCTAATGAACATCATTCTGTATTGAAGAAGGCTTTAAACTACAGATTGAGACATAAACTCATGTTCACCATGTTTACTGAGGGAATGAATTTAGAGAGAAGTAGAGACATTTTCTCTTAGACTTCTATACAACCAGAGGAGTCGCCCCCTGAGTTTAACACACTTCAGCGTCACTCCTCAGAACCGCAGGTTGCCGCCTGGTCAAAACTGCAAAGTCGGTTGTGTGACATCTTACTTACTTGAATGAAGTTTAACCTGCAGTCGAACTGTTGGTGTTGCTCTTTTGAAGACACCGTCTTCATGCTCACCATCCTGCTCTAAACTTCTGTGGCTTTTGAGAACAAGCGGCCCAAAGGATTTCTCCTGCAAACGACCACGTTGATGATGCTCACAGCAGTACATATAAAACCTTTTATGGTCCAGCGACATGTTGTAACTCTATTGACATAAAAATACACGGGAAGGAAATCTGGTATTTGCCTCACAGCAGACGTCTCCACATGACACGTTTTTAGATGCATCCCCAAATGAAAAGTCACTGTTCATTTTTCTAAAATTACATACAGCCAAGCTGCGTGCTCCCTGTTTTTATATGGGCCCTCTTATTTTTATATATCTGCAGTGTGTGTGCATTAACAAAATGTGAGTAACCAATAAGAGAGAGAGAAAAAGTAAAATCTGTATTCACTCTCTGCCCATCACTGCATCACTGTCCACGAGCAGCTGATAAATCTTTTGTCTGAGCTCAGACAGTTGTGTGACAGCGAGTACAACGGAAAGAAAACACATGGCGGAAAATGACAGACAACAAAGGGGAGCGTGGATGGTGGGTTTGCGGAGTGCATTGTTATTCTCTGCCGGTACGTTGGCTGCTCTCGAGTCGGCCTACGTTGTCGCCTTGACGTGTTTTTTTTTGTTTTTTTTAGCAGAAAATGCTTGGAAGTATTTAGAGAGCCCTGCTTGATGCGTGAGGAACTACATGGTAGGAAAGTGGGCAGGCAGCAGGAAGGAAAAGACGAATGGGAACATGAGGAGGGTTCACTCGTCCCTGCTGTTCATTAGCGCCGACAGCTAAGTGAATGTCTCTGAGTTGTGGGCAGAACAAGACGTTTCTCACCTGGTCAAAAACTGTTCCCGTTGTTAGCTGTGTTTGCGCCGCCGGCTCAAACATCGGCCGCGTGCAGGCAGGAAATCCCCTCTGTTTGGGGGTGTGGCCGCTGCGGTTGTGGGCCAATCCCACGCTGGATAAAATAGAGGAAGGCTTGAGGTGATTAGCTGAGAGGAAAACCACGCGAGCGTCTAGAATACAGAGCAGCATACATTTGTTGCGTACTAGATGTGAAGAAGGGCTGCGGACCCGCCTTCAAATCCATTTTATTCCAACAGAATTCCAACCAATAGTTCTGCAAACCGAGTAGCGTCCCGTTGGAGGGATTGTTATTGCTTCCGAGGAAGAGCCTGGTGCTCGGAGCATTACAAATAGAGGGCATTACATAAGACAGTTGAATATTTCGCTTTGTTCAGTGCCCTTCAGATAGAACTTGTGATACACACATTAGTACCAGCTGCGACCTTTTGAACCTCGACTAAACGATACGGCATGGAGCCGTGCAGCGGATTGCATTCTGAATTCTCCAAAATAGCCCGAGATACAGTAAATACACGGGCCTCCTGCTGGTGTCGGGAGGTGTGTGTGTGTGTGTGTGTCGCCGCATTGTGATTTATTCAGCTCCTTGGCGTTTGGCTGCTTATCGGCGGTGCAGGCGCGTGTCGAGCTTGTGGCGATGACGGAGCGGCAGGGCTTCCTGTGCCGGGGCCCAATCTCCGAGTCTGGGAACAACAATGGCCGATGAAAAAGAGGCTGGCAGCGCGGGGGGCTTGGGGAGTGCGGGGGCGGGCGTTGTCACTCGTGTGAAAGATAGACGCCACATCGAGGCCGAGGCCGGGCCGAAAGTGGGACAGCTCTCAGAAGGACAGCGCGGAGACAAAGGGCCGAGATAGCAAATAGCCTTTCGGTTATTTATTTATTTTTTTTCCTAGACGTCTGCGGCGGCGAGATCAGCGGCCTGTGCAGATCTTTCAAAGAGCGATTCAGAAGTCCTCTCTTCTGTCCTCAAGACGTGCACGCCGCCGATAAATAATAAGCATCAATGCTTTTGGTTTTGATGTCTGCAGCTCCCTCCTCGGGTGTCAGTTCAAGCGAAACTCCAATTTAGACCGCGCGCCTCCGTGCGTTCCATGGAGGTGGAGTCTTCCCCCGCCGGTCGTAAATTCCAGTGACATTTCGCCGTCTTTGATGTCCTCGATTGTCTTCTCGACTAAAACACAGTCTGCGCTGGTCTCCGCGGACCGCCTCCGCTGATCAATTCCTCGGCCCATCTGTCTGCCAGGCTTTGTGCACGGAGCCGCACAGCAGTCGAGACGAACGCCTCGCAACAGGAGTCTTCATTAAACCTTCCCCCCCCCTCCCTCCGCCCCGCCACCCAGATCTCTCCAGACACGGGCAAAGTTAATGAGAAGATTCGATCAGCTGGCACCCCCCGAACTTCCCCCGACTTCCATCCCCTTCATGCCGGCCGCCGTCTGCCTCCCACGTCAGCTCTGACTCACTCGCACAGTTGAAGGGCGGCGAGTCAGTCCTGACCTCCACTCCCACTCCGATGCCCCAGTCATCCTTCTGAGGTCGCTGGACCGCAGCAACATTAAAATAGTTTTAGTAATTGCATTTTTTTTAAAAAGACCGTCTTAATTTTGTTCTCTTTTTTTTTAAAATGACTTGTTTGGGTCGGGGATGAATCGGCAGACTGTGATTCACTATGCGCAGTAAATGGCTGTTCTTTTTGTACCGACATTACATGTTAATGTCTCTGTCATTGGAGGACGGTGGAAGTGATTTTGGCCTCGTTGACCTGATCCTGATGCATTCGTTCAATCAATCATTGAAGTCACTAAATGTCGGTCTAATGGCCACACCCTGTCAATATTTGGTTATTTCTAAGTGAAATGGTGCTTCCGGCATTTTTCTTGGCAATAAATGCTTTAATTGATAAAAGTATATTGATTTAGAAAAGAATCAACATTTCCTTTTTTTTTTTTTTGCGAGGTTTATTGAGCAGCAATTCAAAGATTCAAAAATCATTCGGCATCCCTACTGTCACATCGATTTTTGGTGTGTTTATTTGTCATAATCACTTACTGGAAAATAAAGGTATTGGCGCATTTTGCCCTGTTTATTTCAATGGCGAATATGTTGGGAGCAAATTCTGAATTTGAAAACAAATGGATTTGCGTGCAAAATTGTGGATTCTTAATGTTGAATATTCGGCCAACTTAAGCACCAAATCATTCTGATCAGTAAGGAAAAGCGTGCCCGGGCAGAGGCCCTCTCTTTTGGGTTTCTTTCTCCTTGCAGTGATGGATGGCACCAGTGCCACTGTACAGGTCTCAGCCTGTTGCCGAATCGTGGCTCTAAACTCATTTTCGCCGGCACAGTGGAGCCGTTGTGCTTTGTGCCCGAGCTCGGGGCCCTGGCTCGTCTCGCCGTCCCGCCAAAGCCTGCATGCCAATTACCCCTCCGCCTAAGACGAGCAGGCAGAGCGAGGAAAAAAAAAAAAGTGCTTGCTCACATGCCGAGGCGGACCTTTTGCTTTAGCGTCCTTGTTATTCAGTGCCGCAGGTAGCCGGGCTGCCGGTGTCCTACAGACGACCCCCGGCTTCATTGCATTATACTCATCATTTCCCACTCCTGTAAAGATTGTTGGGATAAGTGTACTTCTTATAGCAGCAATTTCTGCTTCATTCACCTCATCTTGTGTTTTCTAAGCAGCGTTTCAGCTTCAGAGCCGTCTTCAGGCCAATGGTTTCGGTGCACAGTTTACCTTTTGCAGAATGCAAACGCAAAGTTAAAGCTCAACTGGAGGAATGTCAAAAAGTAGCTTGGAGTGGTCGAATTAACTTCCATCGCTCATCACGTCCTCATTTTCCATTTTCTATGGACTGTGGCACTTTGTACAGGTTGGCGACGAGAATGTCTTGAATTGAAAGGACACATTTAGAGCAGAGAACGGTTCGTGCTTTGAGGGCGAGATAGTGCAACCTTTTCGGCCTTTTAAACACTTCCACGTATTTCTCAGCACCCATCTACTAGTCTGTCCTACGGGGAGAAATCGAATCCTTTTACTTTGTTGGATATCCTCACTTGATGTGATGTTCAGGGCCTTGTTTATTTTTTTCTTTCTTGCTGCAACAACTGGAGAAATTGCATTCATTTAATTTGAATCTTTCAGCCATAGTGAGAAAAAATAAACAGCTTAAAGGTATGTTTGTTCTGATGAGAGCTGCATGAAATCATGGCTGTGCACCTGAATCAAATCTCCCGTTTCATTACCGTGTATTTACATGACTGTATACACAGCCCTGCCCTTTCACACCCGTTGCAGCAAAATCTTACGTGGTCAAATTGTTGTGTAGAAGGTTGTATAGAAGTCTACGCTTTGTGTGTTACAGCTGCATTCTCTCTACTTACCAGCAGGGGGGCGACACCTCTGGTTGTATAGAAGTCTATTAGAAAATGGTTGTTCTTCTCTCTTGATTTATTCCCTCAGTAAACATGAGTTCATGTCTCAGTCTTTTTCAATACAGCATGATGTTCATTTCGTAAATGATGGTCTATTGAGAGTCAAATAGCAGTATGTTTTAGGGTGGGGCTTCCTGTGATTGACAGGTACCAGACCCATGTACAGCATCTCCAAGTCACTCTTCAGCAGTCTAAATATGGTAACCTTTGATCACTGGTTTGAAACAAACAAGATGAACTTGCGGCCTCAAAACAGCGGTCCACAAACCAACGGGCGACGCCACGGTGACGTCGTCCGCTTCTTAGTAACAGGCTGTGGTCAAACCTGAGCAGGAGTGGAAGAAAATCCTCGTTCTTTCACGGTTCTCCGCCTCATGTCTGATCTCTGGACTGAAACACGGTGCTGGAGGAAGGCTGATGGCTCTTTCCTCTGCTGCAACATCCAAGGGTTACTCCTCTCCTGAAGGAGCAGCATCGCACTCCCTGAGATGGATTTAAAACATCATTTAAAATCAGTAAAACCCCAAAAGACGAACTGACTTTCTATCCCTGGTACGGGGTTGAGCTCAAACACGTGACCTTTTCATAAGGTCGTCGGTAAATGTCTGTCCGGCTCCTCGCCTGCAGGCTTTTACCGCGGGAGGTTTTTAGTCTGAGATAACTCTGACATCATCGGGTCCTTCTGACTAGTAAGCTGACATTTATGTTCCCCCTTTTCAAAGCTTATTCTTACAACAAAGGTGACCCAGCGGTTGCTGCCAGTAGATGTTTTCACAAAGTCAGATTTATTCTTTTAAAGTCACCGTGGCACGGAAGTTAGAGACTCCTGGTCTGTACTCTGACGTTATTCACGGTGATGTGGAATATTTGTGGGCTCTACAGTCACGTAAGAGGTTTGAATCAAATCCTCCGCGGTGGATTGGACCGCTAAAGAAGTGGCCGGGCTTAGAGTTACGTGCGATACGAACGAGGAGCCGTTGGCTCAGGAGGATGATGAGGGACATGAAAGGGAAACTTTGCGGGTTTTTTTATTACAATTTTACAATATGAAAATGTCCTGTCACTATTATCTCGGCAGATAATCCTTAAAATATAGAGTTAACTTTAAATTGTGTTGAACAAATGTATTGCATCACAGATGGACGCATCTTTTGCGGGACTACACCTCCATTTGGTTGTGCGCCACTGCGTCGCACAATGACGACGAACGATCCTCAAGCCCTCGAACGATGGAAGTTATCAACTCCTCTTCCCCTGTTAGCTACGATCCACGAGCAGTGATCTGCAGTTTTTATTTGACCAACATGGTTCGCCAGTTTACCCCAAAGTCTCATTGGATTGGATGGTTTTCCTTTGTTTTTGTGCAGTGTTGAGTGCACAACGAGCCGCCAAACAAACAACAGCACAGAAAGACAGAGATTATATCACATATTTGGCACATGACAAGACATAAATGGACGGTTAACACAGCGACACAGGTTTCTAAGCTGGAAGGGCTCTCGTATGTAACAGATGCTCTCTTTTAAGCTCATGTATTTATTCCCTCTCTGTGGCGTTGCAACATTGAGCAGATGAACTTTTTTGTTCAGGGCTCTGTTCAGAGTTATCCCATTGTTCTACCCCCCCCACCATCCCTCTATTTTACTGGTTGTTGGCTCAGACAGCAAAATATCAAGGTCTTAATTAAAAGCAGCACCTGGGATCTCACATCCACGCGTCCTCGCCGAGGCCCAGCAGAGCTCCCCGGCGCCGCTCCGAGGCAACGCTCCGGAAAGCCCCGGAGAGGACTTTTATTTTTTTTTGCATGGTGAGATTATGGCGCGCTGCAGCAGAGTCGGTCCGCTCCGGTGAGCAGAGAGGGTCCACGGGGCAAATACAGGTGAGCGCTTCATTCCCAGGTGATGGGCAGCGGGAGGGAGGACTGAGAGCTTTTCTGCTTGCCTCCTGCCAAACCGGAGCTCTGCAGGAACTCACAACCATCCAGCATCATCTGGGATTCGATCGTGTAAATATAGGAATAGAATAAATGTTCTCCAGTTCTGCTCCGAGAGGCGGCGTCGCGTCTCAGAGGCAGATTTTTGTTTGAGCTCATTTGAGTGTTTTAGCACAAGAAGGGAAAGTCTTTTTTTTTTCTTCTTCTTTTTTTTGTCTTTTCAAAATCATTAACAGTAGTCTCCACAATATCTCATGTATTGATACAGTGTATGTAGTTTATGCATGTGTGGGAACTCCCACATGCACATCTAGAACACGTGTCCTCTGAAGCTGGATCATTTCATTCATATTTTATCTTTATAATTGATCTTTTTTTTATCTATTTTTGATCAGGTAGCTCGATCGATATCCGCTGGTATTTGTTCGGAATAATTTGGCCGCTGATCTAATAATTTTGGCCATGATGTATTGAAACAAAGCTTAAAAAGCTATACATTTTCTCTTTTGTTTCAAAAACAATACCTAACCCTCACCTTGATCAATATCGTTCTATAATCATGAACTTCTGTGTTTTACGCACCTCCCCACATTTGATCCGTCCTCGCTGTGCCCCCCCCCCACCCCACCCCCCCCCCCCCCCCCCCCCGTTGTTAACCTCTCATTCTCGCTGCGTGAGGTCGTGGAGTCGCGGTGTAACCCCGGCTGTTTAGGCAGATAAGCCTCAGCCTGCCCACCTGCTCCCCCGCCGCTCGTCAGTAGATCGGGACTCGGGCGCCAGGCGCCACCTCCACGGGTCCACCGCGGCCGCCTCACTGCATCCTGTTCTCATCCTCGAGCAGGATGGAGAGCGTCCAAATCTCTGAGAAACAAACCGCCAATGCGGAAACCTCCCAAAAAAATTGAATCGTCGAGAGGGGAAAACCGGCCCCGGTGTGTCCTCGAGGTGGTAGTAAGTGTTGGACGCCGCTTTCTCAACAGACCTGGAACAAAAACGGCGGCACAGTTTAGAAAAAGACAAGCTGACCAGTTTATCAGATCATTGATTTGATTATGTTCAGCAAAAATGGATAAAATATTGGCGGATTCCAGCTTCTCAAACTCTCAAAACGATGATGATCATTTGCAGCGGTGGCTTAGAAAACCTCGAAACCAGAACATTTAAATCATCAAAAGTTAAATATCCTGGGAAATCATATTCCTCCCTTTTTTCCTATTCTCCTCTTTGCTTTTAGCTGACAAAGAACTATGAACCAAATCGAACTGAAAGTCCCCCACATGAATATAAGTTCACCATCTGAAAGAGCTACATCACGTTCGGGATCAATAAATGGTTTGGGCAGCACATGCAGGCTGGACCACTTTGTGCGACACTTTAGCATTTTAGCCCATTAAATAGCATCGAAGCCCGTTTATTTGGTTCGGGCATAAAAGTTGACGCGCTCGTTTCAAACACACCTGCAGCTGAGTGCGTTGCTCTGTGATCCTTTTGGCTCCTCAGCCGGAGAGGAGAGTTCACGGATGTGTTTTGCGTCAGATGTAACGTCAAACGCCAGTACGCTCCTCTTCGTCGGCCCTGTCGAAGATGAAATACGACAGCAGGACGACTAATGTTTTTTAAATTTTTTTAATGTAAAATAATCTAATTGAATCAATGGCATATTGATTAAATGGGGAAGTTGACATAGAAGCTTTTCTTCTTTAAAAAAAAGAAAGAAAAATGAAGCAGCTCCTGAGAACAAAGCTAGTGTCTTGAATCTGACTGAACAACGGGGCAAGAAGCAGTAAAAGCCCCCTTTAACAACGGTGAAGCGGCTTTTGTGAGAGCGAAAAGGGCAAACACACTTTCATTCCATTATTTGTGGTGTGCGTGCGCGTGTGCGGCTCCCTCTTCATTGGTTTGGAGCTGCGCTGATGACGGTTATATCATCAAGTCGTCTTCTTTTGATGATCCAATCATCGCGGCTGTCATCGCGGCGCTCCCTTTCTCCTCCCGCCCTCCTCCCCCTCCCTGACGGGCGCTCGCCGCCTCATCCTGATGCGAGGGTGAGACAACCAGCCGCACGCCGGTGGACTCGCGAGCGTTGAGAAGCGAACGGCCAGCGACTCGTATTCCTGCGCCCTGGAGCCAGAAAGCGATTGCCTGGCGACAAAAGCGTCGCGCTAAAGGTCAATAAACAGCGGCCCCGGTTATCGCCCCGGCAGATTGAAAAGGAAATTATTTTGTGGTGGAGGCCGAGAGCCATGTACTGTTTTACTGTGTGTGTGTGTGTGTGTGTGTGTGTGTGTGTGTGTGTGTGTGTGTAATGTTTTGGAAGCGAGTCTTTAACTGACTCAGTTGGCCTACAGGGCTGTGAAATGACCACCACAGGGCTCACCTGCCCCCCCCCCCCCCCCCCCCCAACCCTCGCTTTTCAGATGTTTCCTTCACACTGTTGCTTCCAAACTGTTTTCTTTCTCTTTTTTCCTTTTCCCTTCCTATCCCTGTTTTATATTCACTCACCATGCCTCTCTCTCTCTCTCTCTCTCTCTCTCTCTCTCTCTCTCTCTCTCTCTCTCTCTCTCCCTCTCTCCTCCGGAGACTTATTGTTTCCTGTTTGGATGCTGTTTGCGAGGCTTCAATGAGAATCACTTAATGTACCGAGAGAGGAGCCGAGAGAGACAGATAGACCACTGATTTTTTTTTAAATATTTTTTTCATAGACCATGGAAAACGTTTCAGGAATAGGAACGGCGTATCTCAACAACCGTCTCTGGCTTTCTGAGTGTTATTTTTTTGGGCCACATCTCATTCTCTCTCTCTCTCTCTCTCTCTCTCTCTCTCTCTCTCTCTCTCTCTCTCTCTCTCTCTCTGTACTGTGTTTGAGTGTCTCCGCTTAGACTCTGCGGTGAATGTGTCCCTTCCTCATCACATCCTCACATCCTGCCCCCTCGGGCCTGCAAGTTGAAAGCGCGCGTGTTCGATCCCGGCCTGACGCACCCTTCCCTCCTGATGGCGACGGGACAGACGGCAGACATCAGTCGAGCGGCAGCGCCAACTGACTTGGAAAGCCATTAGTGGGGACGGGGGTGAGGCCCGCGCTGGTTTCCATGAGCTGCGCTCCTTCTTTCCAAAGCACCGACTACGACATGGCGGCGGGTGTTAGCGGCGCCTTTCTGGCAGCCCGTTAACGAACGAGCCCTCTAAAGAAACACGAAGGGGGGGGTGGCTGTCTTTCTCATTGAACGGGTGATGTGACTCATGCATTTGGCACAGGGGGGAAAGGTTTTTTTTTGTGTGTTGGGGTCGGGGCGGGGGCGGGGCTTTGTGGGCGTTTGTGAAATAAGTGCTGTGACTGGCATTATGTATTCACCGCCCAGTGCAAACAGTTAGTCAATGATGATGTAATGAATCAGAGATGAAGGACCGAGGCGTCATGACGTGCGCCGAATTAAAGCGTGTTCTCTCCTTTTTTATATCTCCATGTTCTGCTCTCTTTTCTCCGGCGCTTGCGTGACACGTGCCAATTCAGAACCCTTTTTTTACACAACCAAAAAAAGGCTTTTTGTGAGCGTCTCTTCGAGGTGAGAGGTGAGCTCCACCGAGAAGAAAATGTGTTTTGGGAAAACATCAGCAAACAAAAGGTTGTTTTTTTTTTCTTCGACTATTTGTGTCTTTGTTTCTGCACCCGCTTTTGTAAAGGATATATTTTTGTTCGAACAGGAATAAAGAGCCGAGGGAGGGCAGAGGGGAAGAGAAACATTGGCTTGTCTAAACACTCTTCTTCTACAGTTACTGTGAAGGAACACTGAATACACCGAAGTGATGTTTACGGGGCCGTCTTCCAAAAAAATGAAAAATACTGTCTGGTTTATGTCTTAAAAAGAAAAAAATGGGAAAAAAAGACATAGAATCCGGATCGATGCCATGTCAATATTGAGGTGTGTGTGTGTGTGTGTGTGTGTGTGTGTGTGTGTGTGTGTGTGTGTGTGTGTGTGTGTGTGAGACACACAGAGAGAGAGAGACACCCAGGTGGGGGAGAGAATGTCACCTTACAGGAAATGTCACCATGCACGTGGAGAGCTGCAGCATGTTGGAATGCGGCACTTCCTCAAACCCAAAAAAAACTAAACATACTTTGTTGTTGAGGGAGAGAGCGAGGCGCTTTAATAAATGAAAAAATGAAAAAAAAAGCAGAGAGAGAAAAACTGCTTCTATAGAAACCCCGCTTTTTTTTGTTGCTCTTTCAACCTGCGGGCCGCCGAGGAAGTCGGCTAATTATTGATCCTTTGCGTCTGCTGGTCGTCCTCTGTTGGAGAGGAAGACGCTGAGCTCACGAGCCGCTTCAATCCTCCACTTTTCCTGGAGTCACAGAACGAGATGGTTGTGGAAAGCAGAGGAAAACGTGATCGTAGGATTCTTCTGGTGACCAATTATTGAAGAATGGTCTGAAGCTGCAGACTTCTTCCTCTTCCCACTGTGACCCCCACGGATGTGGACATAAAAGGCAAATGATAAGGAAGAAATCTGAGTAAGTACATGAATAAAGTACCACATACAATTGAGCAAAAAAAGTAGCCGATAGACCGTGAACTCATATTGGAGTAGTTTCTTTTTCCTTTTTTCTTTTACATAGTCTCCTCGATCTTTTTTCATCCAGGATGGTCTTTTGAGATAAAAAAAAGAGCTTCCTTTTTTCCTTTTCTTTTCTCTGTGTCGGAGTCTCGGTCAAGATGTCAGCACACAAGTGAGCAACACACATCTCGACACACTCGCGGACGAGGAGTTGGGGAAGCAGGGAAGGAGGATCCAACTTTAGGATCATAAACGGAAAAGAAAACGAAACATAAAATGAACGCGTTACGGCGTCCACGGCTCTGTTTTTAGAGCCTTTTAACGCGACTAGTGTCTCTTAATTTCCAGGTAGATGAAGCGATTCCACCTAAAGGCTCATTTTATGGCAATTTTGAGAATAGGCACATTCCACCACAGTGAAATATCACTTCTTTTTTTTTTTTTTTTACCTTTTCTCTCATTAAACAGCTTCAGTGAGTCACTGGGGGCGAGTAAAGTGCGTCTGTCTGGTGCTTCAGACATGAAGGACATTATCTGCCGCTGCAATTATTACCAGCCTCTTGCATTTAGGTTCTATGTGAACTTTGGCCTTCATTACCTTTGAAATATGTTAATGTTCTTTGGCAAGTGTGTTTTAATAAGCAGTTAAAACCGGCTGGTCCACCAGCAGTCTGCCTTGTGGCCGTGCTTGTCTGTCTGCGGCGGCCTGACGGAGGGATTAAGAGACGATATGAGATCTCGACCCGCCACCCAGATGCTGTATTTGATGAAGAGGCACAGGTGGAGGAGGGGGGGGAGGAGGGGGGCAGGGCAATGTGAACCTAAAGAGCGGGGGAGGTGGGGTGGCAAGGCAATTGGAGCTCATTATCTCGCCATCGATGCCGGCCCACGCCGCAGACGGACAGATGTTTCACATGAAAAAAGAGTAGGGAATGGCACGGCGGCGGCTGTAATCCTGGATTACCGCTCTGCGCACCTGTCTGTTTACCCGTCTGTCTGCCTCGCTCTCCTTTCGTGGAGAGTTGGCGTGCCGCACGGCAAGATAACGAACCGCGGCTCGGCCTCAGCTGCTACAGTTTGCGCTCTCTCTGCTGACCTTGCAGGATGTGTGACGTGGGGTCAGGTGAAACTGGGTGAGGGAGGGGCTTGGGGTGCAAGATCGGCACTCGCGACCCGGGATGCAAAACCCAATCCGCTGCGGCCGCCATCGTCCGCTGATGTAAAGCACATTTGATCATTGCAGCCGTGACCGCTGTACTTCTGCTCACCTGCATGATAGTTCATGCATCCCCAAGAACACCTCTGAGAGAGAGCAAAGGATATGAGGTGGTTCTGCGCTCAGTGGAGGCACCCAAAAATGCAAACTACCAGAACTATTACATACCCGCGGTGATGCAAATTTACCAAAGGATAAACCTGGCATCCGCAGCAAAACCTACGAAAAATAATGCACCATGATTTGTAGAAATCACCAGTACATTTGCACTTGTGATCCACGTGATCTCGAGCGAGGACGTATAAAGACCAACTTTCAGCCGAGAGGCCGCAGTTTATTTGTTTAGTTTTGCGTGGAACGAGAAGTCAATGTGGGCGTTTTTGTCAAGTAGCTTGCGTAGTTATTTGAAGACAGAAGTTTATACCAAAAAGGCCACACAGCAGCGTCTGAGATAAACGGTTGTACGGCATGAGCTACTGTAAGACATTTTATTGACTTTTCTTTTATCAAAATGCTCTGAGGGAACTTTAACCCACTGGTGAGCAGCAGAGCAGTGCCTACGTTTGGGGCTTTTATTGTGAAAGGTCTGACCTGTGAAAGAGTGAATCTGGTCTCTGCTGCCTTTGGTTGAGGTTGAAAGGAGTCGTCTGTTTTTTCGCGAGACCTGAGGAAAGAATGCTGTGTGTTGCCTCTTCGTGATTTGCATGATTTTGGTTGCAGCTGCCTGCAGGATTTAGTTGACACAAATTCGTGGTTTAGCTTTGAGAGCGCTCCAAGATTTGACATTTGGGATTCCTTCGTTTGCCACTTTTGTACTTCACATGCGAATGTCAAATCTTTTGTCCACGATTTTTTTTTTCATGCTCAGTTGAACAATAGTAGACAGACAATAACACTGTGATTACAGGAACCATTAATTACATCTAATGGGAGCAAAGCATGTCAAGATTGACCTTGAAACGTCAAAGGCCGACGGAGGAAGATCTCGCTGTAATTAGTCTGAAGTCTCTCTGAAAAGGCAGCATCGAGCCCAGGCGCATGTCTTCCTTTTTGTGTTTTGCAAGAAATGCAAAAAGCATGTATTCTTCTTGTAAGACAACTACAACCGAAGCTTTAAATGCAGTACAAATTTAAAGGATGCTGGCTTCAAAGGCAAGGACAAAAGCACTTGCGTTTTTTACTCATGGTTCTTTCCCAAAATCTTTTTCGCGTTAACCATAACAAGCACATTTGATTCCAGTCTTTTCACTGAGGGCATCTTCTCGAGGACTATTTGTTCTTTCAGTGCCTTGCTCAAAGGCCTCGCCAAGCGGAGAGAAACATAAAGTTTACTGCAAAGTTTTGACTTAAAACGGTGTTAATTAGGCCAGAGATCTCAAAGAGCGCCCAAAAGGGTCCCGGGGAAATGCACCACATGGGGAGCAAATTGAGCGCTCGCCATCCGTGCTTAGCATACCAAGGAGGAGGAGGCTTCATTTGAACCATGTTTCCTCTGTCAACAATCGGGACCCACTGCCACGTCTCACTTCAGTGCTATTTTCTCATCAGGTCACGTGACGTTTGCTTTTGACATTTTCTAATTTAGCTGTCAAACGTACTGGAAGGAGGTCTAGCAGGCGAACAAACACAACCCCATACCAACAGAACGGAGCACGCAGACGGAAACAAATAGGGGGCGTCGCAATTCTCCAAATCCATGATTTCATTTGACTTGAGGCTTAATGTCACGATTCAAATTGTAGCCTTTTTTGTTCCACCACCGCCAGCACTGTAATTGTTGAACACAATTGATTTTAAGTGGCAATAAAATAAATTGGCATTTCCTAGTTCCTTTGCTTCTTGGTTGTCTCCGACCCTGGCGGGGGCCAAATTACAGGATCCGTCGGCAGCTCGACTAGATTCTGGCGTCACTAGCGGTCCGGTTTCCGATCGTAGGCCGAGTAGTAGTGGCTCATCACATCGGTTGAATGCAGGAAAACCGTCAGTGTGAAGCGCAAAAGAGGCGGAAATGCAACCTGGGATCCCACCGGCTATGATCTGACCGTTATTCATCTTTTTATGGTTAAAGGACTTTTGAAACAATCCGGTCGTAGACGCCGTCTCTCAACTCAACTTTAAATCCTCGCGAGACCAGAACTTTGAAAGCTCATTTTAAAACGCTATTCAATTACCCCTAATGTACTCTGTTGGGTACACAGTTTGGCCAATAACAACAACAAGAGATTCAGAAATGTGGATAGACATTCGTACATCCGAACCCATGCGTCACTCTTCGTGGGAGGAAGATAATTGCTGCATTTGTGAAGACGGAAGGTGACAAGATGTTAAAACAATAGCAGTCTCTGTCTGACTGTGTCTCAGTGACACACACACACACACACACACACACACACACACACACACACACACACACACTTTCTGAATACAGAAGCTCAGATAAATATATTTGTGCCTGCAGAGGAGAGTATTTGTATCCTTGTGTTTGCATAAATATATGAGGTGAGGTGTTTATAGCCGAGCGACTGTGGGGAGAAAAGGCACCCTTCGGTGTAATGTGTGCTTTAATAAAGACACAGGTTGGCAGATTGGGAGTGTCAGTGTGGCATGCAGCCTCTTCTGGTGATTTATGAGCGCGCTGCTGGGCTATTACATTATGGGCCCCAGTCCTATTCAGCGAGCACGATAAGAGCAGCCCACCTCCGTTGAAACACTGCAGGTACAAGCGTTTTGTTTGAGTGGAATATCACGGCTTTGTGATAAAGGATTGGAGTATAAGCAGAATCTAATCGTGTTGTCTGCGCCGCGGCTGTAGCTCATCCATTAGGGGAGGCGTCTGTGCTTTCGCCCCTTCGGAGTTTGCGGAGCACGTTCGTGGGAAGATTGCTCGAAGATTGCTTGCATCTTCATTGAATTTCAAATTTTGGACCTCTTTTTATTGCGTAAACAGAACTATGCATCCGTTTAACTTCCGTGAAGCAAGCGACCAAACCTTTTTTTTTTTTTTTTTTTTAAACCTCCTGGGGACAACCTCCATTTATTCCAGAAGAGTTCGCACGAAGGCAATTGCTCCTATGGTTCCAATCCAATGCCGCAGGAAGAAAAAGGTGCAAGTAAGCAGCCTGTGTGGCTTTGGACCTGGCCTCCATGTTGGAAGAGAGACAGGGGGCGAGAGGCCGACGCAGCGAGGCCAGAGTTTGCACCGCAGAGCGCCGTGGCCGAAAAGGCCAGTTGTCAACCGCCGGCGGAGGGGAAAACAATGGGGCACCAGCCAGAGCGGTTTGGAAAGAGGACGAGTCAGGGTCGCTTTCACTTAACACAGCGTGCCACCACTGCAGCAAGCCACAGGGAGGAGGAAGAGGAGGAGGAGGAGGAGGACTTAGGGAAGTATGAAGAAGAGGAAGCAGGTACAGACCAAGAGGGACTGAACTGAGTGCAAACACACATGTATTCGTAATACAGTCTTGCGCTTTGTTATTTGTCTTTCTAGTAACTACAACATGAAGAGCTTGCGGTCCAGAAGTTGATTTAGTATTTAGTTCTGGTTCTTACACGTCTCTCAGTCACCGGAGCATTAACGTTAATATATTACACCAACAACCACAAAAAAAAAAATAGACTGCCAGCAAGTCCCGGGTCACCAACCCTGACCCACCTGGTGGCTTGTAACACAGAACGATCTGAGGAGCCGTCATTGGAAAAGGACCAGGCACTTTCAAAAAATACTTTTGCTGATTGCATGAACCATCTGTCGAAGCAAGTCGGGAGAAGAGCAACAAATGTTTGTTTTTGTCCATTTCAGAAAAGCTTTTTGTGTCATTCTGTCGGCCTTACCTTCAGTTAGGTACAGGTCTTTTAGGGAAGGGGGCAATGATATAGAATTGGGACAAATCCAAAGTATTGACCCAGTGAAAGCTGACTAGACGGCATGTTTGGGCAATCAAACCTGCTCTCTCTTGGAATTATAAAAAATAATTTCAGGGTTTTGGTCAGATTCTCAAAGTTACTTCCACAACATTTCTGGTGTTTCCAATCGAAGTCCTGAAGGCAGCTGAAGACCAACGGCAACTCTTGACAGCTTCTGAATGCTGGATGAATGTGTTCGCTCTATTGTCCTCTGGGATGATGTGCCAACATATTTCAGTGTTGGCAGTCCAACAAAGCTCCGTCTTTAGACATTCGCTGCTGCAGCAGAGGAGTCGAGCTGAGAGGAGCTTTGTCAGATACCAGGGACCGACTGAAGGGTGGAAAAGCAGAATGATTATTGGGTCTAATATTCCACTCCACCCTGACAGCCCCTCGAGCTCATTTGTGACAAGTAAGCGGGAAGACCCATCTCACTGTCAGAGATACTGATGAGGACCGGTCTCCTTATGATTCATGACATGCTAATAAGTGGTCCAAAGAAAGCAGGCCCTCTGTAGCCAAAGCCCTACGTTGTCGAAGCCCTACGTTGTTGAGATCGCAACATCATGTCAAAGATGTGATACGGACATGGGCTTGAGTCCCAAACTCTTCTCCGGGCTTCTCAGGAATTCATCATTTCTTTCCAGAAGTATAAAATGGCACTTTTTTTTCACGCTGAACATATCAACGGGTTGCTGGGACTGTCCCCCCACTTCCTTTGAGGTTGGCAAGAGCAAGCAGAGCAGGATACGACTCGCCAGAGGCAGACCAGAGACAAGCGCCACTGCTCCCTATTTGGGAGGCATTATCCTCTCAGAAGTGCGAGGCTATTTATGTTGAGTGTGGGTTCGTGTAATTACAGCGGCCATACCAGTGTGCTAATTAGTCTCGTACTCGGGGAAACAAACACCCGTGGCCGCCTCGCCGGTGGTCGGGAATGAGGAAGTGATCTTTTATTTTTTTTTTGACAGGAGTAATTGCAGCCGCGATGTCGACGGAGGGATCGACCCAACTTTATTTTCCAAGCCCGGTGCCGAGTTGTAATTAAGTATTTTCCGATAGTTTCAATATCGAGACGGACATGTTCCAAAACACGGTTTGACCAGGAGACACGATGCATCGTTAATTGGAAAACCAAGGATAATTGAAATTAAGTAGAGCAACTCCCCACAGACCGCCGAGTTCAGTCTCAATCAATTCCACGATAAATATGTCCTCAAACAAAAATGCATCGCATTTATTATGTTGGAGGTTATTCAATGACACGGATTGATTCGGATTACTGGCGAACTAATTTCAGTCCAAACTGATTTTCAGAACAATTATCGTGTCCTAAACGACAGATTGGCTATTTTTTTTTTAAAACTTTTTTTGCAGATCCATTCAGCAGCTTTACCTTTCAGTTCACCCTCAGACTCCAACGTGTAGCATGCCACGGCTTTGATGTGTGTTTTATTAGTTTTATCTCCGGAGGGCCGCGGGGAAGATTAAGTTGGAACCCCGTCTCTCTCCGAAAACCGCTGCACCCTTCAGCAAATGGTTGTGTTCGGCAACGCCGTCATTACACACATTACATGAAGACTGGAGAGTAGTGGGCCTTATCGTGTCATGTTTTCCAGATAGCGACGTCTAACAAGACACAAATGTGTGATTGGGAGCGGAAGAGGGAGGGTGGGGGGGGGGGGGGGGGGGGGAAATCGTCTCAAATGAAAACGGCAAATAACCCCAGTGTCTTCTTCAGTTAGCAGTGCGGTCGGTGCAGCCGAGTTGTTGTTTTCTTTTGTGCGCAGGTGCATTGTAGAGCGGGGCCTGCAGAGAATTGAGCAATTTATTAGACGGTTTGAACGTAATATGTGGAAAGCTGTATTTATACAGTGGGTTAAGCTTTGATTGAATTCTTGTTTATTGAACAGACTCTGGGTCGTCTTTCCTGAATTATGCCCTCCTCTCAGAAGAGGAGAGATGAGAGATAATCGGAGGTGTCCTTTTACGCTTTTTTTTTTAAATAGCCTCGGTGGACATTTGTCAGCCGGCCAGTCTCCTCTACCATCACACTTGCCAGGCTTCAAGTCTATTACATTCTCCTCCTTTTCTAAAAGACTGCAATTAATCTAATTAGTAATCAATCAGCCGTTGGGCCCGCCGCCTCCTCTGTGCTAATGGAGGATATGACAGGCCTGGACCTTGCATTATTAATACCTCCATTCTTGGAGCCCAGGGCCCCCCACCCCCTCCTGCCCACCCCCACCCGATGCCAGGGGCCATTGATCACAACCCAGTGAGCAGTGCACGGCCTCCAGGGAAATAACCAGCGCGGGGGGAGTGGACACGGGAGCGTGGGGACGAAACTAGGGAGGGAGTCCGCCATATTTTCTCTGGGAAGGTTGAATATTCTAAAGTGTGATGCTGGGGCTGATGGTGCACCTTCAGAGGACATGAGAGAATTGTATGAGTGTTGCTAATAGGAATGGTGTGCCCTGAAAGAAGCCAATTTGGTTAATGGGGCTCACCTCAAAACTATTATGACCGGATAAAGGTGGGGGCGGGGGGCTCTCTGCGGGGCTCTTTCTACAAAATGAGATTAGAAATTATTAGGACGGTGCTGACGATCGCGCGGTGGCTAAGAAACAATCACGGCAACGTTATCCGTCATCACCGCGACTCGCGGCCTCGCCAATTGAAGTTACGCCGCTTGAAGGCGATCCCTCCAGCTGATCTCATTCGCTGATATCCACGCTGGAAGCTACTCTGTGCTGGCTCGAAACCTCTTTGCCTCATGGCTCGCTGTTACCTTTCACAGCCGACGGACGGACACACGGCGACCGTGTGGAATCTGCTCACTCCAATCTACCGAATAGCAGCTGCTCATCATGTTGGTTATCCGGTCTACACGCTGCTTTTTAGACTTTAGTTCTCACGGATGGGGAATCATTTAGTATCAACCTTCAGTAGAACGTAATCATAGTCATTTAATGCAAAGTTACATTGATATTTTCGATGATATCGTACCCATTGCAATCTACAGATTCCAATTTTCTTTCTAAGACCTATAATTCACAAGGAAACTTTTTTTCAACTTTTCAGCATTTTCAACTTTCCCAAAGTCAGTGTAAACTATCAAACATCCTGAATGGGATCTCTTTTACTTACTTAAATAGTTAGGCGATGAATGATTGTGTTTGAACTCAACTCGCCCCCTCCCCCGCACTGTCCAGTAGGTTGTAGATCAGCTGACTACACGGATGCTTGTCGGAGCGATTGTGTGGGGAATTTGCTCGCATGTTTTCATGCAACAAGCTCCAGCACAACGCACTCTCTTGTCCTAACTGCTTCCAACAATGAATGAATGAAGCTGCCTTCATGTGCCGTTGAAAATGTCAAGATCGTAAAAAACTCTCTGACAGAAAACAATAATTGTGCAATATAATGTCTACTTGTGCTACATTAAGGGAAAAACTTCACAACATGACACAACACAAATGGACCATTTAAGTGACAGTTCCACACCGCCGCACACACCCGGCAGCTAATCGCCGCAGCGGCCGATTTCGTGCGAATGCAGCTTTTAGAATCCATAACAAGAAGCTGTGCGTTGGAGGAGAGGGATGATGGGGGGGGGGTTGCATTTTTATTAAGAGTGTGATATTGATTTTGTCCTTATCTTGACGGTGATGATTGTTGACAAGAGAAACAGCTGTGGCCTGTCCGCACTGTGACTGATGAGTGGGAAGGTGGAAGTAAGCGGTTTGCGGTTGGTGCATTTCCAACAGAGGTGACATCACTGCCTTTACGCTAGCCCACCACTGGCTTTTTGCAGGTTAAGTCACCGTCTGTCTAATTTTGCAGAAGGCCTGGGGTCGTTAAGTATTTACGGGGCTTCGGTGGCTTTACGGCGTCGTGGTGGTGTTGAGCTCACAGCAGCTGCAGTCAGCTGCCTCATTGGTTCGGGGGTTTTGGGGAAAGCAATGCAGCTCATCTGCTGTGCTCTGAGAGTGAGTCAGCTCGCTGGACATGCTTCATCTATGTGAGGATGTCAGGAATCGCTCTGCGGTCACAGACCCCACAAGCCCCCAAGCCCAAATCCTCATTTGTCTACCAGGAGGGTGTAGGTTTGTGTGTGTGTGTGTGTGTGTAGGAAGTGATCTTATAGAAAAGCTATGAACTACTTGCCATTAGTCACCACTGGTCTGTGTGCGTGTGTGAAAAATGGATTTACGGGAAATTCATCTTTCATGAGTTTTTACTTCTCTTGCTACCGGCAGGCTGGTTATGAGATGACTGTACAGTTGGAGAGGCGAGCTAACGACAGAGTGCCGCTGGAGTAAAACCCGCGGCTGTGCTGCGTGAACGAGTCCCTTGAGAGCCGAGATGAGCTCCAGGCAGATGGACAAAGTTTTTTAAAAGAAGAATTTTGGGGAGGGAAAAAGTTACAAGGAAACATGACAGATGATATGTCGCCTGAAAAGCCACTAAAAAAAAAATGTGTTACCGAGATGGCTGTAAATGAATTTGGAGTTTAAGGTCATAGACTTTATGTAGGAGGTGGATGTCGTCGTGGCGTCACCCATTGGTTCGTGAACTGATGTTTTGAAGCCTTGAGTTCGGCATTTTGGTGGTCGCCATCTTGTGATTTCGCAACCAGTGAACCAGAGAAACCATATTGGGAATGCACAGGAGTGATCGAGAGACGTCGTATACGTCTCGAAAGACCTGCCAATCACCTAGTTCAGTAGAGATCATGCAGGTTTTAAGCATGTCAGCATTGGCTTCACCTTTCAGAACCTGAGGTTGCCACCTGTTTAAGATGGCTCAGATTTAAAGTCTGGTCAGAAGGTCCATCTGCACACTATTACCCTCTACAAGCTGCTATTAACGCTCTTTCTTTTCAGAGCATTGATATTCTTCGCGGCAGACATCCTGAGGTCTGCTGCTCCACACAATATGTTTACAAGACCTAAATAATCATGAACTCAAGACTTTGATGTCATCTTAATGTGTATTTTAGCAAATGTACACATGCAAAAGTCACACACAACATGGCTACATTGGCGTATTAATACCAAAGTACATAGTTTTAATGTACACTGATAATAGGAATCAGTCTTCCGCAACCACTTTTCCTCTCGCCTCCATGTTTGGGCCTGTAACATCTGGCTTTGTTTATGGCCTCTCTGCTTGTGTTAGCTGCGATGTTATGACAGCAGAGTTACTGAGGAGATCACACTAAGAGGGGTTGGAGCCCCTCTATGTAGGGGCTCTGCGGGGGATGGAGGGGCGTGGGGGGGGTCAGCGGACCAGTGCGACCAAAAGATACAAAGCCCTGAGGTTTTCCAGCTCTGTGTTTGTTAGCAGTGCAGCTGTTCGTGCACGCTCATGTTCTTTTTCTTTCTCTGTTTGCTCTCACAGGAAGTTTGTTGAAGACTGAGCGTTCTTAGAGGGAGAAAGGGGGGTTTCAACCCCTGACGCCCCGCCAGCCAACCCAGCCTCCAAGACGCCCGCCCTGCGGTGGAAGGGGGTGGGGTCACTTCCTGGGAGACGTGTGAGGGATTGGTGGATCGTTGGACGTGCCAAAACCTGTGTGTGAGTTCAATAATTCTATATTTTATTTGTCTTTTTGCATTGTACACACCATCAGTAGTTTGAGCTCTGACTCACACTATCGCTTGCTCTTTGCTCTTTTGACCTCATTGCGGTTGTGGGCAATCAATTTCCCAAGAAAAAAAACAACCCCGCAGTACTTCTGGGTCTTTAGGATGAATGTAGGAAATAATGACACATTTTCCTGCTATAAATTCAAGATCACTTCCTGTGAGATTGGCCACAATATGGAGAGAGAGAGAACTGCTAATGGCCTTCCCCTTATTACACCCCTACCTGATTGCATATGCCAGCTCAGGTCCTGATTTTCAAGTGCTCTTCCAAAGTAGCAAAAAGACTCTTGGGAGCTTTCAATCACGGCTCGGCCTCACACACCCCCAGGTAGACAAATAGACTCGTGAACATACTTTATGTAACGCATTGTTTTTCTTGGCGGGGGCTAGCTTTGTTCCCGATGAGCTCCCCTTTGCAGCAATTTGGCGGAAAGCAAATCTCTTTATTCATGCCCCCCACGTCCCCCTTTCTTTTTTCTTTTTCAAAGCGTCGCCATTGAGCTGTGATCCCTCGTTTGGCTGGCCCTGCATATGTGCAACACGGGGTCATTGTGCGTCGGTCAACGTGAATAGAAGCCCACAACTTTTATTTGCGTCACTCTGTGCTGATGAGGGGGGGGGGGGGTGGAAAGGATACGTGATGGTTTCGGTAAGAAGATCGAGCCCGCGGGAGCGAGCTGTTGAACTGGATCGCTGGCATCGCGGTGGCACAGGGGGCCCCTTCCAATGCGGACAGCCATTTCCTGCCTGTCGTTATTGATGACACAAAGGCACATCAAAGGGGGTGAAATGGGACAGAACGGCAGTCAATGCCGGTGCACAGGCGTGAAACATGATCAGGCCGCTGAGTTGAATAGAGGTATTATGGGTGCCAAAATATGTGGAGAGAGACGGAGAGGCAGAAAGACAGAGAGGCAGAGTGGCATTGCTTTCATATCTCGTCCCCCACTCACTTGACAATGCCGGCACTGTGTCCGTCCCACCAGAAGTGAAGCATAGTTGCTGCATACTTTAGATGCATGAACATTTGTTCATGGCCCACATGCTTGACATGAAAAAAACAACAAAAGAAAACAAGAAAGATCCTTGTCTACCAAGCCAAAACACATCGGGAAACTCTTGGTAAACCCTGCCCCCCAATTGCACAATTTCAAACACACTGAATTCACCTCCCAAACCTTCATGATAATGTACATTTTTTTGCAACTTTTTTCAAGTTTGGGGTTTTTAAAATACATGGGATGAATGCTAATATTTTATGCATCGGCGGTTCGATCCCTGGCTCCTCCAGTCCATGTCGATGTGTCCTTGGGCGTGACACTTCGTCGCAAAGTGTTCCCGAAGGCTGTGCCTGCAGTGTATGGATGGGTATGAATGATGAGAGTCGTGATGGACAGGTGGCACCTTGCATGGTAGCCCCTCCAGTCAGTGTGTGAGTGGTTGAATGATGAGTAGTGTTCAAGCACTTTGAGTGCTCGGAAGACTAGAAAAAGTACATTTTACATTTATTTATTTAAGTATAAGGTAATAAATTATTACTATGTGAATATTTGCTTTGGTAAATAATGTACAGGATTAATCATTCATTATGAGCTGCTTAGATCTAGTGTCATAATTCCCTCTCTCATATAAATTGTTTTATCTGCATGAAAACATCTCTGTGAAACAACAAAAAGAAATGCATTTTACAATTGTTTTCTAATCAGTTCAGAAATGGCTGGAAAAGGCTCATAGCCAGAGAAACCGAGAGCTGTAGTGGGATTGTATGCGACAAGAAATTGGGACAGTCTATGTTCTTCACCTCCGCCAAATCCTCATCTTAACTAAGCCCGTATGTGGTATAATTGAACTCAATGCAAACTCCATCCACGTCAGCTAGTAGTTACGTTGCTTAGCCTCGCAGGGCCGCACCGGCAGCGAGCAGCTAACGCCGGCTGATAAGCATTAATGCCGACCTCCAGATCGCATACCGGAAGACTCAATAGGCTCATACCTGAGGCCACATTGGGACATTTACAGGGGATATTTTGTGACATCACGCACACTACGGTAACCCTGAGCACGTTACCTCCGTGCTACACCCACCACCTGTCAGCAGGAACATAGTTTTAGCGCCCGTGTTTTCTGCACATTCCTCCAACGTGCGCTGAGAACACAGCTGTCTCGGTTTGTATTCCATCGTTTCTTTAGATTTCAGCCTTTCGCAATGAAATAAAAAGCACCGACAGGGAACATTGGCAAAAAGAGGAGACGTGTGCCAGGTTCAGATTTACATCCAGGGCGTTGCAGACCTGTGTGAGCTTTGCACCTGACGCACCAGGGCTTTATTTCTTTGCCCTCTGATAAACTCCAGTTGACCTCTCTCACCGTTGCCCCGCGAGGGCCGCGGTCTCTGTCAGCATCCTTATTCACCCCTTTCTTTCCTTTCCTTTCTTTTCCTCCCTTGCGACGCTCTCTGATTCGTGCTCTCGCTCAATGTTAAATGAGGGCACGGCCACACTCGGATGTGCCGTGACAAATTGGCACAGAGGAGGCAGATGGTGATGGGGAGGAGACTGGTTGTCATGGCATTCTGCCGTGGCGACATGAATTGATCTCCGTGCCGCAGAAGTAAACCTGCAGATACTTTGTGTAATCCTGACTTTGGTTACCCCCCTATGCACAAACAGACACACACACACACACACACTCCAGTGACACACATGCCACACTACACCAGCCCTCCGTCCCCATTAGTATCAATGATGTGTGCAGCGGAGGCGCTTGCTAGCTGTCAGAGTCTCTCCGCTTGGCTGCGCTCGGAGAGGCGAAGGGACGCTGAGGGATTTTGACAAAGAGGCAGAGCTCAGACTAATGGTAGGCTGGTGGGACCCCGAGAGCCGCGACAACACGGCCTACCACAGACACGCACGCCGTCGCTGATGTACTGTACATGTCGGCAGGCTGTTCTATTTACAGAGACGCCGTCTTAACAATGTTTACCCGTGAGACGTTGCTGCAGCTTGACTACAATTCCCATGGGGTGTTTTTTTTTCATTGCAACATGACTTCTGGTGAGATCACAGTTTGTCTGACAGGACTGGCATGGCTCATTAGGCCGTGTCCCAGGGATGTGAACATGTTCCCCCAATTGGGTGTTCGTTACAGCGGCGTTAAGCAGAGATTGTAAGAAAAAGAAATACACCCCCATCTTAGCTTAAATCATGTGTAGAAGCCTCAAGTTTTTTGCTTTTTTTGGTTTTGGCCAGCATATATGACATGAGAGGGAGAAGTATAAACACGTTTTTAGGCATCCAAAATTGTCCAAAATTAAAAAAGCTTCCATGAAGTGAAAGCACACAAGTTGTAAGACGAAAACACGGACTACTCCCAAACTGGACAAGGCTGGGGTAGCAACCTGTCAATCACCCTGTAGCCCCACCCTAAAGCATACTCTGCTGTATGGTCTCTAAATTACCATAATTTACTAAATGAACACCATGTTGTATTGAAGAAGACATGAAACTCGAGATTTAGACGTAAACTCATATTTACAATGTTTATTGAGGGAATACATCAAGAGAAGTAGAGTCATTTTCTCATAGACTTCTATACAACCAGAGGAGTCTCCCCCTGATGGTCAGTACACCAGCAGCTTGGTAAAAATATCTTAAAAATGTAAAGGAATTACATGTATATCCATTTAATGCAGCAACAAATTGGTCAACGGGAATTTGGTCCCATTGACACCAATAACCGATCCAGCCGTTAGAGTCAATATCTGTCCGATAGGAGTATCGGTGCATCCCTATAAAGTCTGAAACTAAACCATGTGTTGTAAAACCTTGAACCTCAATAACCTTGAACTTCAAGGAATAGAAGTGTTCGCTATTGATATACAGATTTATGGATTTCCGAATCAAAGACAACCTCGTGCCCCCTTCACCATCTGCCAGGAACATCTGGCCAAACAGCAGTTCAGTGACGACACCGTGCTTCATTTCAAAATGCTGCAGTACAACGTGTGTGAGTCTCACGTTTGAGAGCAAATATAAAACCCTTTTTGTTTTTTAGAGCGAGAGAATATCGAACGTACGAGCTTTTAATCTGTCACTGTCTGCTGGCAGCTGACTGGTACCTTGGAAGACAGTTAGCTGGCATTGGTAATTAGTATTTTGACTTCTGAATTGCGATGAAGGCCATATTCTTAGTAAAGGTCTCACAAAAGTGGGTCTACGCCAAGCTTTAAGGTTTGGCCAGGACATTTGGTAGTAGGTCTCTATGTCAGTTGGCTGCCTCCAGTAAAGCACCACAGATGCCGCTGTGTTAAAAACCGAGATGCAACCAAAGGGGTTTCGAGTTCCCACATCAGTCTTGTGTAATTGGTTTGTTTGGGAACGCTAAGCAGTGTTATTTCGGTTGCTCAACGAAAATGACTGAACATCACCGACTCTTTATTAGAGTGAAAAACAGAGAAAAACAATCTGGCTCATCAAATTATGGCTCCAAGCGGAGTTAACCATCTTAAAAAAAAAGATCCAGCTTTTTAAATGAAGGGGAGGTGAGCAGAGGGTTGTTCATGGATCGGATTCTCTTTTCATTCAATACCTGCGTTCACTCGATAATTGCCCCTCCGGCTCTCCTCACCTGGATCGTGACGGGATAACGTTTCCCACGGTTGCTTGATATTCAGGGAACCTCGGAGCCCCGAGCAGCAACGATATCGATCCGCAGATGTGATGTGCTCTCTGCCTTCCTGACAGCCGTCTGATGAGCCATCTGCGTGGGAGTCGTGACGCTCCCTTCGGCGCCTCAGGCCAGGCGGGAGAAAGAAAAAAGAAACATAAGAAGATACACAAAGAAAAGTGAGCACTGATTTCATTAGTTTTCCTCTCAAGCAGCGAAAAGGAATAATTCAGTTATCGATCACCATCTGTTGCTATTCGACGGCGATCTGATGATCTTCACGACTGCAGAGAAAACCGCATCGACTTTTTTCATTCAAAACAGGCCTTTGAGGCCTGATATTTTTTGGTCTTCAAGGAAACTTTCTGCTGACTTTCATGTTCACCCGCGGCTAATTGTCCACACGTTGGGAAGCTGGAGTGATGCAACTTCTTGAGGGTTGTTAAACTCGCCAATGTACAAACCTCCCACAGCATGCAGTGTTTTATGAGATGTCCACACGCTACGAGACACTCCAAGCTGCTGGTCAGGAGCCAGAAGAACACACACACACACACACACACACACACACACACAAATGCAATTGCATGGCGAACACGCTCGAACACTGAAGGCAATGTGCAGGAAACAAAGCCCTCCTTTCACTGTCAGCAGGAACAATCTGCTGGCACCAAGACGGGTGTTTACATTTGACACATTTACAGGCACAAAAAAAAGGTCCCTGAATATGTGGCGAAAAAAATAAAATAAATCTGCACCAGAGTTCGCAGCCCCGTGAAGGCTTTTAACACACCGGGGGCGGGACAAGTAAACGGCACCAGAGATACCCGTCTTGCCAAAATCATACTTGTTTCAGGTTGTTGTGAAAGGTAAGAAAGGAAGGAGTATGTTTTTGCCGTCTTGGTTCGTACTACTCTGAATTTATATAATTATGTTGAATAGCTTCGAAAAATAAATAAAGAATAGTTTGCCTTTTTGCAGCGTAATATTAGAGTTTGACGTAGTAACTGTTTAGTGACAAAAACCACCGTTTTTCATGAATTAAAGGTTATTTTGAAGAAAAAAAAATGAATAAGGAAAAAAAAGCTTTGCAAACATGGCCGCCGCCCGGCTGCACAACACATCTCAAGCTGCTGTGAACGTGAGCTTCACTGCTCCATCCTGAGCGCTCAGGTTTGAAACATCAGGTACATTTGGGATAATGAGCGCCGCCTCGCTTCAAGTTGAGGTGAAAGTCGCTGTGCCCTCCAAAGACGACTCGAGGCTGTTTATAATTACGATTCAAATGAGCCAAAGGGTCAACCAGTTTTATGCGGTCTTGTCTTAAAACAACACGTAAAGGTCACAAAACAGTGAATCTTATTATGGAGCATAGGCTGGAATTAGGCTTAATTTATGGTAATCTTCTGCGGTATTGAATAACGTTTACTTTGAGGGCAAAACCCAAATGAATTCAATAATAATAAAGTTCATGTATTTGCCCGTTAAAGTTCTGTCAGCTTCACCCTTCAGATAACTCTTGTGCACATTAAAATTGATCTGTTTGGACACCTGGCTGGGATCCAGGATGGCTGCTCGAGATGGAACAGGATCTTTTAGCGTTTGGCTTCACGGATACATTGCTTCTGTCACACATTAGCTTTAGATTATATTATAAAAACCAGTTGCCGTGGATCGTTTGTAACCGGCTACAGGTTCGGGTCACTAGCTCCTCGCGCTGCGTTGTGCTCGGTTGGACGACACTGGAGTTCATCCGAGAGCAACACGAGGGGACAACCTCTGCTGAATCTTAGACTTCAAAGATGTGGCAGCAAATGCGCTCTTTAAAGAGAGAGAGAGAGAGAAGGTTGTGCTGTGGGTCGAGCAGTATCAGAATCCAATTAGCAACCAAACTTAGTTTGCGCGGCAGCAGTGGATTTATCAATTTCCGCCAAAAAGACTCGGAGGCGAGAGGCTGGAGCAAGCCTCAAAGCCTCAAAGCCTTAAAGCGTGTTAATGACAGAATGTGCTCCTTCATTGAGGAGATTGATTAAAAAATAAAAGCCTTTCGTGTCATGGTCCGGGGCGGCGAGAGCATATGGCCAAAAGGCTTAAGCACCGAGAGAAGACATCGCTGAGACAGAAGGAAGGAAAATGGAACCGCAGAGATTAAAGGGACTCGTCCTCATCCCTCTCCCAGAGAGACGCCTCATTTGTGACCGCCACCTGGTTTGAGTCCTTTCATTTGAACGCAGTCCTTTAAAGGACGAGCTCGCAATTCCTCAAAGGGGTCCTAAAACGGCACTAAGTTGCCCCAAAAATAATCCATCGATTTGTCGAGCTCAGACTGCTGAAGTCTCCTCGCAGTCTTTTCATTTCCTCACGCCGAGAATGTGCTTTCATTAAAAACACCCCACGAGCTCACAAATCAGCACGGCCGTGACAGTGTTGTATTATTATAGTTGTAAATGTGCCAGCACCTTATTCAACATACCAGCCCGCTTTCATTGTGTCCCAGCGTGGCTGTAAATGATACTGTGTGTTTACACCGCGTTCATTATTTTTCTTACAGCACTTCAGTTTCCTTTATTCTTGCTGAGAGTGAACATGGATCACTTCAGCATTCCCTTCTTTTTCGGGGATGGGGGTGGCAATCAGGCGTCAACGTGACAAATAGGTCCAAGACACCGACAGTTGAAGAGAGTATGGGTGTTTGTAGGGTGTGTGCAGTGAGTCTTCATCAAACACTTAACGTAAGAAAACATTACAACAGGAAGTTTGCGAATGTTCTTCGGCACACTCGTCATTTCTCTCTCCCAAATTTAACAGAAAATATATATTTTTTTAAATGTCTCCCTTATGCGAGCATCGGATGAGCGCCTGGGAAAGAAGACCACCAGCCAATTCAATTCAATTTCTTTTGTATTCTCCAAAATCTGTCCAATTTGCCTCAGAGGGCTTTTACAATCTGTTCACATCCTCTGACCTTTGACCCTCACATTGGTTCAGGAGAAACTCCCCAAAAAAACATTTAATGGGGAGAAAAAAGGGAAGAAACCTTCGGGAGAGCAGCAGAGGAGGATCCCTGAGGACATCTATTGCTTCTTCTGTCCATCCTATTTCGTTAACACGGGGAAATGTCTTTTTTCTTTGCTTTTTGGTTTGCTGGAAAACAAATGAATAATTCCAATGACTATTATATTTGACTTCAGGACATCTCTGACTATATATGCTTAGAAAAACGTTTTTACTGTGTCCAATTCATGACTTTGCTCTAGTGTTGAAAGAAGCAAACCGACATGGCAATACATCATAACATTGCATTGCAATATCTCAATCCTAAACAAATGTTGAATCGGCCGTGATTTTGGGGATACGCGTGTCAGACATTGTGTTGCGTAATAACCTTTTAACATCAGAGTGCAGCTCCACATACACATAGATATGTACTGCAAATACAAGTGTCACCTCTAAAAGCCTTGAGACCAGCATGCAAAACTCTGCCACAGATAAATATTTCTTTTAATCAAAAAGAAATCCACTCAACAATTTGAGATACTGTCGAAAACCTCCGCGTAAATATGTACCTGTGAGCACTAACGCTTCTCAAATAATGGTAATTTATTCCTTTGGTGCAACCTCCAAACCCGATCATTTTCCCTCTGGATACAGTACAGATTTCTTATTTCAAATTTGTGCTTAAATTAGCGTACACATTCCTCTGAAACTTTACAGTTGTAGGAGTCCTTTAAATACACCAGAGATTTCCCTCTAGAACTTCAAACGATCTCTCCGACTACCTGTCTCCCTGTTTACCCCTCTGTTTATTATCCTGCCTCTCCAATCTATGTGGACTCGTCTGAAGGCTTGTACCACCTTCTTTTTTCTACTTCATCTATTTGTATTTATTTATTTTTATCTCGCTAGACTTCACGGCTCCCCGAACAATCTCACCGCTGTTCTGTTCTTAAGGCGAGTGATGGTGTCAATTATGGAAAAGAGACTACATTTTTTTCCCCCCCCCATCTGTCGTACAGGTTCATCGGTCCCCATCAACACCCTCTTTCTCCACTGAGGCTCGCACATAATGAAAAATATGCCGCGATTGAGCATGAAGGTCATCGTTCCTCCAGAGGGCTCAAAAGTCATCTTGCGGAGTGAGCAAATAAGGGCCGTGCGGCTGATGAAGTCCCCGAAGTACTTTGACGACACCCCGTCGCCGGCGACAAATTAAAGTGTCAGCGGCCGGCCCCCGCGCGCGTCGGCATCACATTTCCTGTGTTGTGGCGCGATAAGCCGGCGGTATACGAGCCGACAGCGCACAGTCTGCGGATGAGTCGGAGGAGGCCACGAGGTTGCAGCCACGGGAGACCCAGGCAGGCGCTCATCTCTGGGCCGCCTCCCTGTTCACATTTTTTTATTTGACATTGTCACCGAGCGCCCCGGACACATGTGTATCCTCCTGCTATCGCACGCTCAAAGACGGCGCTCCTCCATTGTGTCAGTCAGGGACCGACATGTTTTCACACAGCGCTCGTGTCGCGCGACGCGCGTGTCCTTGTGTTTTTCTCCCCCGCGGAGGCTTTGTGTCACTAACCTCCTGGCAGCCGGGCTTTGGTGGAGAGCCGTGCGAAGAAAAAACAGCTAAAATAATGGCTGACGGCACGAGGAGTTGGCAGAGAGGCTGAGAGGACGGTTGCGGTGTGGGTGTCGGTTCAGTGGAAGGCTGCGAGGGAGCAAGATTCATGATTAGTGTGACAGAAAGTGGCGAGTTGTCATCCTGGGAAACACAGCCTGATGAGTCCGGTAACTTAATAAAGTGACTCAGTTAAAGAGCTGAAGTCAGTTGTCCCGCATTCTCCTTTTTTGAGGAAAAAAAACAACAACAAGCGAGTGGATTTTGTTGTATAGTTTGTAGAGGGCAGCGATGGCAGAGCTCACGAAGCTCTTACTTTTTCCCGGTGACAGCGAAGTAGCACAACGTGCCGTCTGTGTAAATCAGCATGTAAACATACGTATTGCTTTCTGTACATGGAAACCTCATAGAGCGCTGAATTTGACAAAAGGCAGCAACATCTTATTGTCGGTAGCAAACCCTTGAATGTTAGCATTAAGCTGTCCTGGCGAGCTACATGCTTGTTTGAATAGTTTTATCTCTGAGCATGCCGATGTTGTGTAAAGAACACTTATCAAAGGTAACTCAGAAGCATTAGATAAGCATTTTGATAAATCCGTGCATAGGTTTTATTTATCCTAATCATTCGGAGGCTCCGGATTGACTGTATTTAGGAATCCAGCCAGCCGACAGGCGACCTTTCTCGCGATAGCAGAGTGATCATGATGCTGCAGGTAAAGAGTGATTCAGTCAATCCATGGAGGGCGGCGTTCTCTCGGAAAAGAAAAAATGGCAGAAATGGGTCGCCAGATCCACTTTGGCAGGCCATTAAAATTCTTCGACGGATCGCTCAAGAAAAGTCTATGTGTGAGAAGCTCTATATATGAATCATGACCAGAAGATGCTGATGAGACTTCCAAGGCCCGCGATCGATACAACCAGCTGTCTAACAACCGAAGACTTTGACTGTAGCTGCCGGAGGCCACGATACGTCATCTGGAACACCTTTATGTATCCCAGCGGCAAGAAGTGCACCCATTCGCTCTCTCGCTCTCTCGCTTCATACGACGACACATTCAGCCTCTTCTCATGGCAGCTACAAGAGTAATGGCCCCAGGTCTCCTCCTGAACACGGACTAATGAGAATCTCAGATCCGACAAGCAGACTGCATTTATCACGTGCCTGCGCCTTAATGACGCCGCCGCCCGGGCTCAACAGCGCGCTCACGACGGTATCTGGTACCGTCGTGGAAGCACACGCTCGTCCTCTCTGCTGTCCCGTTGGTATTGTTGGAAGGAAGCGAATCGGAGTCGGTGCTGCGTCTGCTGACAAAAGACAGCTTTTGTTTCTCTCCTCCCTCCATCGCTCCCGGTAGGATTTGGTCCATTCGCAACTTCCTTTTATTCTCTTTGTCAGCTTCGCTCAACTTAAAATGCAGATGAGTGGAACGTTCAAGCTCAGGAATGGTGAGGGAGCCCATGGATGAACACTACATGCGCCGCTTTGATCTGCCAATTCGAAGTGTCTACTGACCTAGAGCTTTGCTGAAGGACTCCTGGCTCCAGAAGCTTTAAAAGACGTGTCCGTCAAGGAAACGTGGACTTTCAACCGATTAGACAGCTGGCAGTAGATATTAGGCGTCGCGTTGCTTGTTCAACGGTGCAGGTGTGGCTGTGTGTTGGCAAGCACCTCACGATGCGATACGTATCACGATGCACGTGTCACAATACGATATATCACGGTACGATGCAGTACAATAAAATACATATTGCAATATAATGCAATATTCCATTGGTGTAGTTTTGAATAGACAAGACAACAAGGTTAATATAGGTTCTTTTAAAACCAAAATCACAAACTATATGTCAAAGCTCAGTATCACTCGTGTCAAGGTGCAACTATTTGCATTCGTACTACAAAGCCTGTACAATCCTCCGTGTCCATAGCCTCTTTATGAGGGAAGGAAGGAAGGATGGTTGGAGTCCTGATTAGAGGACTTCTAAGCATGACTTAATGACTGTATGGGATTGAGACAGAGATGAGAGCTTATCCTCCTAAGTGCTGGATAGGTTACATTATTTAAACTGAGATCTGGGCTTTAATGCACAACACATTAGACAACATGCAGGCCCACAAGTAGCCGACAGTCTCCCACGACGACAACACAGCTGGATAAAGCCCCCCCCTCCCTACACACACACACACACACACACACACACACACACACACACACCACCACCAATGTTGTCAGAAGAACGACGGACCCCGGGTGATTGATGCCACTGATGCTCCCTCGAAAAAAAAGCGGATCAGATTCGATCTGTCAGCCTGGCGACTGGGTCTTATGATCTGCATTTCGTTTGTGGACGATTTGTGGGACACTGTTTGCGTTCTCCAACTCTGACCCCAATAGCCGTGAGCAACAGGCACAGAAAAAGACGTTTTTGTTTACATTTTTTATACAAAGCGTATGTCTGCTGCTTTGTTCGTTTTATGTTTATCCGAGACCAAGTTCTGTGGACGTTATCTCAGCAAGCGTTGCATCTCTAAGAAGCACTACAAGGAGTTGGAGCATTTCATAATGTGTCTACCCGAAGAGCTCAATATTTGCGGCAAGTTAATTTGCATTTATTGCAAATGCCTGCGGTCCGCTTTGATGCTTGTTCTTGAAAAAGGCCCGTGATAGTGCATTGACGCGCTTCCTGTTAGCAACTACGGGACGTGCTCATTGAATACTCTTAAAAAACAAAATGGGTGTTTTTCCCGAAAGTGCTTAATTGCAGCAGATGTAAAATTGCATGCTATCATGAAGGTCGCCGGCTCGGCGCGAGCCGGGTTCCCTGCTCGCGTTCGTCGTGCGTTGGTCTCGTTTTGACGGCTACGACTGGTCATTAAAGCAATTCAGCCCCGTTGATAATTTGGCGCTGCATGTGCCGCTCAGTGCCGCTCGGTGCCGCTGGGTGCCGGTGGAGCGGGACCTGCCAGCCTGCATCTGAGTGCTGGAATTGATTGTCTGACTGATTCCAGATCAGTGAGCTGTGAGACGCTGTCATCCCCCCGTCTCCCCCGTCTCTTTCCCCCATCTAGAGTTACTGTCACTGTCGGTGTCCCGTTTCTGTTCCACGCCCCGGCTCCTGCTGTCTTCCTCCCATGCTCCGTGCCACAGTGTGAGCTCCTGTGAGGGCAACCGGCTCTTTATTCTCTGGATGGACGGACTCAGGGCTGTGAAATGTGATAAACCGAGCCTGAAAGCTCCTCTGCCTTTTTTTTTTCTTCTTTTTGCATTGTGTTTAGATTATATCATCGACACGTGACAGCGGGTAATAAAAGTGAGCTCGGCCGCAGCCGTGGGCTCCCGACCCGTCCCAATCAGGCCGCCGTCTCTCTCCGTCTTCTTCTTCTCGGCTTCTGGCGGTACCGAGCTCAAATGTTGGAGCGTGTTTACGCTCGAGCATAAAATGTCTAATGATGGCACGCGTTCGCTACGTACGGAGAGCGCTTGTCCCGAAGACAATGACGGAGTGTTTAATCTTCCCGGGGACGGCGAGGCACGCGGCCGTGATGATGCCATTATCTCTGGGCGGAGAAGCCTCACTCTTACCCTTGATTTATATTTCCCTTCATCAGCTTCGACCACTCGGATTGCAAAAGGCACGTTCATTTATAAAAGCCTGCAGCGCCCGCTACTCTCAAGTTCAAGCAAATGTACTTTTGTCGCACATTCCCGCTCCCCCCCCCCCCCTCCCCGATCGCGTCGTTCGGGGTAACGTGACGGGGATGGATCTCCTGGGTGACGGCTGTTTGATTGCCTCTGCTAACGAGGGATAAAGGCAGAGGAGGAATCTTCACAGCTATTTATCTTCCTTTTGATCAATGCTCAACTACTCTTTCTTCACGTCTTTTATATTTTGAGTAGCAAGCTCTGTTTTTTTGGCAAGACCGACAGAAATAAACTGGAGGCCTCCTCGCGGTGGAATGAAAAGACTTCAAGAGTGACGGCGGCAACGAGGAAAACTAAACGCGTGATGTCGTATCCTTCCCACGCTCCTGGCAGCCTCCATTCCAACAAGCCCAACTTGAGAGATATGCCCGTCATAGACTTTTTTTGGGGGGGGATATTTTTGGTGGCGAGGGAATAAAAGCTCCGGTAGATTGATAATTAATGCAGGATGCCTTTCAAAAAATAGGAAGCTCAAAGAGTTTGCAAATGCAAACGGTGCAGCGGGCTAATTGGTACCACAGGGGAGATCGAGATCAAAGAGGCTCTGTTTAATGGAGGAGTCTCACTCACTCTTCTTTTTCTGTGACCGCTGCCGAGTGAACGGACACAAAGCCACCGTGAAGTCCTCGCAGCGGGTACCGCGCTCTGAGCCAGTCTCGTGAGGAGGCGCTGATGGAGTTTACCGGGCTTTTTAGCGGCCTGGAAACCTGACGGGTCGCTGTAGTTCGTGCCAGATGGTTGATTCTTTGTTGCTGTGTTTTTTTTTGTTGTTGTTGTGTTGTTTTTGTGGTCAAGCTATCGTACATTAGCGGTCCTCACAGCTCTGCTTTCTTATTTAATGAGGCATCTCGTTGTAAACCTTACCCGCTGTGCAACTGTCTGTTAAAAAGGCCCCTTACAGTCCATGTGTTTATTGCTTTTGAGCAATCCAGCTGTGGCACAGACAGAGCTGGGTCTATAAATAAAGTCTCCACTTAATTCACTTCACGTCCGATTCACAATTTATTTATTTTTTGCCGTGTGTTCTCTGAAAAAGTAACTCGGCCTGCAAAAGACCAAAAAAGTGATTAACTATGACCAAACATTTTCAAACGAACCCATAAAAGGCGCCTCTTGAATGCGAGCGGGCGCGTTCGACACGTTTCCCTCCGCCGCCGCCGCCGCCGTGAATTCAAACAAATTCATTTCAAATGTATTAATCACTCCGCTTTAAGCGCGGATGCCACCAGCGCGTTGCATTTCCTCTCTTCAAGGTTGGTCTCGAGGTCGCTTTTCCGCGTTGCCATTTAGACAGAAATAAGTCTAATCCTCGTTGTCAGTTGTGCCCGACTCGCTCCTGCTGACGCATGAGCTTTTTCTTTCTGTGTCTGAGGATTTATTTGGAGTGTTTTCTGCTTACTGCACTGACAGCAGAATGAGGGTTTGCTAAGCCAGCCCTCTAGAAACCCCTGTTCAGTACCCGCTGTGATCAAAGTCATAATTAGTCGTGTTGGTGAGTGTTCATTTCAACGCAGGCAGACCAACACACATGACTTAAACCTTTAGCCGCCTGCTTTGATTTGACCCCGACTGACGGGAGTCTCTTAGCTTTGCTTTAGTCTGAAAGCTCATCTCCTGGCAACAAGATGGACCCCCCCCCCCCCTCTTCCTCCCACCACCGCCATGGTATTAGCATATCTTCATCCTGCCTGGTCTGCTACATCCGGCGGGTTTCTGCCTCTGTCTACGCCGTCTGCAGAGGGGTCAGCGGTTCTGTGTGAACCGTGACAGGCTCCAGCAGCACGATGCCGTGTAAAGTGTTCTGGGACATGAGATTATATCTGCCATTTTTCTCCTTTTGCATCAGCTCTTTCCTCTATTGTTTGAGCAGAGCAGACAGCCGCATTAGAACGAAGGGTGTTGTGTTTCCACACCATGTGCATGCAGAGTGTTGCAGGGTGAGATTGTTTAGAAAGTACCCGTTCTCGGCGTAACACTGTTTATTGCGTATCATCATCCTCGTTGGAGTTTTAAAAAAATTAAAATCCCACGGGAACGTCTTCCATTCTCCACAGGGCTGCGTGACATGAGATCATTCTGCGTTTTTGATTTCAATTTGAACACACAGCTGTTTGAAGCAGACGCCGTTGCCAGCGAGTGAACCGACACCTCCGCCCTTCGCTCAGCGATTCCTCTTCGCAAACCGCTCCGCAAAGTCAGGGCCCGCTCCTGCCCACCTCTAAATATCCCCGAAGGGCCGTCCTGGAGTCGATAAGTTGGCCGACTCCAGGCTCCCGGGTCGGATTAGAGCCCCTGAAAATAGAAAAAGGTAAAAATGGAAAGACAAAAAAAATACAGACAACAACAACGGTCCGACCGCTCCCCTCCTCCCCCTCTCGCTCTGCATTTCGTGGCGGCGGCCTCGGGGGGTATCCAATTATGACGCCCTTGAGGGAATGACGGTGCTTGGATTTCTGTCAATACAGGGTTCAGGTAGTGTTTCTCAATAACACTCTGAATTATTGATGGCGTAGAGATTGAGAGGAGAAGGGGGTAGTTAACATTCACTTTTATGTATGAGGAGGAGACGGAGAGATGAGGGAGACGGGTTGGAGCAATCGCTGCCCGGCATATTTTAAACTGATGTGTGTGATTGGCTGACCCAGAGGTAAGGCTCGTTTGAGATGGGAAAAATGAAAAAAAATAAAAAACGCCACGAGCACCTCTGAAGATTGACAGTGCGCCGGGAGTGACGGGGGTGTGTCGACCGGGTCAGGGAATTAGGGATTCTCTGAAGATGAATCTAAATAATTAGGAGGCGGACGAATGGAGAGGATTGCACTAGCGCAGGGCCGATCCTCCTACCGCTGATCGCCCCTCTGGGCTTTTTTTTCCCCTCCTTTTTTCTTTTTCTCGCCCATCGCAAACAGACATGAAGGCGATGGATGGTGCCTGCAGCAGTTTGCGGATCGATCAGAGAACCATCTCACTGTCTGAGTCCCGCATAGATCCCTCTGTGTGAAGTCTGGCCAACTCGCTGTCTTTAGAAAGAAGTCCTGGGAGAAAGGCCCGACTGGAGGCGGCGCGGCTCTGCTCCGTGAGTGATGCCCATGCGCAGAGCGGCGTGCTAACCAGTTCGATTCCCATCGAACGCTGGATGTTCACTGGGTCGTGGTGCGACGGACCGTACTGGGTCCCTGGTGATGGGAACGCTTGTGAACCACGGATTAATTACAGTTTATTAAATCACGGAGGGAAATGGAGTTTGACCACAGATCGTTATTGACCAATCTTGAGTAAGAAACATGTGATGTGGGAAAAAGAAATCACAAAAAATGTGATTGGCGCATCTCTAAAAGTAATATTCGCTCCATTTCTCTTTGCTGATCCGGTCAGTGACTCAAAACCACCTGAGACCTGTATTTTAATCAGACACCGATACAGTACGTTGTTTGCTTGCGGCACTGAAACCGTTTCTCCAGATCGCTCCGTTGGCTCCCGATGTCCGTTTTGGTTTTCACTTTGACATCAATCCCCTGAAGATCCGCCGCGATAGCCGGCGTACAAAACCAGGCTGTGATCTGTGGGGACCCTTCGATGAGGACAGCGTAGAGGAGTCTGACACTGGGTGACAATCGATGGCCTCTGCCACGGGACTGCCCGTCACTTGTCTGAACTCTGTGGGCGCCGAGGTTAAAGCGCCCCCCCCTCCCCCCGCCCCCTCGGGAACGGACTGAGTGGCGTTGATGGCAAGGAGGGTCCCAACCTCCCCTGACAGACACATCTCATCCTGGATGCCACCTCCCCCTGCCATGGCACAATGCAGACTCTACGACAACGAGACTACATTATACTGACACCAGGCGGTTGACATACTAATCCAAGAACTAAAGGACTTCGGGGACCATTGATTTTCTATTCTTGGTATATAAAAAAAAAAAAAAAAAAAGGCGAGAAGCCAGCCATCACTCCTCTTTGACCAGGGATGTTAATTCTGAGCCGTTCTGTTTCGTTTGCCCCTGCAGGGCCTTTGAAATAACCCCAAAGATCCCCCAGCTCCTTTATCGGACATGTTTGTATTCAACAGCCCGGTTTAGATGTCTCGCCTGTGTCAAGTGTTTCTGCGCGGCATCCATCTGCTCGGTGACGGGCAACACTGGAAATCTAACCTCTAACATTGGCTTTAAGAGTGAAAGGAGGCCGGCAAATATTGGGCCAAAGCTACTGGCACTGTTGCTTCCTGTGGACTTATAAGACGACTTCCATTTGAAGGAGAACAGTCAGCGTTTATTTCTGCTGACCTTTTGACCTCCACACACAATTAACAGATGTTTTTGAGCAGTTTTTCTAATCGATTGTTTACAAATAGATTGAAACCACCAGCAGAGCCCACAGAGGACGGTTTGAAGCAGCTTTTCATTTTTATTAGAGGTCCATCAAGTTATCCTCCTGAATGTTGAACCTGTATCATCTCAGTTTTACCAACAAAAGCGCCACAATTGTCTCATAAAGTGGCACATTTTGACTAGTGGGTTTTTTCCACTGGACTGCAGTTCTGTGGCCTCGCCTGGCTTTTTGTCCGTCGCCATCTTGGATTCCTGCTGTTGTCATCTTGGGTTTTTGCGGTTTTTGCATATTTAGACTGCGGAGGAGTGACGTAGAAACGTCATATACGGCTCTAGTGTTGACCTGTCAATCACTTTGTAGCCCCGCCCTAAAGTATCCCCTGCTTTATGGTCTGTTTGACTCTAAATGGACCATAATTGACCAAATGAACATCTTGCTGTATTGAAGAAGACTTGAAACTAGAGATTGAGACATAAACTCATGTTTACAATGTTCACTGAGGGAATAAATCAGGAGCGAAAGAAGTAGAGTCATTTTCTATAGACTTTACAATTGGACTTATTTTTCCAACCAGACGAGTCGCTTCCACTTTGGCTTCACTGTTCAGGAGCAGAGGTTTGCGCCGCCTGATACCAATTCCAATTTGCTGCGACGACATCTACGTGGTTAAACGTTGGAAATCTAATTAGCAGTTAGACGTGTCTCCTGTCTGAGAGGATTTGAGTGCAGAGTTGAAGTGAGCGCCGGGCAAAAGGAAAACAATCTCTCCCAACGGCACGGTGTCTTCAGATATTTATTATCGGTGTCCACATCATTCGGCGTTGTGTGAATGTCAACTGCGATGGCGCGAGAGGACAAACGGCTCAGCGCTGATGGTGACGTGTGATTCGTGTCATGGGACGGCAGTGAGATGGTCTGATGAACCCAACGAAAAGAGTTTAGGGAGAGACAATACGGCTGGAGCCTCAACAATGAAGTGTTTGTCTCGGCGAGCGCCGTTCAGATCATGTGTTGTTTTTCCTTCCACTGGCGCTTTAAGATTCCCATGTGGATGTTTTGACAACACCCAAAAAAAAACATCAGGCAGTTTTTTTTGTGCTTTTTTTTTAACATACTGGAAACTAGACAACTTGACACCCTGTTATTATAAACGGAAACTGAAATGCTGAGTCATCAGCATTCTTTTTCAATATTCACGGCTGCTCTCAAGGATTCAGACATCCTCCCAACACGGCAAGGAGGAGTGATTGTTGTTGGAGCGGGTCCGTGGGGGTTTATGGGTGTCAGGGAGGCACTTGAGTGCCGCCGCACTCATGCGCATGAGCTTTATAACACCGCCGTTCCAATATATTCAACAATCAGGGCTTATTTGTGCTCTTTTTTTTGCTCGCGTAACGTTCCCAGCGAGTGCTGCCTCTGTTGCTTTATTACAATAATGAAAAACGTAAATGTTTCTAGCCTCGTATATTACGCCCAGCTCCGGAAGCTGCTCGGTTCGTGGCCCGCCGAGAGCAGAGGCTAACGTGGCTAATTGTGTCTGAAATCATGGACGGTTCCAGGGGACGCGCTCGCTCATTATTCCGGGCCTGTGTGTGCCACAAATATGTCAGGAGGAGCGCAGGATAGTGAGGCTTAAAGATTTTTCACAGCCAAAGGGGGACGAGAGATATCGGAGTGCACCGAGGTGAGCGGTGTACTCTATTCAGCGGCGATTTAAAAAAAAAACGAGTGGATTAGCCTCGCCGCCGCGGGCGAGGTCGGGGGAATATCTGAGGGCGATTCTGCATTTGCATTTTGCTCTTCTGTTTTTTGGTTGTTTAGGAGGCGCCCCAGGAGCCGACAGGTGCGCGCCGCGCCGTTGATTGAGGATGAACTGGAATTTTGGATTTCCAATGTGACTCCCGGCCAAGCAGAGTTTTATGTATGAATTCAAATGACTTCCTGTCCCTCTGAGGCCAACCTATGAAAACAAATATTTTCCTGTTATTTTTATATTTCTGCATTAACCCGATTGAAGGGTTTACCTTCAGGCTCCAAACTTCTCTGCGGATGCGTTTTACGACTCCGCAGACGTGCGGCACCGTCGGCTTAATCCCAATGAATGTCGGAAAATCGATGGAACGCCACCGCCCCCCAGAAACCGCCTTTTTTTACACGGCCAACGCCTCCCACACGGCTGCACAAGTCCAGTTCATTAATAACAAAAGGATGCGAGCCCTTCATGCCCGAACCCTCGAACACAGAGAGCCAACGCAACATGAGCGTTCGCCCACCTGTCCCTTATCGGATCAGACTTGGTGTTAGGTGAGTTGAGAAAGTTCAGGATGCCAGTGGTGAGATGCAGTGTTGATACTCATTTGGAGGTAAACGTGGTAGCTGCTCGGTGTGTGTGTGTGTGTGTGTGTGTGTGTCTGTGTGTGTGTGTTCAGCTGTGTCCATTTGTGTGTTGAAAAGGTCAGAAAACGGGACGAGCAGCCATCGTACCCCGCTTGTATTCTCAGGACGGTGTCAGAGCTGGAACAGAACCAAATCAGAGCCGTAACCTTTAATACGGGCATTGTTATTTTTTAACGAATTTAAATGTCAGGATTTTGCAGAATATAGTCGTTTCCCAGCAGGTCACTGAAGTAGAACAAACTGCCGCCATAAAATGCTGCGTTAACGAGGGCGTATTTCTGGTACAAATACCAAGTTGGTGCTTTTAAAAAAAAACAACTTTTCAATACCTTCCATATTTTGATATACCTTCATAACTTCATATAAACATGTTTTTCACCCTTTTCCCCTCCCTTACTTTTTTATGTTTATCAAACTACAGGACATCTGGAACTGAAATGCTCTTCAGGTGCAATGCTGCACTTTTTTTAGGCGATATGATTCCCCGACGTGGGCTCCGTTATGGGGTCATATTATTATTTATTTACGACTCTATAAGCCTGAAACTTACGAGTGTACGAATCTGTCTGTGAAGCGGCTCGACCATGTAAATATTTGGGAAATAATGAATGATCATGCCCTGACGTAGCATTTCTCTCCCCAGCTAGCGGAGCTGACTGAGGGCTCATTAAGTTGTTTTTTTTAGGTTACAACGGACCTCGACTCTGACTGAGCCGACTCCCATTTCGACTGGCTGGCCTCTGGCCGAGCGCCACGGCGTTCAGACCAACCGGTCCTACGAGTGCGCGCGGCCAAAAGAGCTTGTTTTTCTGTGCGTTACATTGTCTCCGTGATGACATGTTTGTCTGTCTGTGTCGGCTTGGTGTGTTATTAGGAGCGCTGTACGTATAACAGTAAAATAAATAGATAGCCGGGTTATGTGGTTAATATTCAGAGCAAAACATATTCAAGAGAAATGGGGGGAAAGAATATTCCCCTGGATATTAGGGGTACATTTACAAGAGTAGACGTACAGATTTATGATAATTAAGTCTCACATTTGTGATTTTTTTTTTTTTTAATTCATCAAGGAATCACATTGCTTCACTATGCAAGGTTAGATCCCCCTAATATAAAGTGCAAAATGTATACATTATTGGTATTAATTCATGTTCATAAACGAACATGGAAAGAACAATGGAGGCTTGTATGTTTCTTTCAGGACATTGGAAACGGCATCCTGTAGGATTCCTCTAATAACCGCTGACTAAAAAAAACGTACAAGCGCTTGAACATGAGAATGAAGCACAGCACCGTACCGATGTCGGCATAATGTCGTAGAATATCACAGAATGGTGCAGGAAATGAAGAAGAAAGGAAACGCGTATACATAACATCTTTACCGTAATTACACCACTTGTGGCGCAACTAAATGCTACCGGCGTGCTGGCGGTTTGGCTGCCGCGCACGTGGGCACATTGTTAAACGGCGCCGTCGTCTGTGCTGTGATGAGTTTGACCGACTATGTGAAGTGAAGCGGCGCCGTTCCTTGTTGTAAATGTGTGACTTTTAGAGGAAGTTTCTTTTCTTGAAATGCACCACTTCAATCTCCGGGAATATCCGTGTTTTTGTCTCAAGCTTTTCTCTAAATCCTCAATTCTGTATTTTTTTTTCTTCTCATACTCCTATAATGGCCCTAAAGTGCAGCGGATTCTTTAATCCTGAATTTTACACGTTCTGCAGTTGTTGTTTTTTTTTACAGCGTGAACCAACTCTGATATTTTTTGGTTGACGTTTAAAAGGATCCTCACTCGTGGATTCGTCTTGATGCCACGAAAACGTAATCCGTTTGTGGCTGACCTCCTTTTGCAGGAGAGAAACAGCCCTCCCCAAATCACAGCGCTGCTCCATCAGGTGCATCGTCCTCGTACATCTCTGAAAGCCGGCCGTACGAGCTGCTCGTGTGCACCGAGCACACACAGCGTACCCCTCCGCCCACTCCCCTGGATTCATTGCGTTGTGATCGTCGCTTGACCTCATTCTGAGCGCTGCTCTCTCTCCTGCATTTCAATGAAGCCGGCGAGCATCAATATTGATGACGGTTCATGCCTCTGTTGACTTAATTTCCTGCTCCCACTTAAAAAAAAAAAAAAGCATGTGGCCCGAGCCTCCTTGCCAAGCGACACGGTACATAAATTAGAGACGGCTTGTTAGGACCCCTGCGGAGGACACGCTGGCCTCAATAAGTTGGCGGGGGGAGCGCAGGTCGCCATCGCGGTTCGAAGTTTGTTTTCCGTCAAATCCCTCCGCCACCCATCTGTCGCCGTCTCTTCCCGCCGATATTAACATTCCCGCATGATCTCATCCTGATTATTTCCACACTCGACCCCAATTATTAGTCTGAGTTGTTTCTCTTGACTGTTTTTGTCACACAAATGTGAAAATCGGCAGACAAATACAGGCGGATGGGGTCCGCAGTACTGTTGATGTGATAAGCAGCCATTGTTGTTTTTTGTTCTGCGTTTGCACGAGACGACTTCTTAAAAGACAGTCTGCGGTATTATAACGTCTTTACCTTTTCGGTTCATGAGCGTTTAGAAGTTTGGGTCCTTTTTTTGCTCCGGTTTTAATGCAAACGCTTGATGTTCAGCAGGACATCTCGCCAGCAATTAGGTGGAAAATGGCCGACCCCGGCGGTCACGCTAGAGGAGGACCAAGCGAGATCCGAGTCACGGGGGGCGAGGAGATCTTCACTCGTATCCAGTGAGGGAACCGCGTCGCACCGAGGGTCGGTGCGATGCGGTTGCTGCTGGTAGTCTGTGTCGAAAGCCCGCTGATAACAAAGTGTGTCGCAAAAATCCAGTGTGGAGGAGATGAAAGCTTGGATGCTGATTTCTGAGTATGCAGATGAAAGACGGGCCGCGTCCTGAGCATTACGCGACAAGTCCTGTTCAATCAGGGTTTACTGGACTTTAAAGGACAAGAACCTGCCATGTTCATCCTCGTTGTGGTTTATGAGGCAGATGAACAACAATATATGTATATATTCAAATGTGAAAAATTATAATTGCACATAATATAAAGGAATACCAGATTTAGATTTGTAGAATATGTGATGTCCGAACGTTCATTTTAACGTTTTAAACCTGATTTATTTCAACATTTTAGCTTAATGAGTAGATCAGTCTGAATCATTTACATTTTTATGTGTGTATATATATAATATTTTGGTTGAGCGAGGGTTTGATCGTGCCATGAAAGACGTTTCGGGCGGTTCGGGCTGTAACGAAGGCGGGTTGTTGCTCTGGTCTTGGCTCCGCCTCCTCTCCCAGTTGCTCCCCCTCCTTGTGTCTCATCGCCGCATTCCCAGAAGGCATTTCACGTAAATAAGAACCGCCACCCTCGAACGCCGCTGCCGCCATTGTTTAAGTTGTTTCTGTTGTTTTTTTTTAACTTGATATACTGGTCCCCAACACTCAAGGTTCAGGTTGTTCTCGTAAAGGTTTCCCCTTGTGTTGAAACTCTGCTTTGTTCTGACCCTGTTGACCTTTCGTCCCACTCCAGGTGGCAGGTGAATCTGCAGCGGGACATGTGTTTCTGGTGAGGCTTCACCTCCCGCCAAAATGAGGCCGATGCCCGGCTCGCCTCGACCCGTCCTGCCGGTCGTCCTGGCTCTCACCTTGGCCGCCTTCTTACCTCGGCTGACCTCGGGAGCCACGCCGTTCCCCCAGGACCTGGAGCCCATCAGCATCGTGGGCAGAGAGTGTAAGTTCAGACAAACCATCCTCGCTGCAGTGCATTTAAAAAGTAGAGCGATGGAGGGGAGAGGGTGGGGGAGGGGTTAGCAAGGCATTATGTCATCACACGGCGAACGCCGCTGAGGCCGGTGGATGTGCTTTACGGGAATGTTTGTTTCTTTTTTTTTTTTTTAGAGGTTTTTGTTTTTTTCGGCTCGCTAGAATATTTATTGCCGTCGTTCTGTTTCATCGGCTTTGCCGTGAAAAAGGAAGCGATGCCAGCATGAAAACACCTTCCTCAGTCACGGTGAGGTGGAGTTTGTAAGTAATGAGGGTCTAAACCTGAAGCGCTCCGTGTCAGCGAGAGCTTATGATACCAGAAGAAGGGTTTCTCTGAGTTACACCCAAACAAATAAAGACAAAACAGACCTTTTGCTGTTGGTTTAGACCAAAGAAAGCCAACTGTATATGTCATGTTAATATATTACCATATGTATTTGTACTACTATAAGACTAATATATTGATATCTATACAAAAAATGACCTGTTTGGTTCAATGCGGTTGAATTTCCAATACGTCCTTTGTTTTGTTTGGGTCATTCGGGCCAGATCAGACTGAGCCTTTATGTTTGCACCTGATGTTTGTGTGAACACAAGAAAGAGCAGAACCGAAAGAACTCAGAGACTATTACTATATAAACCTCGAAAACAACATTTTCACTCAAGTGCTGCTGTTAATTTGGACAAAAGAATGACGCAAGACAAAACCCCGGGACAAGTGCTTGGACTCACGCGCCGTCCTTCGTGTGACTGAAGTCAAGCGTTTGACTTGAAGTCCCAGGACGCCGCTTGGTCCCATCGGCGGCACCTGATCGCCGTGGTGAGGGGGGGGGGGGGGGGGGTGGAAGAGGGTCCCGGCTGCCCGGATGTAATGGCCCATAATTGATTTAAGAGGGCGGCCGGGACCGTGGCCCGCACACGGTAATTGATCTATCTGGAAGAGAGCAACGCGACCATTAGCAGGAATAGCTGCGCTAATAGTGCTATATGTGGAGCTCCATCCCAGGTGTAATGAGAGCAATTTATCACCTCCGGTTGCGGCGGGTGACAGCGAGGCCACGAGGTCCCGCGCGAGACGTCCATCACGACCCGGAGTACTGCGCGAGGCCGAAGTCCATGAAATCATCTCGAAGTCGCCCGCCCCTCCAGAAAATGGAGGGGCAGGCGGACGACGTCGAGGAGTAATCGGTCGTAGAAGTTTGATCCGTTATATTAAAGGAATACTTCATCCACAAAGTGAGCATTTGTGCATTAAGGGCTCACTGTGTCTGACATGGGATCCTTGAAGAAAAGTTTTTCTCCACCAAGGAAAGACGGAGACCGCAGCGTTGAAAGCAAAACCATATCAATACATTAGTTTACAAACTCTCAGATATATTGTGCACACTTGGAACTCGCACAGCGGAGTGGCGCTTCAGCCCGAGGCGGGTTGAATGTAGTGGGCACACGGCCGGATGAGCAAGTCTGGTTTTTCACTGCATGAGCTCTGTGAGAGTTTCCAAATGGATGTTTTTGTATAGTTTTGCTTTCCTTCAACGAAGCATTGTTGTTGTTTTTTTTTAATTCTTCTATCACAAAACTATGTGAACGGAAAGTTTTCTTCAAGAATTGAAGGTAACTGGCTAAATCACTGCTATAAAAAAAAAGAAGGTAATTTTGTGGGTGAAGTATTCCTATTCACACTTTTCCCCAGAAATTAATTCTCAGCTGGATGCATATGCTCCATAAACCATGTTCTGATGATTGATGTCGAGAAATGTGATGTGGAGGGCAAAGTTATTACGTTTTTGTCGCAACTGAGGACAATTTCACTCTGCATGAAGTTTTTGATTTTGCCTGTAATGGGACACTCAAACTTTCCGCCGACATCAACACTGATGGCGTTCTTCAGGAGACTTGAACACACGATGGCCCGCCTCAACCTCTGCGTGGTAACGGAAAGTAACTAATTGCTTTTAAATGGTGAATTTGTCCCACTTTTCGCCATAATAAATATGTGGAAACGGGATTCAGGGTCCTTTTACAGGTCCTTTATTGTGAAGCTGCTTATCTAAATTAGTAACACGCATGCACACGAGGCCCGCGGGTGAGATGAAATAAGATCCGGGAAGTCCCGTTTGAGCAATGCGTCCGTTAGTTCAACACCTCATGAGATGCCAGAGCTCAATGCAGCGGCTTTAATGCTTTACAGTGCGAGGAGAAAGGAGTGCGTGCGTCTCTGTAGACATGTATGAAGATGATAATGGCTCAACTTCTCTCTGGACCATCACAAGATAAACGGTGAACTTGAGGGCACCGTCTGCATTTTACACACAATGGCCGACAAAGTGACGTTTCTTTTCTTCAGTACTTAATCTTCCAATAATTTCCTTGAATAAAAAAAGGCCCATGACCGTTTCCTCGAACCCTTTATATAATATCTAATGAATATTAACACATATTTAAAATGAATTCATAATTATATATTAGGAAATATATTCAGTTTACCGCAATAAAAAACAAGGAAATATTTGGTGGTTTTGCCTTAAAAATTACTTGCATTTGAATTTTTCTGGTACAAATGTGGTGAAAAAAAGAAAAGAAAAAGTATCCGCCTATAAAAGTTACCAAACGCTGCTCGTTAACGGCAGGCTTCACCACCTGTTGGACAGAGCCAGCGGGACAAACGCAGACAAAAGACGGATATTAGCGGCGTTTTATTACGATGAACTTCACAAATTCAGACGAGAGCTCGAGACGTCACATTCGATCACCCGCTGTGACCTCATGCACCACACGGTTTCGCGTATGTTTAAAAAGTCTCAGCGCGGCGTCAGATCCAGGATGGAGGATTCAGGTTTAGTCTCCGGGCCTTCGGCCAGCATCACACCTGTGAATCCAGAGGCCGTGAGCTCAAATGTGTGAACCTTACCGTCACCTGCTCCTCTATTCTGCCCTGATTGGATAAGATAATCCTTTATTAGTCCCTCAGCGCTGAAATTACGGAATTACAGTAGCACTGCTCACAAGTAATAAGACAAAAGAACAAAGTAAGTAAATAAACAGTAGATAGGTAATAAACAGATTTAAGAATGAAATTAGCAGTAAAAAAAAAAGAATATTACATTTACAGATGGACTAAAAATATAAAATTCCCTAAGCTTTAGAAGATGTGAAAGTGCTGAAGAGTAATTAGAAAATCCTCATTTGCCAGAGGGAGGACGTTGGGGCGGGCGGAAGAGCCACTGGGAGTCTCTTCACCAGACAGCACAGCGAGGTCCAGACGTTAGGCGTTTTAAATCTTTAAACGGTCGATTCGAGACCGGCGGTTCGAGGGACAGAGGGCTCCCCGTAGAGAGACTCATTTCCGATTGTGGTGTATTTCTAGCGGGGATAATTCAGCAGCAGCCCAGGTCAGATGGGAGGCTGGAGGCCACTTAATGCAGTACTTTACACAAGCAGAGCGCCGGGACCTCGAGCTGAATCTTAATTTGGGGTGGAAAAAGGAAACGGAAAGGGGATCTCTGTGATGTGGGAAGCAGCCTGGTGTCGGCATCGAGCAGGCTAATTTCCTCTCTGCCCGGAGCATCCTTTTATTTTACAGAAATATATATATATATATATATATATATATATATATCTACTGACTGGCTGTCCTTCTCTTATTTAAGCACTGGACACAGTCTCCCATTGTTTAAATGAGTGTTTCTCTCCAGTGAGTTCGTGTGCCGCAGTAGAAAAATGACATTAAAATGCAGGGAGAGAAAGGAGTGAAAGTAGAGTTTGCATCACGTCCGTCTCTTTACCTCAGTTCATCTTATCTGTTATGTTGCTACACCTGATTTAATACATCCTGCCTGCAGTACCAGATATTATTATATATATATGTATGTGTGGTGTTGTTCGGAGCCGAGGTTGATCTTCCATGACCTCAGAGGCAGACGGGTGCGTTATGTACGTGGCTTCACCAGGCAGACACGCATTCTCCCTCCAGATGGTTGAGACTCGTCTCCTCGTCCTCGCTTGGCTCGTCCGTTAAGAGACGATTATTTAAATCGGACCGACTTCTGTGACACGACCAGCTGATTTGCGATCTTTGGATTCTATTTATTCTCCCGCTCATCCACCTACACAAGTCCACATTAGCAGACAAGTGCTCGCTCTGTATTTTCGGCACATTTTGCCAAATTGCAACCTTGGTTTAGTGTTTCTTAAACTGTGAAGGTGTAATTTTTTTTTTTTTTTTTTGTCCCCGCTAAGCTGCGGATTAGTTACGGATACATGTTGAGGCGTTGTTGTCCTTTTTTCAAATCCTAAAATAACAACAGCTGTTTGCAAAAGCGCTAAGGCATGACAACTAAGAATAAATTAAGTGCTTAATAAAGCAGGACTGCGTGGTGAGAACAGTAATATGAACAGTTAATATTAACATTATTTCTAATTGGACTAAAGTGAGGTTTAACTTCTGTCTTTCTTTTGTAGTTGTGAAAAAATAATTGGGGATTTAACAAGACCTCAACAAGCAAAGCAAGTGAGCTGGTGTCTTTTTTATTCATCTTATTATTCTAGTTCTTGAACATTTGTGTCTCCCCCTCCTCCTCCCTCCACCACGCAGCCTCCTACCTCTACCCCAGCTTCCAGGGACTCATGTCGGACAATGACACCGTCCGCCTGGGCCTGGACTTCCAGAGGATGCTGAGGATCAACCGCATGCTCTACATCGCTGCCCGGTCAGTGGTTCACACTGTACATTTGATCATGTGACTGCATAGCTGCATACCTGGTTATAGCACAAATGCTCACAAGACAATTTTCTTTGATTCTCTGATTAATAAAAGCCAGGGTTGGTAATCTTATCCAGCAAGCGTTCTTGTTATACTTGGTTAAAAATCAGCCATACATCCTGATAACAATCAAAACATTGAAACATGGTATCTGTGCCAGTCACGGCACTGTGAACGTTGCCTTTTTACTACGATCGTTTTGGGGGAGAGGCTTCGCGGGGAGGCCCGAATTGACTTTGAAAAAGGAGTTGGCACTGGGCTGGGCTTTTCAGTTGGATCATTCAATTATTTTATTATTTGAATTTTGGCTCACTTTCACAAGATGACTTTCCTCAGCTGTAATGTTGAAAATTAGGATCAATGACTTACCAGAGCCCAAATCTTTATCCATTGAGTTCTTCCAAAGCTTTACTGAAATATCAATTTGGTTTAATAAAACAATGGATTTAGTTGCTTTCCCCTTTATTTAATCAATGGAAATACCCCGACCCTTTTCATTGTTAGCCGTTTTGGCCTTTCCAGTCCATCTCTCCGCCTAACTGCATGTTGCTCCCCTCTTGATCAAGATGGCGTAGGTTAATTATCTTAAAAGTACGAGGCCGTTGCACCTCCTCTCCCCATTTTTATTGTGCAAAATTAATTCCACTGCAGTTGTTGGCTCGGCCTCAAACTGCAGCGCGCTCGCTGCCAAGAACCCCGTCTGAAAAGGTAGGGAGAGATTTCTAATGTGCCTAAGTGGACTTGATATTTTCCACAGCTGCAAACAACAAAGTGCACGCCTCACTTCACAAGTGATTCATGTGGGTTGCGTTGACATTCGGCGAAACGTTTGCCGTCGGACAACTTTTTGTCGAAAAGCCAATAAACTTTTGGTTAATCCACCTTTCCACCCCTGTGTTGTCGAGCAGCTTTCAGTCAGTCCACGTTTTGGAGCAATGGTTGGATCAGAGGCTTTTGGGGCATCCGCATGCAGAACGCGTCCGCGCTGAAAGAAAGAGTGCCGAGACGACCTCGCTGACGCTTTCTTGACTCTCTATCTCTTTCAGGGACCATGTGTTTGCCATCAATCTCGCAACTTCGTCTGAGCAGATAATCCCACAGCAGGTAGGAAAGTCTGTCCACAGTCACCTCTGTTTGATGTATTGGCCCAACGTGTAACCTTTCTCGATGTGTGTGTCTGTGCTTGTGTGAGTCGATGTCTATCATGTATCACCGGAACAGTGTTTAACGTGCAGCTTCTCCGCACCGTCTGCTTTACTCAACCCGACCGCGGCCTTTAGGTTTCCCCAACGCAAGAACTCAGATGCGAGAGGATTTCTTACTTAAGTTTAGCAAATTTGTGTTACTCACGCTACATACGCCGTAGAAGAGGGCGGAGCTTACCAGCATGTAGACACCAACAACTCCATCATCTGTGGCTGAAATTAGCGTTATTGGTGCTTCCTACGTGTCGTGGAAGTCCCAGATACGTTGAATGTGTCTGCGTTCATGATGTCATCAGGTGGCGTATTCACTGTACCTAGCAAGCCCACATGCTGGCTCGTTTGCTAAAGCCATAACAACGCAATACGCACAATGTGTGTCTAGTTGGAGGTAAAAAAAACTGATAAAAGGGATGCCAAAATAACTACGCCACGAGGCGGATTTGTAAAAAGTCTAAATTCATGCTTTCTCAGTCTGCCAGTAAGACGAAAAGCAAATGACTTCTTAAAAGGCTTGTTTAACTGAATGGAGTTGGGAGCTATTGGCGCTCGGCTACGCTGACATTGTAGCTGCTAAAAATGACTTCATCCTGGCATAAATATAGCACTGGTGTTGCCGTCTCTGCCAGAGACAGTTTGTGGTTAATACACATATTTATACACCGGTTTCTGTACAACTATGAGGTCGAGCTCTGGACGCCCACAGACAATATAGATTCTCAATATTTCTGATTCAACGACGGTAGGAGACAGTCGGTGAATCTCAACGCTGATGCACACATATCTCGCTGGAGTCTATTTGCGTCTTTGTATTGTGGTCCTTACCGATACAAATAACCTGTGACTTCCCAGTAGATGTCACCCGTTTATGTTGTTAAATGGTAAAATAGGCTTTCTGATTCTGTGGTCATTTAGTGTCGGGTATGACAGAAGGGGTGATTTTGCTGGTGATATTTCTTTATGATGTATAAAGAAAGGCTCGATGCCTGGCAGGACTCTCGGAAGACCAGTTCTGCTTTTTGGGAGTGTTTGTTTTTATGAAAATCTCTTTTAATGCTTGTGACTCATTATTTTCCTTTCTGCCCTTGCCTGCCTTTTCATTCAAGTATTAAGCAATCTCTCTTCAGACATATTTCCAATACAAGTGGCGCGCGGCTCTCGTTGCTTTTGAAGTGCCACGCTCCTTCCCATCTGAATCTCATTTGTCAAACATGATTGCACTTAAATAAAAGCCCTCCGAGGCCTGGACTTTTGTTTGGTTGCATTTCCATTAGCGCCGAACACGGATATTCACTCTGATAAGGCCGCCGCTCCATGTCGGGGAGATCTACTCTATTGATTAGGGTCAACTTTAGAGCAGCACCATGTCAGTTTAACTTTTTTTTCCCCAGTTACTCTGTGAGAACTTTCGATATTGAATGTATATTATATGATGCATTTGTTCATCCATTTACCAAAACCCCCACCGCCTCCGGTGTGATCGCAGAGACGCGAGTGGAAATTCATTGACGACTGCACCGCCGTTCGGCCTCTTGCTCTCCCATTCCTGAGACTTAACTCGCATCAATAGAAAATGGCGCGTCTTCTTCATCACTGATCCATTTCTTTCACTCGGGGCTCATTTCGAAATCCAGCTCTTCATTTTTGTTCACACCGGGCTCTCTTTTCACATTCTCCCCCTCACTGCTCTCCCCGGTCTTGGGTGGCCATAAGTAATTATTAGTAAACCAAATCGAGCGAGGACAAGGCAGGGCCCTATTACCATAATGCTGACTCGCACTGAATCGTGTCACATCTTCACAAAGTGGCGTCGGAGATGATCCGTGCACGGACCGGGAGGACAGAGCGCTGAGACGACAAGGAGTCCAGTACCGCTCCGAGCATTTTATTATAAGGAGTTATTCCCACTATTCTGACTCGGCTTATTGATTCAATTGTTGTTTCACTCCCAAAAAAAAACCGAACAAAACTCAAAGATGTTGTTTATTGAGAATAAGTCTCTCGAGAAGAACAAAACCGAAACGAAGACTTGATCCCAACACGTGTTGCCCTGGTTGACGAGCACCTTCAGCACCATGAACACAGTTTGAGTCCATCTAACACCGATGTGCGTTTGAAAAAAAGTCCCCAACAAATGCACTTTTGACCTGCGTTTGAATAATGTTCAGTAAAATCAACTGGATGAAAATCTAAATATATATATATATTTAATACTTTTTCCATATCTGCAGACTTTGGCTGCGAGAGAAACGATAAGGAAGTCAGACATGTTGAGAGAATGGTTAACGCATTAGTGATTTGAGCTATTCCATGGGACTTGTTCATGGTAAAAAAACATTTTTTTAAAGAATACTGTGCCTTATTCCTTAATGCATTCCTCATAGGGTACGCAAAGGAACTCGCATAATGTTGGTTTGAATGTGTAAAGCAGGAAACCCTCCACAGTTAAGGCCTGTCCCTGTGTACGCGGCAGTTAGATTGCATTCACCAGCTCTTCTAAGTAGTTTCTGATCTGACTGCTGGACTGAAAGCTCTCTGATGAAATGGAAAACCAGCCGAGAACCAGAGGAACGACGGGCCCTTGGGACAAATTGTTTTTCAGGAACGTGTGGTCCGAGAGCAGTGACCTCTCGGCTTCAATAAGGCATCACAATATATTATAGCGCCGGGGTGGCTGGTTGCGAGGTCGTAGTTGAGAACACCTTGAGACAAATTTAAGAAGAATGAAATTCTGATGAAAGAAAAGTTTCTTCTATTTGTATCTTTTCATACCTGCTTTTGCTCCTTTCGACATTCTGGATAAATCCTTCCGACTCATATTGCAGACGACCTTCTGTCTGTTTCTCTCTGTAACCATTTCTTGAGTTGACATTCATTCCTCTTCAGAGAGTGCAGTTAGTGACAGCGTGGGCTCCATTGTAGCTGTGATGGAGTAGCGTGAAGGGGGCGGGGCTCAGCAAAGGCTCAATCGGTATCAGAAAACTTGCCTTAAGTATCGTAGTAAATCCCTCAGGCCCCGACTGCAGATAAACAGAGATCCCGGTCGCGCTGCACTTCTACTGCTTGGAGAGGCCCGTCCCATAATGCACAGGGGTTGACGTCGAGTTTCCTGTCCGATCTAAGGCTGTCAGGAGCTGTTGGGGAAAGAATGATGTGGAATCGAAGCAGGATGTTAGAGAGCGTCCAGCTTCCTCTGGGGTATTTATGAGCTCTGAGAAAATCACCGTCTGTGAATCAAGACGACAATTGAAGGGAGCACATTGAACTAGTCAAGATGGATCTTTTTTCCGGCGCTGACACAAGGTGTGTGTGTCTGTGTGTCTGAGTGTATGTGTGTGTGTGTACCAGTGGGCCGAGCGTCTGTCCATTGGGTTAATTGGGGCTAACTCGCTGCTCCTCATATAGACTGAAGTGATGCAAACATCCTTTCATTTCCAGTGTTTGTGTTCCGTTTTCTCGGATCCAGATTTATTTTGCAGAGTGATTTTTCTTTCTTTCTTTAATTTTTTTTTTTTTTTATCACTGAGAAACCACCGTGCTTAGCTTCCCACTGACGAGCTGCGCAGGCTTCCCTGATATTTATCCGTTTGTTTGTTGCTTGTTTTCAGTTTTTCCCCCACAACAGTTTATTGAAGTTAATGAGATTTTCATCACAGCTGTCTCGTAATGGCACTTGAACGATCGGGAGCAACAAAAGCCGTGATGGTGAGAAACAGCTTGTCTTTGAGCTTGACAGTTGGCTGTCTTGTTTATTTTTTTTTTTCAGAAGCTGACTTGGAAGACGAAGGATGTGGAGAAGTGCACCGTGAGAGGGAAAAACAGCGTGAGTATTATCTCCCAGACACACACGCATTTACATTTATTTGTCTCACTCCTTCGCCTCCGCCTTTCGTTTTCCTGCACAGGGAAGATTTGCAATAAGCAACGGTGTGCAGGTAGCTTATCAGAATCGGTGTGCACATCCATCAGGAGACGACAGACTGTGGCATTTTGGCATCGCATCTCCCTCCCCAGAGCTGCATTAAGGGGAAAAAAAAAACAAAAAAAACCACAAAAATCAGCCTGGGGATTACGATAGTGACGGTAAAACAGAGAGAAGGCTGTGTGAACGCGTCAGCCAGCGAAATGCACATCCGCCTGCTGCAAGTCCCGCTTGAGTCGACTCCACGGACGCGGCTCCTGAAGTCAAATCTGTTGTGTGTGTGTGTGTGTGTTTTTTTGTCCACCCGACAGGACGAATGTTACAACTACATCAAAGTGCTGGTGCCGCGCAACGACGAGACGCTCTTCGCCTGCGGCACCAACGCCTTCAACCCCACCTGCCGGAACTACAAGGTAAGACAGCGAGCTCGCGTCACACGGCGGCCGTGCTGAGGTGCTACGCATTCGACGAAGTTGCTCACGGAAGCGACGAAAATAAACTGGTGCCGCATTTTCGCTCCGGTGGGCTTTCTGTGCCGGCGCCATTATCGCATCGTAAAGCGCACATGAACGCGGCTGACGGAGGTTGGCGCCGAGCAGATGTTTTAAACATCTGCGCAAAGCGGCGGTTGCACATCCCGACTGGGACGCGTGCACCACACAGCCACAATGAAGGCAGAGGGATTATGAAATATGGAGTCAAAATTGTCATAATTGTGGGGGGGAAAAGCTAATATAATAACTGGGATTCGTTTATTTTGAAAAAATGGTTTGGTGAAGATGCCCTTAAAAGTTAAATATTTTACAGTTGAATAATGAAGTTAGCTTAAGATAACGTTCATAGCATAATATGGTAATAAAATCAGACAACAATAATCTTAACTTTGAAATATTATTTGTATATATATATATATATATATATATATATATATATATATATATATATATATATATATATATATATATATATATAAATATATATATATATATATATATAAATATATATATATATATATATATATATATATAAAGAGCTATGGTGTGAAATGGATAACATGCATAACTTTAATTGGAGATACTACAGTTGATTCGAACTAAAACAAGTTTTCTGAATTATTTGTTTTAACAATGCAAATAAGGCAACATCGTATTAGTTATGTGCTAATTTACATACATTTTTGTCAAAAGAAATGGATGAAGCCTGTTTGATTTTGGATATCTCTTTGAAACTCTCCATGGCTCAGAAAACACTGTCAACGGCAATTTAAATCAATTTTGGCCATGTTTTAGTAATAAAATGTTGAATAAATCAGGCTGTGAATGATACATGAAGACTTCCCTCAGCAGAAACCTTCAGAATAAAGAGAGGAAGGAAAGTGAAAAGTTTGATTTCTGGATCGGAGTTTGAAAAAAAAACTAATGTTAAAGCTTTTGATAACACTACAGGTGAAACTTCACCCTTTTGACATCAAGACAATTTTTTTTTTAACTTCTAATATGTGGTGTTAACTTTCGGGAAATTTAGGATACAAATCTTATGTGTGAAGAAAAAAACAGTGCACGAAGAACATCAGTTCAGCCGGTAGCATCTCGCGCTGCATTACGCAACTCTCACTACACTGCAATGCTGTTACGCTCATCTCCAGCAACACATTTCAGATGCAGCACATCTGTGATCGGCTTTTAGGGCCTGCAGAGACTGCATCGCGTTGGAACACCAGACATTTAATACGAAGTAACACGTACACAAACACTGCTGCGAAGACGGGTCTCACCCGGCTGTGAGAAAAGTCTGGCAGCCAGCGCTTCAATATGTGTTTTCAGCGATGACGCAACGCAAAGCTGACGGGTCACAGCTGTGGGAAAATCACTAGAAAATGACTAAACAGTATTTTTATATAAAGGGGGGTGGAGGAGATCAATCGTGTCAGATTGGGACTTTGGTGTGTTTACGTGGCCGGGTGACTTGAAACGCTTCCTGTTGGGGCGGAATAATCTGTTTGCTCGACAAGACGAGCGGCGCGGAGCAATCTGTTGACAGAACACAAGATGTGCTGATGAAGGCAAAAATGCAACAGCTTCTTTTTTTTTTTTTCAAACGTCAAAAGCAGAAGGAGAAGATGAAACGAGAAGAGGAGGAAGCGATGAAATACGGGACTTTGGAAGCGTTTGTTTTGAGGACAATTCAAAACCGCGGTGTCGTGGTCGGAGCCTCGGTGGTGACATCACAGGTTCAGACTGTGATTCACAGCGGGGCCATGAGAGGAGGAGGAGGAGGGAGGAAGAGGATGGAGGACGAGTCCTACAGCACCGACCGTAAATCTATCAGTGTGGGGGAGACGTGCTGTTATAAATCCAGAGGGGAGCTGAGTAAATCAAGATATTTTGACATTTCACTGTGTTGTTCTTTGTTTTTTTCTGGTGCGTGGACCTGAGAACGAGCCGAGTCCGGGTGAAGGAGTCACTTCAGGGTTCACACCTTCATTAACTCAAGCGTTGTAGCTCTGGTGTCATGTTTGGTTTGTCAGCTCTTAATTCAGAATTAAATGTCTGAATCTGCGATCAGATGTGAGTCTTGAGTTTTGCCCTTGACAATGAAACTATAATAGAACGTTTCTCACCACAGCGCCACCGTTAACAACAACAATAACAACAACAACAACACCAACAACAACAACAATTATCTGTAAAGGGCATTCATTACAAATGGAAGCAATTAAAATGTTTGAAAAAAAAAGATGAAAAATGAACAAAGTTTAATTTAAGAACAAACTAAATGAATGAAAATAAATGGGCTGGCATTAAAAAAACAAATTAAAGCAACAATGAATAAATTACAGCGTTTACCCCGAGCCGACAGCGAGCTGAGAGCGAGCTGAAACTGCACCTGTCACTCAAAGAGGCCACGCCCCTTAATCACGGCCAACTTGAAGCCTCAAATTAATCTCAAAGGGTGAGTTACATAAAGATGATATACAGTCGTCATGAACGGAGTTATCTATAGAAACCAATTTTAACATAAAGCTCTTTGGGGATTGACAGACGTGAACTAACCACAGAAACTTAATAATAAACTCTTATTATTTATTATTTTTTGCCATCGGAAAAACATATCTTGGCCTAACATTAAGAGTAATGGAAAAAACACTGAATGTTATGAACTATGTCCTGAATTTTCCAAATTGTAACAGTTACGCTGCCTAGCTTTGACTGCTAAGCCACGATTGGACAACCACCGTTTGGGGGGAGGGGCTAAGTGCTGGGTTAATTGATCACGGTGAGTTATTGCCGAGTCTAGTCTGGGAGCTTATGAACTGAATCCCACGTCTCAGCGGTCGTACCTGGAGAGTGTTTTTCTCAGGCCCCGTGACGTCTCAGGTTGTCTCAGAAGACCTGCACAGTCTCATCGCTCAGTGTGTCCAAAGGTTCACACACACAGGAGGGAAGATTAATGTGAAATGTTGAGAGCACGGCATACCGACCCACGTCTAACCACCGTCATCATCATCCCTCTGCCACCGAGCGGCTGATTTACGCAGAACACCTCTGCAGATTTAACCCCCCTCCCTCCTCTTTTTCACCCTTGGCTGGAAAAAAAAAAAAGGATGTGAGATGTCTGTACAGGCAGCTGGAGAGAGAGAGAGAGAGAGAGAGAGGAATAGAGATAGAGGAAGTGTAAATCATATGAAGGAATCTGCCTCTGGGACAAGAGGGGATTGAGCGGGAGGCCTGTGCTTTTGGTCAAAGACACGAATGGACGCCCAACCATGAAGGCGCGGCCTCGCCGACCAGACAGCCGAGACAGCCGCCCGTCTGTGGACAACAGAGCGTCTTCAACGGCGTGCAACCAAACCTTCTGAGGCGTCCAAAGCCCCCGTCCGTCTTCGTCTGCGCGTCGGGGTAACGATGCTGCAGTCGCTACACAGCGTTTTTAAGGGGTTTTGTGTTTGTTTTTTCCCGAAGCATCAGCTCGCTCTGACTTCTGAGGGCTGTGTGTTTTTTTTTTGTTTTTTTGTTTTTTTTTCAGGGTGATTAACAAACTGCTGTTTCACTTCAAATCATGTCACTCTGCGGGCGAGAGGTCCGGTCAATACTGTGGAGTTTCTAATCAGATTCAAAGCAGGATTTAATTTAATTTCTGAAGAGCGCAACCCTGATTGCTGATTGGAAAGCACCGAGTTTATTTCTCTTCCCACGATCGCAATCGGGCCGACGGGATTTCACTTGAATGCCTTTTTCTTGATTCCCTTCTCTTTTTTTTTTTTTTTTGAATGACTCTTCTGGGTTGAAGGTCACAATCGCTGGAGTTTTATTTGAGAGAAACACAAACAGTCCATAAACGAATTCAATGAAATACAAAATCTACTTCTGTCGGGCATTTGTCAAAGCAAACCGTCGTAAAGCCTGACTCGCCGTGACGACATCATCCGTAATGGCGTCGTAGATTTATTGTCCCGCTGATCAAAACCCCGTGACTCACGTCTCCCCTCGACCACATGTCCCCTCCTTGCGTGTCCTCGCGTGCCTGCTTCCTGTTGTTGAAGCCTGAAAAACCGTGAAACGCATTAAAAAGCACTTTCCCGTCTTTTAAGCCCTCTTTGTACGAGGAAACGGGGCACAAACCCCAGACTCTGTCTGAACAATGAAGGAACATTTGGCAGAAGCGATATGTAGGGCAGAGCTGTTGTGGCGGATTGCGTCAGGTTCGGAGGTGTAAACACGCAACCCCCCTCCTCCCCCTCCCCCCGCCTCCACCACCCCTCCATCTCTTAAGGAGCCGAAGTGTGTCTGTGCAGATGTCTCGCGGCGTTTATGCAGAGTTCACGCGGCAAAGGTGAGGCTCTGGATCAGCGGCTTTCTTCTTCTTCCTCTTCTCTGGATAATTGTGTTGTCACACGAACACGGCGCTGCCGCTGACTGCTGTCTTCCACCCGTAATGGCAAATGGGAAGAGACGGCTAGAAAGAAGAGACATCTGATAGTATTTGATCGATGATGCATCAGTGAAGTATCACGCGCTCCGTCTTTACTGTGACATCTAATTATAATATTAATGACTTTATTGATACAAATCATTTAGTAGAACATGGTATAATATCAATGATAAAATAAAGCAGTAAAGCCACAACATCGCATGAAAGCCAGTCTGTGAAAGTGGGTTTAAAGAAGTGATTTAAAAGAGTTTTAACGGAACAGCGGGAACCTTTTTTGTTGTTGTCATCTGAGTCAGATTTGGACCAGAAATCACAGTGTTTACACCAAACAGGGTGTGAATGTAGGAATGTGAATGTCCCTCCCAAATAAAAGTCACCACGGCCGGATAGCTCTATTGTGCCGCAGTTGGCGTCGAGATAATTTGCTTCTGAACGTCACGACACTCATCGAACGGGACGAGACACGTCGAGCAAAATGATGCAACGAACAAGAAAAACTGTATTGATGATCCTCATTGATGTAATCAGGGGAACGACGCCCTGATTGTGTAAGTGTTCCCATCATTGTGTCCACTCTGCACGGGGCCTTTGTGTTCAGGGTTCGGCATGAAGGAAAAGTGTGTGTGTATGTGTGTAATTTAGAGTCAAACAGACCATAAAGCAGGGTGTGCTTTAGGGCCGGGGCTGAAAGGTGATTGACAGGTCGCTACCAGAGACGTATACTTATCCTCGTCTAAATATGGAAACCTTCAGTGGTTCAGTCTGTGGTTACAACAAAAGGTGTTGAATCAATGCGTTCAAACTCGACACACACACACACACACACACACACTGATCGTCCTACCTGAGTGTTGCGACCTTGTTAACAGCGTGTTGGAGAGCAGCAGCTCAATATCTGCGGCTGAGAGATAAACCGCCCTCTCCGCTCGCGACGGCAGGATCTCCGACTTCACGCGCTTCTTCCTTTACCGACCCGGCCCGAATACAGCACATCAAATAAAATACAAACTATCTTTACGGCGCCTGTGTTGCCCTGTGTTAATCCCAGGTTGATTTAATACGTCCCTCTCGCCGCTCCGGAGACTTCCGTTTGTTGACACGTGTAAACAGTGAGGTGTTGTGGGCTTTGTGTGGCTTTGTAAAGTGTTGGCTGTGTCCTCTCTGACCTAGATGTCCACGCTGGAGCAGGAAGGGGAGGAGGTGGTGGGTCAGGCCCGGTGTCCCTTCGAGTCACGCCAGTCCAACGTGGGCCTGTTTGCAGGTGAGCAAGGAATGCTACGTCACATGTTCAAGTCCCACAGTCGCTGATCGGTGTCAGTCGTCCTTTCAACGTGTCCTTGAAAGTCCCAGCGATGTTTGCAGTTCAGGGTTTTTATTGTCACGGTGGGGTTTAACTATGTTTCTTGGTTGTCATCCATCCGATACTTGGAAACGCCCGCCGCGACTCAAGAGTGAGATTTGGGCCAAAGTTTTTTTTAGTTTTTGGCACATATTGAAATTAAATGATTGAACTGGTTAGTTGAGGTCCTCTGATCTTACAACACTGTGAATACAATTTAAATTAGAAAGATCTGCCTTCAGGTGATTCTGCAGGTCAAAAGATGCCTGATTAAATAGATTTGAATAGTTAAATTTGGAATAAAGCGGTCGTGAAAGTCATAAACTATATATGTGTTAATAAGAAATCCTTTTTTTTGTTGCTCAGATGCAGGCATCAGATATTTTGCCGAACATTTCAAACTTCAGTGAACATTAAGTCTTCATCTTAATGAATTTAATCATTTTTTTGCCCATCAAATATTGTTCTTCAGACAGTTTGAATACAAATCGATTTTTGAAAGATAAATGTAACTTTTGGCAAAAAGTCAATGCCCACAATGGAGGCAAGATAAACGGCACGAACATGTAAATGCAGCCCGATTTCTTTCGTCCCAGTCGTCCAGTCGTACAACACGAAGCTGTGCGAAGGGAACGCGTCTCGATGCAACACGACACTGAACCACGCCGCTCCTCTGCTCTGAGCAAATGTAATAAAGTCTCTCGGTGCACAAATCATCACAGGCTGTAATTTTGGATTTGTACCCTTGATGGATTCTGATTAGCGGTTGGATTTTCCGCACTAATCATAGCGGAGAAGGAAGCCGATACTATGGACATGGAGGAGGTCGGGTTCAGTGGAGAGGCGAGAGCCAGAGCCGGCACTCGGCCCTGCCAGGTTTCCACTGACATTCAGGCAGAGTTCACGCGGGCTGTCATTAAAAGTGACACGTTCTCCTGCAGCTCTCATCCTCTGCCTCTTCTTAAAGGGCAATAAAAGTCACCTGTGACCGAAATAGACACTTGAAAGAAGTGGGTTATTCCAGGGAACTGTGATCCCTGACAATTTATCTCAATCTCCTTCCTCTCACCCCCACCCGCCCCCCCTCCCCTCTCCCTTCCTTCCTACCTTTAGGTGGCGATTTCTACTCGGCCACCATGACGGACTTCTTGGCGAGCGACGCGGTGATTTACAGAAGTCTGGGAGAGAGCAGCCCCGTGCTGCGGACGGTCAAGTACGACTCCAAATGGCTGCGAGGTGAGTGAGCGCCGGGGGCGGCGTCGAGAAAGAGCGGAGAAAGAGTCGAGCGCATTTAGCGACGGCAGTGCTGCCGTCGCTGTCGGGTTAAAGAGATGGGAGACGACTCCCACCGTCTCCGATGTGTCGTAACGTCTTAAATCGAGATTCCAAGTCTGCGAAAACCCCAGAATACACCGAGCTCAGGGGAGGACAAATTCTCTTCTGACATCTTTTATCCTTCCTCGCCCTGTTTTTAAATCCCGGCAGCTTCTCGTTTCCAGCTCTCATGTCAGCTGTGACTGATTAACATTAATGTCACCAGTAACTTGGCTCTGGGTTAGTGTCTGTGTTTTCTCAAAGCTGGTCCAGCAGTCAAATAGCCCGAATACTTCTGTCCTACGTCTTTTCCAAACCACGATGGAACCTTAATGAGGCAAAAGGAGAATTCATTGGGACAAACACGGTGCTGAGACCGAGTGAACTTACACAAGGGGACATTTAAAACTATTCCAATTTAATTTCAATGAGTACAGCGACTAACTTGATCCTGTACAGTCCAACGAAGCATTCATATCAGAACCACACCAACCAAGAAGGATTTTTTTAACTGTATCCATCCTGTGCAATTCGTCATTGCCGACCGCAAAGAATCATGGGACGGCAGTGTTTCCTAAAGGAGATAAGAAAGGAGGCATCGACCAGCTCTTTATCACAGCTGCCACTTACTAACATCCTGGTTATTGAAATCTGTTAGGAACTCGTTAGGAACCCGCCTCGTTAGGAACTTCCTAACCTTTTCTCGCCAGGAAGTTTCCTCGTTAGGGACCTTCCTCGTTAGGGACCTTCCTCGTTAGGGACCTTCCTCGTTAGGGACCTTCCTCGTTAGGGACCTTCCTCGTCGAGGCGTTTCGACCGCAGCCCGGGATTTAACCGCCGTTCAAATCGTGTATTCTTCCTCGCCCCTTTTTGAAGTAAACATCCAGGCAGCAGGCTTCTCATTTTCTAGCCGACAGCAGATTATGTAAGTGATTAACATTAATGTCATAAGCGACTTGGCCCACGCTGAGATGCTGTGCTCGTCCAACAATGCATTGCTCTCTTTAACACCACTGCCAAACAATGGCAATTAAAAGACATTACTATTGTCTGGTATCCGACTTATGAAGCCAGGAGAGACGTTTGCTTCCAGCTGACGACGATAAGCCCTCCAGCAACGCAACGAGCAGATGTTTGCCTTCTTCGATTGTAAAGAAACGGCTCTGCACAATTAACGGATTATCACTAATTGTTGTTAATTCAATTTCTTGTCGAGTCAGTTAATCGTTTCAGGAGGCTACACCTGTTATTGTAGTGCTTGAAATGTCATGTCTTGCACTTTCTCATCTCATTTTAATTACTCTGAGAGGTTTTTCTCAACCCACAAAGTGCTGACGAGGCATGTCGGTTGAGGCTTGAGGTGTTTAGACCCTTCGGGCGCTTTCGCAAACCCGTTATTAATTAATCGGGTCCAGTGCGGTTCTGCTGTGAACGCAGTAATTGTGTTCCAGTGCGGAACAAAACAACAACCGGGTCCCAGACCGCTTGCGAGGAGGTCGTGATCCGACCTGATTGTGCGGATGTATAATCAAGAATGTTTGCTGAGATGGACACGCGGACACAACAGAACACGCTTCCCAAAGTGGGATTACCGTTACTCTGTTTCTCGCAGCTCGCTTGGTGCAGATCACGTTCTCCTCCAGTAAGGAAAGCTTCCCTCGCTCCTCCATCCCCTCCCCCTCCAGCAAATACGTTGCGGGGATTTTGATCCGCTTTAATTTGCGAACTGGATCAAATTGAAAACAAACCAAAAAGGTTTCCCGTTGACTGTGATCCGGACCGGCCGAACGGACGGTGGCTCACGAACCAAAAGTATCTGAACGGATTCAGATTCAATTCTGTGTTCAGACGCTATTACATGACTTATTTCTGACTTGATCTTCGTTGTTTTTTTACCAGCACTGATCCAGAACCAGCACTGCTGCTGTTTCACTCACAATCTCTTTTCTCATCTCCCACAGAGCCCCATTTCCTCCACGCTATTGAGTACGGGAACTACGTGTACTTCTTCTTCAGCGAGATCGCAGTGGAGTACACCACTCTCGGCAAGGTGAGCAAAGTCGTTTTTCAGGCCAGACGCTCGCCAGGCGGCCCGTGTCGCGTCTGCACTTCTGTCTCCCGAGTTGAATGCCGAAAGACGTTGCTGGACCAATCATCATGCCGTTGTTCGGCATGCCATGTTGGCTCCGCCTGACCTTTCCTTCCTTCCCCTCAGGTGGTTTTCTCTAGAGTCGCACGCGTCTGCAAGAACGACAACGGCGGCTCGCCGAGGGTGCTGGAGCGCTACTGGACGTCGTTCCTCAAAGCCCGGCTCAACTGCTCGGTGCCGGGCGACTCCTTCTTCTACTTCGACGTCCTGCAGTCGCTGACGAACGTGCTGCAGATCAACCACCGGCCGGCCGTGCTCGGCGTCTTCACCACGCAGGCCAACAGGTTGGGATGTTTTTTGCTCTCTGTGGCCTTGATTTTCACAGAAATATATAAAAGTCCTGCCCCTATAAGGAAACAGCAACAATAATGGCTAGAAGAGGAGAGTCTATTGTAATAAATCATAATAAAGGACCCAAAAATGGCAATTGAATTTCTTTCTCAAATGATCTCCACAGCACAATGATCTGGTTTCAACCCGGTTTCTCGGATCTATACCGTCACAAAGTTACAAAAGCAAACAATAACTCAGAAAAAGAGAAGGCAAAGAAAGGCAGGACGACAGATCCCGGGACAAACAATGTTGTATATTCACGTATACATGATGAGGTTGTGCCAGACTTTGGACAAGGTGCTGAACTGCAGCCGCGCCGTCTCTAACGTGGCCGTCCTTTGTGGTGCCTTCCTCAGCATCACAGGCTCGGCAGTCTGTGCCTTCTACATGGACGACATCGAGAAGGCCTTCAGTGGCAAATTCAAAGAGCAGAGGAACAGCGAGACAGCGTGGACACCAGTTCCAGAGGACCAGGTGCCGAAACCAAGGTGAGAATATCTTTTAAATAACAAACTGTCACTTCTCAAGAACATGCTTTCCTGTCTCTCACAATCGGGTTTTTTTACTTTCATTTTTTCTTGTCGCAGCTGCTGCTGTTATTTTTCCACACAGACATCATCTGCGAACAAAAAAAACCCCCCAAACAACTGTGACACTAGACACCTGTTTTATTTTTTTTTTGCTCATCCGCCTCAACCAAACAGCTGCCGGGTGTTTTTACATCTGTGTCCGTTGAAACTTGAGCTCTCTCCTGATGTTTTGCCTTGTATTTATTTATTTGTTTGTTTGTTGCTGTCGCAGGCCGGGATGCTGCGCCGGGGAGGGCTCGGCGGCGGCCTACAAGTCGTCTACCACCTTCCCCGACGACACCCTGACCTTCATCAAGTCCTACCCGCTCATGGACGAGTCCGTCCCCTCGGTCAACGACAGGCCCTACTTCACCCGCACCACCAGCAGGTGAGGGAGCATAACCTCCAACGGATAAACATGCATGTTGTTGAATAGGAAGGAAAGAGTCCCTCCCTCCCAGCGTCCTCATCATTAAAAGTTACCCACACACCTTATGGTGCTGAAACATTTGACTGGAAATTAATCAGTGTCGATTTTGATTAACAGCCTCAACAGTTTATAAAGTAAGAACGCTGAGCACTCACATAATGAAATGAATCATTAGGGGATCGCCCACATTCTAAGTATATAGAGCCATAATTAAGAACGATTTTCATAATCAATCGGCTCACCAGTTAGTATTTCTTAATTAGTGCTCCTGCGAGGTCCTCGTGGACCAAAGTGCTCGTGTTTCCGAGTAACTTTCAGAAAAACTCCTGTTTTACTCCGGCAGCCGTCCCTGGTCCCCCCGGCTGTTGACCGGACCGCGTGCTGCTCGTTGTTCACAGCGAATGTAGAAGCAAGACGAGATCGCGCTGCTGTTCACCAGTTTGAAAACTAATAAAAATCTAAAAAGGCATCGCCAGACGATGGCTGCCGAGTTCCCAGGTTGTGTTTCCATCGATCGTTTCGTCAGATTTCTGAAGGCACCAAGGACAAGGACTAAGAACAGCGACAGGGACACAGCCAGTCTTTCAGGACCAGTTAAAAGGTCTTCACGGTGAATATAATAGATTATTAGTTGGGTCTTTTTTTCAGAATTTGAAAAAAAAAGAGTCTTCTCATGTCTCAGGTTGAAAGATATCCAGTTCACCAACAGAGAAGAGCAGCACATTGCAGCATGTTGGACTTTAACAGGTCCTGATTGTTAATTCATAATCGTAAATCTGTTCCTCCCTCCAAACTGTACTGCTGTCAACGAGTGAACCACCTTGTACGTCGTGTATCCTAAATAAATGGCGCCGTTGCTCCTCTGAGAACATCTTCATTGAATCCAATGAATAAACTCAGCCATCAGCTGGACATTCAGAGCCGGGCTGTGGTTCTAATCCCGCCGTCTCTTCTGTAATGGTTCGCGTCCTGTCATGTATTAGCAGTGTTTCCTCGCTCGGGGCTGTGATTGGTATCGATGAGTGAGCTCGGGTGGAACGCAAAACCTTGTCCCTCATTAACACCCAATGGGATTTTATTGGCTGGCCGGTCTCGTCTCCACATCAGAGGCGAGGCTCGCTCTTAGACTTTGGTCGTGTCCCTGGGTTACACTCGTGGTCTTCTCGCTTCTTCACTGTTCCCTTTTTTTTTTTGTTCGCCCTTTGGCGTTCCTGAGAATAATGCAGCGCACTGAACACAAGCGCTTCGCAGCGTGCACGCCGCCTCAGGCTCCTGTGCAGAGCGTGACTATCAGCAGAGCTTTCGAGGGCACTTCTTGAAGTTTTCTTGCACCGGAATTACACTTTCTCACGTTTTCTCCATTGAAAGGCTCCCCACAGAGCACTTACAATGATGTCTCCACCGACAGGAGCCCTTTGTCAGAGTTCCCCCATTTAAAGGCGGGTTACTTCTTTTCTGCGGCGCCACCGAGGCTGCAGTCACTGCGTCTGATTCCACCAGTGCATCCCAGACTCAGCCGGAGACAAACACACACACACACACACACACACACACACACACACAGACTGTACACAGGAGCGTCCTTCCCGCCTCCTGAAGCAGAGCCAGGCTGACAGCCAGCCAGACACTGCTCGGGCTCCACACTGGGGAGAAAACGTGCGCCGCTTCACATCTGGCGCCAAAAACATCACATCTGCCTCGCCGCTCCCCACGGAGAGGAGCTAGATAAATGAAATCTAACCAGAAGCACATCAGGCACGTCATTGCGCGGATGTGCCAGCCAGGTGTGTGTGTGTCTGTGTGTGTGTGTGTGTGTGTGTGTGTGCGTGTGGGTATCAACACACCTGCCTCGGTGGGACCATCTGGGAGACAATGAGTGAGAAGTGAGGTCCGCCGGTGTCTTTTTTTCAATTTATTTTGAAGTGAAGAATCTCGATGCAAAGCACTGATTTTATTGGAGGAAGTTTGTTGTCTGGGGAAAAAGCAGGCGGAGAAAACGAGTGAAGCTCCTCCCTCCGTCGGCGGCCGCTGGACTCAAGGTGCCCTTCAGCGCGGCGGGGGGGGGTGCTCCGAATAAAGCGACCGCTCCTCATGATACGATAGACGGGAATATGAGTTAATAGGACGATGGGATCAGAGGAAGTAGGCGGCGGAGGAGGAGGGGAAGTCGTGGGTTCGGCAGACGGAAGTGATTGACGCTTCACACAATGAGCTCAGAGATCGCCCACTGCTTGTTTTGCTTACCGCGGGAAATTGACTTTGACAAAACAACGCCGCTGAGATGCTAATCGGAGCGTTTGGCGCCATTAGCCCGCTCTCATTAACGGCAGACAGCTTCATAGTCTCGCTTCATTTGTGTGTGTTTCTTTTTGGTTCCCACAGATTCAAGTTGACCCAGATAGCGGTGGACACGTCGGCGGGGCCGTACAAGAACTACACCGTGGTCTTCCTGGGCTCGGACAACGGCCGCGTGCTGAAGATCCTGGCCAGCACCGAGGGAGCCAACGCGTCCTTCAGCACCCAACTCCTGGAGGACATCGACGTCTACAACCCCAACAAGTCAGACAATCTGCACTTTTTTTGTTTTTATATTCGTCGGTGTCCATGTCTTGTCCTTTTATTTGTATTCCCTCTTCTTTTTCATTCGTTTGTTTGTTTCTGTCTTTATTGGAGATGCGCCGATCGAGCGGCCTATTTCTGTATTTGTGGCGGTCACATTTACACACCCGCGCTGCGAACGAAGTGGCAAAGACAGTAACATCACACACACACACACACATCGCATGTCGTCTGTGTGGGAGTTATTCAGCCTGAGTGAAGAAGACAAACTGTAAAGCTCTAAATTTGTGACTCCTGCAAGTCAGAAATAAGCCGCCGCGACGACGATATGATGCGTTCAAGCTCTACTCAGGGATGTAATCTGGTAAATGTAGTTTTTGGTGAGAGTACTTAAATAAAGTAGCTTACATCGTTAAATTTAATGATATCATATCTAAATAGAGCAAATGTTTGAAATAAATATTTACCGACTTACCACCATAAATGATCACAACAAAGTAAGTAAGTTTGTCGTTTTGTATCGGTGAGCTTAATCTGACGGCCGCTAACGGCGGAGAGATTCAAACCGCGGCACCGCTCTGAGAAAGGAAGTTTGAATCAGCAGGTCAGACTCTTTAAAAAATAATTTAAAACGGAATAGACCAAAGGAATCGGTGCATCTCTAGTTTAGTCTCTTACTTTGTGTCTTTCTTTCACTTTGTTCCCTCTCCTCATTTCTGTGATCTGCCTTGAAGCCCCACCTCCCCCCTTTGGTCTAGTGTAACACTTTGCATCACCCTGTACAGCCAGAGGGGGATGCTTTTCTTCTTCTTCTTCTTCTTCTTCTTCTTCTTCTTCTTCTTCTTCTTCTTCTTCTTCTTCTTCTTCTTCTTCTTCTTCTTTTGTTTTCATACTGCACAGCTTGAAAATGTCTTATCCGCATTGAGCTCGATTCACAGTCGGCTCTCTGTATAATTTCCAGACTGTGCCAGTCGTCTGCAGCTCCGATTTATGAAAGTAGAAAAAAGGAAAGAAAGAAACTAAAATGTCTGTTGCTGTTCTTCTGTGCTCCTAGATGTAACGTGCGCGGGGAGGACAGGAGGGTGCTGGGTCTGGAGTTGGATCGGGACCACCATGCAATGTTCGTGGCGTTCTCCGGCTGTGTGATCCGCGTGCCGCTGAGCCGCTGCTCCGACTACAGCACCTGCAAGAAGTGAGTGACCTGTAGAGCAAAGCTTTGCCCGTCCGCCACAAAAGGGACGTGAACCCTGAAACAACTCCTTAAGTAATCGAGTGCTCAACGAGCAAATTAACTCCAGAGTTTGCCAGAAAACGGAGGACTTCGCCGCCTCAGATTAGGGGGAGAAGATCTTGGGTGAAGAGGGTAGCTGAGCCTTCAGGTGAAGTCGATGGGCTACGAACTTTAGCTTAGGGGGGCTGGTTGGGCTCATCGCTAGAGATGGGGTGAGGAACTCGTGGGGAAGTAGAACCGAGACTAATTCAAGTCACTCGAGGTGGCTCGGCATCTGATCCGGATGCCTCCTGGATAGCTGGAGACCCCGAGGCGAACCCAGAACAACATACTGCAGCTATTGTGCTCACCATGTGGCCTGGGAATGACTCTGGGATCCCCCAGGAGGAGCTGGAGGACATTTCCGTTTCCCTTACACGGACCCAGAAAAGGATTTCTAGAACTTGTGTTGGGGAAATTCACTTTTTGTATTGACAATTTATTGATCAACTGTTGAATTTAATAACAAGACAAATGTCTCAACAAGGAAATAATCACATGATACCGTTCTAAAAGTAAGAAGAAAATGGAGATAAAAGATGTATACGATGGTGTCCTACATAGACTGTCCATAGAGTTACCTTCAAGGGACCGGAGAACAAAATAAGCAAAGGTTGCACAAATAAAAGAGAAGAAAAAAAGTGATTCGGCAGAGTCTTGAAGGCTGAGACCACACTCAGTGCTGCTGCCCAGAGGTACTACACGGATTCAGGGTTCCCTCGCTGTGTGCCGGGAGGAAAACGGCACTAACACTGCCAGGTAACTCAAGGAAGAGAGGATCAATTTCCTCTGCAGCCACCAATTTTGCTTCTGCAAGATGCTTTCTGGACAAAAGCCTGTACCAAATAGCAGATGTTACTCTATTATCTGCCTGGTTCGTGGAGTTTGTTGGGCTCAATTTACTCAAAAAGCACTCTGATGTTATTAGTGGTGTTGGCAGGTAAGTGAGAGTAAGATTAAACTGAGCCGCGGGGAAATATGGTGCGGCTGCCACGTGAGAAAGGCTGTGTTAGTAACGAGGGGGGTTGAATGTTTTCATAAGCCGATTCTGATCTGAAACCTGCCTGAGCCTCGTGTTTGAGTGCATGTGATCCCGTGTTTTTATACAGCTGCACTAAAAAGAAACATTTTAGTCTGCCATTTAGAGAAATGTTTTATTATTATTTCATTTTTTAGGATTTACAGTCGGCATGCTGACTGGTGAACATCTTGAATCACCGGCTTTGGGAAGCAGTGGAATATTCTCCCGAAATGTCAAATGAGGAGCACAAATACCTCCGAATTAGCTGGTTCCTTCTGCAGGAATTGAAACAACGCTTCGTTGGTAGTTTTATAACATTAAGTACAAATCGGGAAACCGGAGAACATGAATTGTGTCTCCTGGTAATACACGCAGCAGCTCACTAATCAGCCATATTTTAAAACTATCGTCTTGTTTTGCGATGTGAATATAAATGTGTTTTGAGTTTTACAAAGAGTCACAAAGTGTTCAACAGAGAGGCTCTCCCCTTCAAATGAAGGCGCTATGGGTATCTTTTAGAGCTTGTATCAGTTTAAAAAAGGCGTCTTTTCAAAATAAAACCACACGATTGCCACCAAATCTATAACATGCATACAGGCTCTTTTCAAAAATAGATATCCAACAGAAGTACATTTTTACTGGTGGAACAAAACCACTTGGAAAAGAGGGAAAAGATCGTGGTTTAGGTTAGAAAAAGAGCATTTGTTATGGTTGAACCGAGTTGCATATCTGGCTCCAGTAGAGTACATTAGTTACGTGAAAGAGCTACAGAAGAATAAGTCAGCGTTGACACGAGCAGCGGTCTCCTGGGTGGAGGCCTGGTGTTCATTTGACTCATCCCTGCTCCGATTTTGGGAACCAAGCTTCTCACTTCCTCATTAACTTATCGGCCCATAAACACAGCCGGCTGCTGTGAAGTCTGTTAACGGTACAACAACAGAACCTTGAACATGCTGCTGAGCAGAGCCTGCTCTCTCTTTGTCTCTTTGTTTTATCAGCCCTCGTTTTGGCCTCCGTTAATAAACTTGCTCCCCAGCTTTTGGGATCTATTTTTGGGGCTGCGAGGAATGCTGGCCCTGTGTTGTTTTTTTTTGTTTTTTTGTTTTTTTTCCTCAACCCCAGTGGAAGGATTTCTCCCCGGCTCCGCCAGGGAATACATATATCCCCATAGCATGCTAAGCCCTCGTTGTGAAAGGCCTGGAGAAGCTCTCAACATCGTTTACTCATAAATTGGATCCAGCTGATTGGCCGGGCGCCAGCGATGGTGGCCGGGGTGTGTTTTTTTTTTCTTCTTCTTTTTCTGAGCGATGAAGAGGAAAAGAAAAAAAAAGGAACGGGGAGAAAACAGATAGGGCCAGTGTTTTCTTCAGCTTACGGACCGGCTACAGCCCCAAATCCTTTCTAGAGACTGGAGCTACAGCACACCTCATCCTGGGATTAGGGGCCCCCGAAAGCCTCATCGGCCCTGGCTAGGAGGTCAGGTTTCAGCCACCATATCCTCCTTTACCACACCAAGGAGTCTGTGTCCCTCCACATGAGATTCAGGACATCTCTCTCTCTCTCTAACTCTCTCTCTCTCGCTCTCACGCTCTTTCACGCTTTCGCTCTCTCTCTGTTTTGCCTCCATTTCTCTCTCTCTCTCTCTCTCTCACTCTCTCTCAGCTCACTTCTTCTCACTCTCCCTCCCAGAAGCCTGCAACATCAGGTTTTTTTTCTTTCTCACTCGAGGCCCCGCTGCCAATATAAGGTTTCAGAAAATTCTCTGTTTTTCAGCAGCGGCTAGGAAACGGTAGGGAATGGGAGTTTTAATAATGGAATACAATAAAAGGGCAAAAAGAGGCCCCAAACCCTGAAAATCTGTAGATCCGGGGATTTTCACGTCTGGTGGAGATTTCCTTCTTCTTCTTTTTTTTATAACACAGTTTCAACACAGTGATATTATTGTCTTTGTTGCAACGTTGCCACGTTCATAGCAAAACTATAACAAGAGATCAAAGTTGTAATAAACCAGATTATGTCTTTCAGTGAGAAACACATTGTCTAATTTGATTTCGAGTGACAAAGGCAGGTTTGCTGTAGATGTTGACAAAAGCGCAAAGCTCCAGAATAAATAGGAAGTATTCACATATCTACCTCCATCAATGTTATATTTCTCAGACGGCGTCTCTCTGTTTCGTTGCTCAGCGGCGTCGCATGAGCCGAAAACCATCTCCAGTAAGTCGAGGGCCGGTATTCCCCGAGCGCCGGCTAAATGACAGCTGGAAGTTACGACCGGATGAGTCCCTTCTCCCGGCGACAGCTAATGGAGGTTCCTCGCACGCACACACCTATCTGTTCATTACAGCATGACGGAGTATGAGCAGCGAGAGGAAGTCTGAAGACGGACGCAGACGAACCTGTGTCGCGCTTAAACTGGATGGATGAGGACAAAGAGCAAATTACTTGGTCTCCTCCTTTTCAAAACCACAGCTGGCCCCTTTTTACCCAGAGTGCTTCAGTGTGGAGGTCCTTTCCTGTCGTGTTTCTTAAGAGGAGTGCCTTGATGGAGAGGAGTAGGCTGGCCAGATGGGGAGCGAGATGCACACATACCTTATGGCTGGCGCATGAATCATTTATTTAAATCTGCACTATATAGTGTCGCGCAGTTGGCAGCCACACTCGCCTGCAGGATCCTCTTTTTTCTTTCCCGACCTCATCAGCCAGAGGTCCTCTGTCAGTCTGCGACGCTGTGAGAGACAGGAAGTTGTTCACATTTACCGCTGGAGTTTCGATTTCACCTCTTCACCTGCGTGTTGAGGTGACAATGCTCTGCAGCAGGATGTCGGTGCAGCTAAATACACAAAAACACAAGTGTGTTTTTAGCCTGGATTAATATTGTCTGTGCCTTCACAGCAAAGCAGCCAGTTTGGGGCCAACGAAGCAAAATCAATCAATCACTCTATTGACAATTATAAGACTGGTGTTTCTTCACCAAGATGCTCGTCATCAGGGAAAAAAAAAGTCATCTGCGAAACAACGGCTTAAAGGCGCCTCACAAACCGCAAAAAGCCCCTGTTGACCGTCTCAACAGAAAACAATCTGTGTGAGCTTCAGTAAATCTGTGTGCACTACTCTTATAGATGCTGTGCTCCCAAGAAAACCGGCATTGAGTGTTTGTGGGTATGCCTGAAGGGACCTTCGTCTCCTTTCCTTAATCACTGCCCTTCTTGTCCTCTTGACAAGACGTGTGAATCCTGTCGGTCTGAATTCATTACGTGTCTCTGTGGCGTCCTCAGATCAGTTGTATGGCGGGTGTTCTTATTAGCTCGTTTCCACAATAGAGAGTACTTGCATACATGCCGTTTGTGCAAAGTACTTCAAGGACTCAAGACGAATGCATGCGTTTACGGCGCCGTACTACAGGGTAGTCCCTTTGTCTGATTTCCCTCTGTTCCGTTAGAGCGACACACTAATGTGCTCCCAGTGGGGGGTTCCTTTGTAATGTTTGCCAACGTAGGGGTGAAGGTGGTGGAACACCTGCACGCTCAGTTTAGACGCTTGCAAATCATTTTTTGATATTTAAAACAGGCCGCAGGAGTCCTCATTAAAATGTGGTTTGACGTGGCGCTGCAGTCACTGCCGGCGAAGAAAATCTGCAGCTCTTTGTTTGGCTTCACCTCTGGTTTCGCTAGTCAGCGTGAACACATCTCCAACGTGAGTGCGGATCGGCAGCAGGTGAGCGTCGGTGTCTTCTGGCGCGTCGGGGGCGGACTCCGTGCTCATTGTGCTGCTGCTGCTTGCCGAAAAACCACTCGGCGGTTCTGCAGCTGTGAACAAAACAATATTGTTAATTGACACCGACACCCAGCGATGGTTTTGTAATTATACAGTAGCAGGACGAAGGCCAAAAGGATCATGCAACTCATTCCAGAGTGCAGGCTTATGAAACCGCAGAGGGACTGACGGCAGATCAGTGGAAGGGTTGAATCAACAAATCAACAATTGTGCTGGGATTTCAGGCTGTAGGGAACGTGACTAATGGCTGCTGACGATGGTTAACCGCCTTAAACGGAGGAAGTAAACATTTCCAAGTACACTCATCATGTTATGTCACTAAATCACAAAACAGACATGCATTACTGAAAGTGGGAGCAGGTGATTGACTCGTCTGCTGACTGCTAACATGAGACCGGAGCATCGCTGGCCGTTCACTCAGAAGGTCGGTCATGGCTAATCAATAAGACCCGGGTGACCTCAGGTGACCCCGGCTTGAAAAAGGTACTAATGTAATCCGCAGGCTGTGTTTAGGAAGTGGACGCAGACACCGTGACGTCACCCACTCGGTTACTGGACCGCCGCTTGGCAGCCTTGAGTTCCAGCATTTTTGGCCCGTCACCACCATGTCTTGAGTTGGGGGACGTTGGGGCTCACGGTGAATATGACGTTGCCCCGTACTTTGGGGGAACGAATATCAAGGCACTATGTGAACACGACAGAATACGTGTAATTTATATGATCAAAACAAATATGGATTGGGATTTCAAAGCCTGAAAGAGATGCAAAGAGTACAAGACGAGCTCTGTTCTTCAAAACAGTCCTAATCAAAAATCTAATCTAATTGCAGTCGTCTGTCCTTATTTGTGTGTGTCATGAAGATATATTTGTCAGACAGTGTTCGAAACTGAATACATAGTTAATTTACACATACAAAAAGACAACCATGCGTTATCATCATCATCATCCAGCCATGAAAAAACATTTTTGCAACAGTGCGTTTAGGTGCTGCAGATCTCTGTGTCAACAGACGTAAACTAATCAGTTGATTTGCATGAGAACAAGATGATGAGGCTTTCATGAAAAGGTGCTAAGCAGCGTTATCGTTGCTTTTTGTTTCGTCACCTGGAGATGCCGGGTGCTCACTACTCGTGCCGCTTTTCACGGCCCCCTTTTCATTCAGACGCTTCACCTTCAGTTGAACGAGCTTCGGAGCTCCACGTGAAGCTCACTTCTCCGCCCTGAGTCGAGGCAGATGTGAGGAGGAGAGGCGGGGCGTTGTTAGGCCGGTGGCGGCGCGGCGCCTCGTCGCCCAGCTCACGGCTGCTGGGCTCGCTGCTCTCCACCGTTACTGACCGTCGTTCTGTGTCTGTTGTGCAGGAGCTGTCTGTCTTCACGGGACCCTTACTGCATCTGGCTCAAGTCGGGCAGCTGTGCAACGGTCTCACCTGGCTTCAAGTAAGTCACGCACATACACACACACACAGTCCATAATTACAATTTCTGTATATATACAATGTATATATATATATATATATATATATATATATATATATATATATATATATATATATATATATCACCAGAACCGCTGTTACAGCCGTCACTGCTGAATGAATATTGATTATGAAATTGTTCTGCATCTCCGTCTCTTGTGTGTTCATGAGTCACATTCATTCGTTCTGACGCGGTGCCCTGAAGCGTTGATGCGTTATTGTGTCAGTGATTGTCTGATCTTTGTAATTCTGTGTAATTCAATGTGGTGAAAAAAACCTTGAAAATGGATTTCAATAGATTTGAATTACATTACTTTTTAGCCGCAGACGTTACGAATAAGAGCTAAGCTAGCAGCTGTCAATCATGATGTTCCACCCCCTTTTCAAAGCATCAAACAACTCTTTGAAACCAGACTAATAAGAAAAATGAACACTTGAACATGCATCAGTGCGGTGGAAACGACCTAAAATGACAGAAACTACCTTTGTGATGTTTGAGTTTGGCCCATGTCCCGTCGGCTAACCTGGAGGTGTTCATGACCTCCACTGCAGTTTAACTATTGTTTTGGCTTCACTGTTGGTTTTCATGTCATCCATCTTTATTCACAGTCTTTGTGACTCACTGTTTCACATTTTCTGCACATATTGGGGACAATAACAAGGTTTTTACAGCCCCAGTTTCTCCTGCTCGTGTTTCAAAATAAGAGCGCTCCATGGAGCAGCAGGAACAACGCTCTGACAACAAAGCAGAACAATAAGTTCAGTGAAAGTAGTAAAGCCCAAATATAGTCAGAAATAGTATCTGACAGCTGGCAGCCACAGACCCACTTTACAGAGTCTCTGGTGCCAAAAGCAGTTTGCTTTCTATACACAAGGCAGTTGTTGGGTCTTTAGTGAGGGAGGTTTGGATTAACAGATTTAATAGAACGGTGTCTAATATGGACAAGATTCATGTTCAGAGACAAACCTTTAATTAAAAATGATTAATCATGAAACTAATAGTTTTACTCACGCCAAATAGAAGATACTGAGTTGTGTGTGCATGGTAGAGAGGGGGCCATTTGTGGGGTTGAGTTGACATATTTTTGGATTTAGTTGTGACTTCTTTTGGGAGGTGAAACACCTGCTGGTGAAGCAGAAATGAATGAGTAGGTTATTTGGTGTAAGAAGAATTTATATGCAATCATACAAGACAAAATACGATTACAAAGCCTTCATGAGGAACAAATGTGGGAATTTGAATGTTAAGGGGATGAATTACCTGCGGCCTCCAATCCCAAATTGTAATCAACGCTTCAACCGCAGAGGCCAGGAAACTGTTAAATGAAATGTTTGCTCTTCTGCACATTTCTTCTCCGCCAGCTCGCTGTTTTAACATCGCATGCTGGGGGGCGTGGCCAGAAGGGCAGTGTACTGCAAACGTTCAGCCCATTAACAAAGTACTGCAGCAATTTTCTGCCTGATGTGACTCATTGTTGACCCTCAGCCCCCTCCCTCTTTTTAACCGAGGTCTCCAATCACGAACCACCGAGGGGATAAAAAGTGTGGACATTTGCTTTTCCAATCAAACGCTCCAGCAGAAGGTTTGGGCCGTTAATTCTTCTCTGGACAAAGTCGTGCTAATTAGTGAGTTCAGCCACTGTGGTGTTCGGCCGGTCTGAAGAGGAAACGGGGCGGACGCCGCTATATAAAGCCATTATTAGTTCTCTAACTCACGGTCACAGAGGACACATTTGTAACTATAAGTCGATAACGTGGAGCCGAGCGGCGGCGGCGGCAGAGGATTATTTTCACATCTCCTCGAGTGAGTTGTTCAGCTGGGGCGTCATACTCCTCATTATCAACGGCTGATCTAGAGTCAGACAAGTGGGCTACGTGATGAGTATATCTGACCGAGAGGGTTTGGTCCTAAGAGCTCTTGAAGAATACATGTCGCACAATTCAGCTTCTACACTGGCCCGTCTCAACGTTTGCATTCAGAGTTTTATTTTTTTCATATATATATATCATAAATGTGCTCTATGTGCCTCCAGGATTTTCCGTCACAACTGTACTAATCACAATCATAATTTTCTTTCGTAAAATAAACGGAAAAGATGACAAAAAAGCAGTGACAGTAACTTCTGAATGTCAGATTACAATGATGCAACCTATTTCTCATTCTGTCTATAGACCATGAAACCAAATAGTTCAATTAATAAACCATATTATGTTTCTATAAATTCTTTCCCCCTCTCTCAAAAGCCACAGCAATCTCAAATTTAGAACGGGGACGAAAGGTGGACGGGCCGTTAGATGGACAGACGGGTGGATGAATGGGTGGCTTCATGGCTGCAGTAAACTGTATAGAGGATCAGAAGAGGCCGTTAAAGATGCTCTCTGCTCCTCCTGAGCCTCCTGACAGCGGAGGACTTGGCGTGTCCCTGTGAGGTTGATGGATAACCAGTTCCTAAATCACAACACAGGGTTGTAAACTGTGTGTGTGGATGCTGACGTCCCACTATACTTACCCCACCATCACGCACCCACACAGAGCACCACTCCACTGTTGACTGGCTTCCAATAGATTATTCTGACGGCTGAAAATGTGCAGAGCAGGAATTATTGCATATCCTCTGCTTGGCCACCCAGACGTTTTACTTTGCCTGCCCTCACACGGACAGAGGCTAATGGGATATTTTTCCCCTTCTCTTCTTTTTTTCAGATGCATGTTGCTGTGCGCCATGTTGTATTTGCCTATTTGCAGTGTGCTATTTGGGCTCTTGTGCCTAAATTGACCGTCGTCGAGTTTTGTAGTGTTTTCGGGAATTCAAAGCCAGATTTCAATACCATCGTCCCAGGAAGTTTTTCGGTAGTTCTTTCATGATGGGTACCTTTTTTATTTTTTAATATGTAATTGGGACAATGAACTCGTCTTGACTTCTAAATGTGGCTCACACAGGAAGTCTATTCACATAACGTTTACCCCACGTATGAGGTGCCAGCTCGTCCCGGAGACCGAGCCCAGATTGAAGCCTGCAGCTCGCCAACCGGCGCTTTCTTATCACGATCCAACTTTCGACACAGTTCTTGATTCAAATCCTGAAGGTCCTCATTCAAAACTAGAAGGTTGATGAGTTCACAATTTTCTCTTCCAATATCGTCACGAAAGTTCAACTGGATTAGAGTGAGTAGAGGTGTTACTTTAATGAACAATGTTTGAGTCGAGCCACTGGCTGCTCACGGCATCGACGACGTTTGTCATTTCAGCCGGTGGAGGAGATAATCTCGGCTAACGGCAGCGAGGAAAGAAAACAGCTGTGTCACGGTCAGAGGTTTGGGAGAGCTGGTTCCTTTTGCCAACCAGTCAGAACAGAATATTACTCGTGCATGTGTTTTTTAACATTCGTGCAATCTCATTTTCAATCCCAAGTGAAGTGAAACTCCGGCTGTCATTAAGGGTTAATTTAATCCGATACCAAACATTAAAATAAGAGCTTATCGTTCCCCGATTATCGATCATCAGGGCGAATTCCACGCCCACTTCCGACAGGAGCGGGCTAGGTGCTCATAGCCTTTTGTGCTAAGCTAGCCCGACTGCAAAACCCAAAGGTGCTGTTTAGCTTTTTGTGTCTAACTTTCGGTAGAAGAGCGGGAAAACTACTCCCAAAGGAAACTGAGTTTTAAAGGCACCACTGAGATCCTATGCAGCTTTCTTAAGTACAGCAGGTGAGGCCAGTTTTAGTCACGGCAAAGAAAAACACCCAAACGTCCGTTGAAGTCCTGCTCACCCCTCTGTTCAGTGATGCGTTCAGTGCGTCCCAAGACCATTGCACTTTTCCACTAAAAGCCAGAGCTCTGACAAGATATCTGGTAATGGAGAAACTGAAAGTCTGGCACAAAGTGAACATGGATTACCAGCAGAGAAGTGGATTGTGCTGGAGGAGGGGTTGGAGAAGTTCCAATGGGACATTTTGATTTATTTTGACATGAGTTATTTTTCGTGGGATATCCCTTTACCCTCTTGAACTCAATGCTTCATTTACTCTTCATAGGCAATAGGTCCTTTTGGGAAATGGGCTCATTCGCTTTCTAAGAGTTTCATGAGAGGTTTGATACTCCGCCCTCTGTCCTCCAGCACCACACGAACACCTTGTGTCTTGTTTCTTTAGTTTGTACAAAAGAATAATCACTGAAAAGTTGTATTACTTCTTGAGGCGCCATGACTTCAAACTGTTTTACTATTTTTCATGCAGAGGGTGGGAAGGGTTAATATGATGATTTACTTCCTGTTGAGATGCAATATTCTGACGAAGGAGGTAATTTAATTAGTACAAAACAAGCAGGATAGTTTAATAAAACACTTTAATCTGAAGGAAATCTCTGATGGTTTTACAGGCCGGGACTTGTTTGTCTCCTGGTGAACACTGTGATCTTTATAAAGAAGCACTGCTTATGAGCAGGTAAAAATAATGAGATTTTTGATTTGAAAAATAGGTGTAGTTCATAAGAAAAAGTGTGTAGTCAGGCATAAAGAGGTGGCAAGCAAGAGGACAACAACAGTTAATATTTTTCGTTGTGACTTTAAGGAATGAGTTTAGGATTTGAATTGAGGTTGTAATTAAGATTTGAGGTCGGGACTGGAAAGTTCTCACCAGTACAGCAGAGAGGGAGGGAGGGAGAGAGGGAGAGAGGGAGGGAGAGAGAGGGAGAGGGAGAGAGAGAGAGAGAGAGAGAGAGGGAGAGAGAGGAAGTGCCGATGTGGCTTCACGCTGGCTAGCTGCTCCAAGCCGCTCGCTGAGGTTTTGATTTATGAGTTGGTGTTTAGCGTGCAGGACGCAGAAAACCAATGGACCAGAACACGCAAGAGAGATCAGCCAAAATATCCTGTCCAGACTCAGCTATCAGCTCGCTGCCAGCGAGAGAGAGAAGGAGAGAGAGAGAGAGAAAGTGTGGATGGATAAGAGAACAAAGGAAACAAGAGGAGAGGAAACCAAGAGGAGTCATTCAGGAGAAATAAGTGTAAAACAAAATGAGAGGAAGCAAAAGAGAAAAATATACAGACAAGATAAAGAAGGACAAAAAGGAAAGGCAGAGCGAGTTGTATCAGTTTGATTGCAAAGTACAGAACATCTGTTTTTCATTTAGGGTTTTCTCCTCAAGAAGAGAGTGTCTGCTCGAGGTGAGGCCGTAAAGTAACATCAGATTTAGATCCTGCATATATATATATATATATATATATATATATATATATATATATATATATATATATCTCCAGAAGTCTGCAGTGGATGTGAAAGAAGAGAAAGAGTTTGATGAAGACGACGGTGAAGGGACGAGGGAAAGGATGAACCGATGTGAATCGGGCGGCAGAAAGAGACCTGACCGGAGTAACAGATGAAGCAGCTCAAAAGTCATCCTCCTCCCGGGACACCCTCCTCTCTCACATCGCTCTTTCCATGGCCGATCAGTCTCTTTTTGGTGGCATACATTTTAATGACGGATGTGAGGATGAGGAGAGGATTCACATCAACCTCTCTCTCTCTCTCTCTCTCTCTGTCTCTTCATCCCTCACACTTTGAAAGATCGGGCGGCTCAGCGTCAAACCGTTTCTGAGTCCTTTTGCTTTACGTGCCGCCCATAATGCATTCAATGCAGTCACGAGGCACGAAGCCAAAACCAAAGACGGCCAAGGGCGGAGGATGGATAGGGATCTTGGACTGGGACCAGCTGCAAAGTGCAGGTGAAAGACCGGAAAAGGACCTGGCTATATTTAATATTTTTCTTATCGCCCCCCCAAAAAAAGAGTCCAATGAAAGGATCAAAATCAACAATGCAGTAGCAGTTCCTGGCTTCCTGAAGACGTAAACCGTCTGCAACAGCTTTCAAAGCAGCTTACAGACAATTTGTTGCTTTACAGGTATACTTACATTTGGCTATTTAAGCAAATGCGGCTCAAACAGGAATGCAGCCAATGCGTTAGCTGTGATAGCAGTCGGTCAAAGTAAACTACACGTGCCAAGTCGGGGTTTGGATACAAGGTCGCTAATAAAGTGCAGCAGAAAGAATCCAACAAATGTGACACAACCACTGCTTTTCTGGAGAGTTGATGTGCGTCAGCGAGACAGGACAGAGTTAAAAAAAAAAATCACATAGTAGCTTCTAAGTAAAGCTAATTGTGCCGTGAGTTCACGCTGCATATGAGACATGAGCGAACTGCCCCACAATGCACTGCGTACGGGTGACTTGAAACTGTCCGTCGGTGAGATTGTTAGCCGGGCTAAAAGCTGAAAAAGTGTCTTTTTTTAATTAAGTTTAATATGTTTCCATGCGGGCAAATAACCTTTTAGCCCAATCAGTGGTCAGTTTATTAAATCAACCCCTTGTTTGGGATTTTGAGTGTTTTTCCCCGAGATGAGACGGAGCCATTTTAAGAGATTCCTTGAGCGACCTCTCACATGAGCAGGATGCTGGTGAATGAAGTAGATGTGTGGCTCTGAACTGAAACCTTCAGTTCTGAATTTCATTATAAATTGCCACCAGCTCACGCCGCCGTTGACCCTTTTTGCTGCATAATGTCAATGATTCCAGACGTGACGGCAAATCCTAATTTACGGGCCTGTGCCTTTAAGAGATGGGAATTATTTTCCAGATTATACGCCTTTGTGTCACACATTTAGTGAAATGTTTTCTTCATGATGGTCAGTCATTGATTCTGATCTGCAGATCAGTAAACTGGAGCCTCTTTCATGTTCTTCACGCTGTTGTGTGGTTTATTTGTGTAAATAATTCATTTAGTTTCTGCCTTTTACCTCGATTATGGACTGCAGGCGCTAACTCTCCCCTGAAGTGAACGTATCTGTGCGGGATGCAACAAAACATGTCTCTCAATTCTCTGATGTGACGGACGAAGAATTGGTAGAATACGTCATGCTCCATATCCGGCTTCTGCAACACAAACACTTGTTAGTTGGTTTTGTGTAGACTGCTCCGAGTAAAAAAGATAAAGTAATGTTAAACCAGTGGTTTCCTCCACATGATTTGTTCGTTTCAAGCATTTTCTGCATACAAATCCTCAGAAAAAGCCTCGTGTTTCTGCGGTTTAACTGGTCACAACCTTTCCACTTTCCATAAATCTTTATTTTAAGGCGTCACACAGACTTCCAAAAGGTTTGGAACCACTGCTTCAAATAAATTAACTGCAAACTTAAGAAAACCTTTCACTCTGATTTACCCCAAACAAAACAAACGGGCGGGATCGTGGAAAGCCAACCGCTCTCAACCTGCTCCCCTTGGCCCGCTTCGTCCTTCACTCGACACCGGAGCGTCGAGCCCGCCGTTCTTTGATTCCATCATCGCCTCTCGGGGTCTTACGCCGCATCCCCCTCCTTCCAGCCTTCCCTCCGGAAAACGCAACGCAGACTCTTTAAAGAGGGAGTAGGAGGATAATGTGATTCAGGGAACCGGGTGTGTGTCTGCACGCTAAGAGGCCTCCTCGCAGCGGCTTCTGCACTCGCACATCCCTGAGACAGTTGACGGCCGACTCGCTGCTTTAACACACACTGAATCCAAATTGAGGTGATTAGTTCTCTTTGTGTGTGTGTGTGTGTGTGTGTGTGTGTGTGTGTGTGTGTGTTTTCCCCTCCAGCTGGGCTCGGTGTTCTCGCTTCTTTGACTTTTTCACTCATTCAGAGAAGTGTTCGAGTCCCGACCGATCATTAACTGCGCTTGCTAATCGTAGCTGGAGGGCTGCATGGAAAATTAGGGAATTTCCACAAATGTGTTTAAAATCGGAGCGTAACTCACACGTACAACAAACACCGATCAATGTGCCGATCAATTAATTCATGATTTACCCACCATTCTCTTCAACGAGATAGTAACAACAGGTAGTAGGAAGTGGTTACAACTAGACAAAGCTGCACACTTAGTTTTTTTTTTCCTTTCAAAAACCCGCAAACTAAAAAAGCTTAGCTTTTGACACTAAAACTACAATCTCTAAGTTCATTTTTCTCTGTGTACTTGTCTGGTTCTCGCAGAACGACAGCCAAAATATAACTGTCTCGTGTATATAGTTCCCATGTCATGGGCAATGTGGGAGGTTTCAACAGCAGAAAGTGTTTCCTTTAATAAAAAAAAAAAAACAGTGCTAAATGACAGGTTTTGGTGTCACTCGCTCTGAAACAACACGCTTGTCCTCCAGTTTTTCCACCGCCATTCAACGATCGCGCACACCGAGTCGCTTATTGCAGAGCGGGCGAACTCCAGGGGCCAATTTCAGGTTGTCTAAAGTATATGGGCCAGCTCCAGAAAGTGCTGTGTGTGGGTCTGGAGAACGGACAAAAGGACTCCAGCACGAGCAGAGCGACTAACTCCTACTAAATCTGCTAAAAGCCACAGAATCCATGACACGCAACCTCGCCGAAGACCCCGGGGGGGGGGATTTTCCCCTCCGTGGTCCGGCCGCCGCCGCTTTGTCCCCAACGAGTGCGAGGCACAGACACGCTGACATTAGCCAGACACAAAACTAAATGAAGTTTTCTTTCGGTGCACTTTTCCGCCCCCACGTCTCCAAGCACTCCTCATCAACGAAAACCAATTTTGGGACGACTGGAGAGGTGCTTTGTTAGAAATGGACAGTTAGGAAAATGTCTTGATGCAAATTTACTGATGTGTCTCCTTTGTCTTGTGTGTGTGTGTGTGTGTGTGTCTTTGTTTCTTTCCCTTCAGAGGCGGCTTTGAACAGGATGTGGAGAACGGTTACCATCAGCACGCTGAAACCTGCCACGGTGAGATGGAAACATTTATTTATTCCCAGTGATTTGCATAAGCAATAAAGAAAGAGGGAGAGAGACAAAAAAAAACACCTATTAACTGTCATCGGATCCTGACTGCAGAGCGACAGCAGGCGCGAATGATTGCGGATCTAACGGATTGTAATGGAGCATTACGATGTATTTATTTCAAGGAGGGCAGCGATATCGGTTCACTCTGAAAGAGCTTGAAGAGTCGTCAGTCCGCCCACGTTTCGCTATTCCTGCTGGAACGCTGTTCTCAATCTTTCTATGTTAATTAAGCGTTTGCTGGAAGTGTTCTTTATAAAAGACAAAGTGGGTTGTTAATGCTATTTATTTATTTTTTTGCATGTGCTTCATGTGATCAGAACCACAGAAATGAAAATGTCTGCAGCACACATTGTTCTAATTATTGTTCATATGAACATTAATACAGCATTCACTTCCTTTTTGTAAAATATTTACTGAACTGTACAAAATAACTATGTTTTACTTTTGCAAACGCAATTAATAAACATAATTTTAAACGTTTTCTGGGTCTCACAAGATGATTCTGGGGCAAATATTGACAGAAGTATTGAAATGTGCAGGCAAAGGCTGATTAAATAATAAAACCATTATTGAAACAGTTTAGCCTTATCTATAACAATATTAATGATCCAAAATAAATACAATTACATAGTTTTCAGTGAAAAAACTAATACCTTTTTATTCGCTGTAGACATTTTGTATTAAGCTTTGGCCGCTGAAACACATCAACGTGCGCTCCAAGCAGCCATCTTAAATGAATCAACCACAAACACTGATGTCATTGTGAATTTCTGTGTTCGTCTCTCACCAGATGTCCTGGCGACAACTCGCAAGCAAAACACGGCGCTGGATTTGGCGTACGGTCAGTGAACGTGTCTTAACTATTTAATTTATGTGAGCGCTAAAAGACTGAAGGCTCGCAAACCGAACACAACTCGGTTTATTTTTCTTTCTGTTTTTTTTTTTGTCAGATACATTTGATAAACGGTAATTTGTTCACAGCCTGAGTACTTATGTTCCTGCTCGGTTCTCGTGTTGGCAAGAAAAGAGATTGACAAGGGTTTAAAAGACTCATCATGTTAAAGAAATAATGAATTGTTCTTTAGAGCCTTTTACAGGATTAGATGTATTCAGTTCCCACCATGTACGTTTTATTATTATTTTTTATGTATGTACACTTTACAACCGGGGAGATAATAGAATATTTTATTGAGGCATCTGAATGGCCGGTGCCAGCTCTCCTCCTCAGCCGGGCCGACAGCTTAAACATTGAAGCCGTTGTCTGAAGCGCCGGCCCTTTGATGGACCAGGAGCTGCGGCGGCTCGGCTGCCTAATGCCCTGTATCAAGAAGGATCATCATCCCTGTCACGTCCCATTACTCCCCCGCTGGCCACGCCACACCCCTCCCCCTCCAGCGTGGCCGGAATAGCAATAGGAACGCCGGCGAGCTGGCCGCCCCGCTCCGACAAGATTGAAGAGGTGGCGTTCTGACAATCTTTCCAACCGCTTCATCATTCAAAAGCAGTCACTTTCAGATCAAATGGCTGCCGGCCAACACTTTATCTAGCTCCAACTTCATGAGGAGTTTTTTTTTTTTTTTTTTTTTTGGGACGCGGCTTGGTGGCTAATGGCAGCGGTGGATCCGACGCAGTGATTAGTATCCGCAATGAGCCCGTCGTGCCGGGAGATGTGGGTCCATTACGGGCTCAGCAGAACCATCCATCCTCGCTCGCTCTCTCTCTCTCTCGCTCTCTCGCGCAGAACAGAGGCCACTTTGTCTGCAAAAGGCTTCGGCCCCAGACCTCCGCAGTCCCCACAGGGGCCTCAGTCGTCTGCAAAGCCTCCCCGCCGGAGGAATTACCACTCGGTCGGTAGCAAGTGTTGTCGAGCAACCCTGCCTGCAAACCCCGCAGGGCTCCCGTCACCCCGATGCTTCACTGCACCGTTCTGAAGTTCTCAACATGCAGTCAGAGTCTGTCTCTGTTGTTTTTTTGGTGTCAATTAAATGTTTATTTTCTCTCGCTGATTCACATCAAAAGCCTTTTTAAGTCTCCCGCACTGAAGATCAATTATCAGCTTTCCTACACAATAAAACGCCAAAAAACAAAGCTGCTGTCACACTGTCGGCGGGGACGTTTTTTCCTTTCTGCCACCTCCCTTTCACTCAAACGATCGCGGCCGGCAGAGGGAAGGGCACGGGACGAACACCTGCCTGTGGAGGTGATCAAATGATCCTCTGTTGTATAACGGGCTTTTTTTTTTTTCTTTCTTTTTTTCCACTTTGTCGACAGTAAAAAGGGGACAAAAAATAAAATCCTTCCTGCACACTGAGTGTAACACAATTGTTATAAATTGAAGTAATGGAGTCCTGGAGCTATTTCCCGATGTGCCAGGGCCAAACACCCCTTGGTGTACAGTTTTAATTTGCCCGACACAGATGGCGGATCGACGGGGCGCCTCATTCAGAGTGAACGCTGTCAACTGGCTCGCAGTGAGAGAGAGAAACAAGTTCCCCTTTTTTTTTTCTTTTCTCCCTCCAGTCTGGGTGTGAGCTTCTGCAGAATGCTAACATTATGGCTGGCTTATTAGTGCAGGAGTCCGAGCCAAATAGCAGCATGCTGCTCGCTGGACCTCAAGGACAACACAGAGCTAATAATGCAATCAAGATGTGGAGCGTGTCGTGGAGATAAATACGTTTGATGATACAGGACCTGTGGCAGCGAGTGCCCAGCGTGTTCCTTGGCATGCGTTTTGAAATGCTTCCGAATGTGGCCAAATGTCATAATGTTCGCTGATCTGCCTCAAGGTGACGGAGTTTCCTGTGAAACGGCTCGGCTTCGGGGGTGAGGTAGTGGAAAAGAGTTGTCATGGGGAGAGAAAATGTAAAATATGAAGCTGGCCACCGGTATCTATTTCAGCTTATCTGTGAAAATGCTGAGCGGAGTGGATGCGGAGGAGTTTTAATGCTAGTCGGAGGGCAGAGAAAAAAAACATTACTGGCTTGGGTTAATGGAGTTTAATGGAGTCATTTTGTCAAATTATGATGGAGTATTGATTTGCTACAGTTTGCAACAATTCAAAAGAATGTCGATCCTTTATTAGTTTAAAGAGGCCTTTTTTTTCTCCGTTTTCTTTTATTCACTTCTGTTATTCTCTCATCATCAATCAACATTTCATTTTAACGATGAGATAGAGCAAAATAAAAAAAGGTCTATTGACACTTTAACTTCCAAATAGTTGTGGTATGACGTAGTTGTAAAACTTGCTCATGATATATTCTGATAAAGCAGCAGTGTGTAGGATTTAGTGACATCTAGCGGTGAGGTTGCGGATTGCAACCTACCAATTACCCCACTGTTTACCGACACCGCCTGTGGCCTTTGGGTAAACGTAGAAGATGTGAAAGAGCCCGTGTTTTGTTTGTTTGTTCTGGGCTCCTGTAGAAACGTGGTGGTGCAACATGGCGTGGAAGAGAAGCAGCTCCCTATGTAGATATGAAGGGCTCGTTCTCGGCCAACTAAAACAAAACAGTTTCAGTATGAATGTTGTATTAATTTTGTGCCAATAAATCCCCCTAAATCCTACACACTGGCCCTTTAAAGGACATGAGTGGTTTTTGAGTGCGATAATAGCGGCACAGCACGAAATGTTCTGGAGAATCGCGGATGGCAAATGTTGCCATGCCGAAATCACAGGTCCCCGGAGATATTGAATGTGGGTATTAAGCAGCTGGTGAAGTACACTGCAGCCGGCTCTCATTGTGTATCTGAGGGGAAGTGAACCGAGGGATGAATTAACTTCTGTGTGCTCATCTCTGGGTCTTTATGGTGACAGTTTTACTTTCCACTCAGGACTCACCCTCATCGCTCTGAAGTTGATTCTCCAGGCTGATTCACATTTCACTAATCACTCACTCTGTTGCCCCCTTCCTCCTCCTCCTACTCCTCTTCCTCCTCCTCCTCCTCCTCCTTCCCCTTCGTTACAACCACAGGGAAGACCACACCCACAAGCGCCAGCACAACCTATCATGGGGCGGCGTTCCCAAAGGAGGCAGGTGACCCTGAAAGAGGTACAGGTCCTGATGGCCCTCCCCCCGTGGGGGAGCAAGGGTCACCTGACTCGGAGCCAATCAGTGTGGAGATGGAGGGTAAGGGGGAGGGATGTCCGTCCTCAATAAACCTGCAGGGGATTGCACTGCTGGGCCCCGAATGCCTCGTCGTACGCCTCTAACCCGACTGAGCACTAACAAAAAAAACTAAGAAAAACCCATGTTTCACTCTGGAAGAACAGCACGCTGATGCATTGCATCGGTCCAATCATCCGACCTGCGTTTCCATGGCAATGGTACTCGTCTCAAACGCTCAAGCTAATGTAACAAAAGTGGAGATTTGCATTTTCTTCGCAATTCCGATGAGAAAACGAGTCCTGGCCGGTGAAACTAGGAGGCGGCTCCTGTTGGAGAGGTCGTGTGATGCATGCGAATACGTGTCCATGTTCCCCCAGTGTGAAATGTCACTTTCATGAGCTCACTAACGCTTAACTCACTAGATAAACTAATCTCTTAGCGAGGAGGCAGAAAGCATCGCCAATGGATCTTCTTGACGCACGCTTCATTAGTCGCGGCGTTACGGGACGCCACGCTTCACTCAGTGGCTCTGTTGACATGCGGCCCCGGTGTGGTTCGATGGAACGGATGAATGAAAAGCGTTCGACACCACGACGCCGTACATAGTGACTGTACATGCTTGGGATGGAGCGTAAGGAATATAAAGAGGACGACCTTCTTGTCCCGCTGTGTTCGGTCCGTTTATCTCCATGTGCTCAGCGCAGCAGCCACGAAATATTTAATGACTTGCAATAAATATACAGCGTCGGCTCTAATTAACTCCTCAAATCAAGTGGAGGACCTGAGTCTAAACAACACCGCTCCCTCCTGGCCTTTCCTCATCTTTTATTTAGCTCGTCAGCAAGCACAAATATTCCCTCAATGTTTTCCGACACGTTGAAAAAACTCAGAGCACAAGTCAGGCAGCGTCTTTCTCTCTCTATGTGATTTCCATTTATAATTTCCCTGTCGAGCAAGTATAGAGAGTCAAGTTTCTGATGGAAACTTCCAGGCTTGCTGCTGTTTCCACCAGCAACTACAACTCAACAAAAGCTCCCGGTGACTATGTTTACATGCACATTCATTATTATAATAATATGGTAATATCCTGAAATTAAAAATGGGTATTCCAAACTAGGCCAATTCCAAAATCTGGAATTTTCTGATTAAGAAACGTGAGATGCGCCGATACTATTTTGGTATTCGGAGCATTGTTTTTACTGGGTCCGATAAAGTGAAGTCAATGTGGAAGCTCCTTCAACCTGCATTTTCTCTACTGACCAGCAGGGGCCGACTCCTCTGGTTGTATAGAAGTCTATGAGAAAATGACTACTTTATTCCCTCAGTAAACGTTGTAAAAATTAGTTTACGGTCTCAATCTCTAGTTTCACGTTTTCTTTAATACAACATGATGTTCATTTAATAAATGCGGGTCCATTTAGAGTCAAACAGACCATAAAGCAAAGAAAAAGGTTGAAGAACTAAGAGGGTGCAACATGACTGCAGTTCAGCTTTAACGGTTGCATTGTTCGCCTGCATCTTTGTGATTCTGTAATTGCAAGCACTAGCGTGATTTTGAATGAGGTTTCCCTCAGAATTAATAGTTCTGTTTTTCACCCAAGCGTTCTGTTCCCACTTTATTAAAAGGCAACAGACCTGTAATCTTACAGCGACAGATTATTCAACTTTTACGCCGCACCACCCGGCTGCCCCAGTAAACGACATGACCTATAAAACTCCAACCAGTTCTTGCATATTTAATCACATCTCAATCTTTATCGGCTCACGTCTCTTTATTTCTTCCATTTTTAATTTAACAGTTAGTTCGCTCTCATACTGATTAACGTGGCCACGGCAGGAAGTGCAACTAAACATCTCTGTGAACCCTCAAATGATCACGTAAGGAAGCGAGAGCTGCAGAGCAGGATGGAGAAAGTTTTACGGTGCAGAAGACTCCACCATCATATTCCTGCAAGTTTGGGAAGACGATACGGGTCATTTGGACGTGATTCAGGGAGGACGAGCGTTTTGTTGTTCGTTTTTTTGTCCTCTCCTTGCTGCTTGCTAGCACTGGCACCTGGTCAGAAGTCCGTAAATCCTCAGCGAGGGAAACAAGCTTCCATTCAGGCAGACAGACTCTCTGGCTGCAATGATGAGCTACTCAGGTTCAAATGAGAAAAGCCCATAACAAATAAATAACCAGCAGGGGCCTGAGCCAGGGAGTCGGACAAGAGCGGGGATGGAGGGAGGAGTGTGGGTCGGGGTGGTGGGTGGGGGGGGATGTAATAGAAACAGCAACCCAATCTATTTCAGCCAGAGACTGTGACGCCGCCGGTTCAATCAGGGGAGCCGGGGCGGGTGGGTTGATAAGGAAGGAGAGAAGCCAAGGTGGAAGTAACGGCATCGTACTTCCAAGACGGCCTCCAATCTCCCTCACTCCCTGTCCATTGCTCACCAGATATCTGCTTCTCTGTCTGTACTTTCTGCAGCCGTTGTCACAAATCTCCCAGCAGCCACAAGGTGGGCCAGCAGACAACGGCACACAGATAGCGGCCCAATATAGAGCAGCTAGTCGAGAGAGACAAAGATACCTAGACACAAATTACCGGCCACCGCGGTGTGTTCCCAGATTGTAACGAAGAACATGTTGTTGTCAGTGTTTGCTCGCCAACAACCCGTCACGCTAAGCACCATTGTAAAAAAGAAATACAGACACCAGCCCCTGTAGAGATTGAGTCAGACTTGAATTGCAATAACAATTTCTACCAGATGAAAATGTGAGAGTTTACGACATAGTTATTTGAGGCATAGTGATCAAATACCGTCATCTGAACTTGACTTGAAACTTGCCGTCAACAACGAGTCCACACCGTCTGCACTGGATGGATTTCAGCCACCATTTCTTCTGTCTTGTGCTCATCCGAGGGAACAGATATGTATTGTTGAATCAATACAGCTGGCTGATCCGAGCATTGTGCACATGTAACTGTGACTTGTTGTGGGCTCTTTGTTTATCTTCACTATTTCAGGGTTAATAGTGTCCCAGAGTGCTGTGATATCACACGAGTGCACAACTGTGACTGCGTGTCTAGATTTCTGCAGGGATGAAGTATTTCTAAAGGCCTACGCTGGAAGTTAGCATCGTGCTAGTTTCCGCTGTACTGTTTTCATTTGCTTGGTGTAGACTAGGTACAACTCTGAAAGACTTCAAAGCGGACTTGGACTCGCACTTGCACTTATCACCATAGGCCCCCCACCAGGCTACCTCGCCAGCTTAAATGGATAAATAAATGAGACCAGCGGCAAGAAGATTGGCTGTTTCTCTGGAGTTAGCCTCGGTGCTTTTCATCGATATCACGCGATCGGATTACGGCAGAATAAATAATACAAACAAAAGTGTTTTTTTCTGAAAGGCAAACAAACAAATCAACTCAAAATAAAAAGTTCCTCGCAGTAGCTTTGATTAAAAGATGCTAACACTCCGCACTAAAGGCCTTTCATCACACACATTTTGATTTGTCGAGCATGAAATGCACAGGTGTCGCTAATAACATTAACGATGGCTAATGTGACAGTGAGCCAGCGTGAACAATGCCAGGACCATCAGACGGAGGCAGCTGAATGGAATCCAGCCATCGTTAGTGGCATTGCTTACACCTGTGCTTTCCATGCTGTGACGTGTCACAATGTCTTCTGTAAAAACAAAAAAAGGACCTCTTAACGCAAGCCGGCGTCAGCTAGCTCTCTAAATGACACGGTGAGCAATCACCTGTCTGTTTAACTCTCTTAGGACCAGTGTCTTGTTCATAAATACAGAACCGGGTGTGTTAAATCATATGCAAACATCTAAAAGCTCTCCATGCGACGACACACGCGCACGCACAATGTACTGCACCACACACGGGGGTTTAATCCTCACAGCTGTTGGAAGTCTCACGCAGGAATCTGAACTCCAACCTTCTTGCATCTGCTTGTCTCACAGAAATGTTTAATTAAACCAGCAATTTCCCTAACGAGCGAAAATGTGTCACTGTACCCAAATACAGTCCTTTAAAACAAGGACAGTCGGTCAGACAGTGACGCCATTATATTTGTGGCTGTCTGGGAACTATTCACCTCTGTTGCTGCACGATGAGACAGTTGAGACAGATGTGACAGCTCAGGGAAAGATCCCCAAGTCCCAAAAGTTTCCCCTTCCAACAAAGCATCTCTTAAATAAACACGTGAGTAGAAGTAAAGCAGTCTATAAATCCACTTGATCCATAAATGTCAGCGAGGAAAACCTTAAAACACACGCAGCTCTGTTAATCCTCACCACATTTGGTTGTTTTTCTTCTTCTTCTTTCATACCTCCGTTATGGACGGATGAAAAACGTGAGCTTGGAGTATTGGATCACATGTGGGTAGCTGCACTACATTATGTAAACACAAGGGAAGACTAAAAGCCAGGGGCAGGAACCTGTTGACCCGCTGCGACTGTGAGGTGAGGTTGCTCTCGGAGCTGTTTCTGGCCGCGGATCGCCCACCTCTCCAGGAAAACTGCACGTTAGCAAAACCGTGGCTCTCGGCGCTCCTGGTTCTAGACCTCTCCGGTGTTTTTTTTTCCTTCACCTTCTATTGTTGTTGTTTAGTTTTTTTCCTGAGTCTTTCTGCACATTCAGATGAACTAGGCGTGGGCCCCGACTAAAAAGCAAAGGTAGCAGCTAATTTAGCTGACGGGCAGGGAAGACTGCTCGATTATAGAATGAAGTGGAGCCGGGGGTCTTCAAACTCATGAAGATGCTACTGGAGGAGAGCAGAGAGTGAACTCAGGCTGAACCTTTTCCATGAAGAAGAGCTGGCGTACTGGGGAAGGAGAGGCCAGTTTGTTTTCTACAGGGTTATTTATACCTGTGATGACCATGGCAACAGACACCGCCTGTGTCATCCAGTCACTGATAGGACTCCGGCTGTGCGTCCCCTCTAACCACCTTGGATAGCTGCTCCTCAGAAAGACTTCGTGCCACATCAGTATCAATGTTTTTTTTTATGTGATGCTATTTTATTGTATTTGGATGTATTGCGACATTTTTTTTTGCTCCGGTCACTATTTAGTCTCTGTGGACTCGGTTGTAATGCAACATGTAAGTCCTGCTCAACCACAGTTAGAAGCAGAGGGGACTTCACCATGTTTTGAATCATAAAAAGACACACAAAAAAACACACATTTCTATATTTATTTTACAAAAATTAGAAAAAACTATGTCAGTCAGTTTCCACTGTTAAATGCTTGCAGTGCTTTCAAAATAAATGTCCTCACAGGAAACAACTTTGTCAGGTTGAGGCAACAAAACACCCTTTTTTTAGGTTGAGATAAAGGTAGTTTGGATTAAAATATGTACAGATTGAACGTTAAGTATAATTCTTAGAAGTTCTCGGTTTCATCAGTCTCTAGTGGGAAAAAAATATCTTGCCCAATGCAGCAGCAGTTTTTTTCCATTTCATCCGGAAAGCAGCTGTCACTTTTTTTTCTCAAGCTGTAGACAGCGTGAAGTTGTACATTTAAATATTAAATAGCTATTTTTTGGGATCTTTTATGTTTCAAAGTGAGGCTGCACATCCAGAGGAGGTTCATTACGGTTAAATAGAACTGCCGGCTGTCGAACTTCATGCTGGCCGTTCATCTTCGTCGACCCTGCCGGCTACTTTTACATGATTCATCACAACTCAGATGAGCGCACACACTGACTTCACTTTTTCTTTCCACTTTTTGAAACCTGCCAATTCTGGACTCCCTGAGTCATCGCCATAGTGTAATGGCATCTCATTAAAGGTCACGCAGAACTAAGCCGTTTTCCCCTCCACACCAGCACTTTATGGCGATTATAAGTGACATCATGTTCTACTACAAAAACACACTCCGTACTGCGTTGTAAAAACTAACCTCAAGGGCATTACACACACGTACACAGACACACACACACGGCGAATGTTTCACTTTCTATAACAGGCACTTTTAATTGCTCTTTATTCCGCATCGGGTAGTAAAGCTCAGTTCGGTGTCGTGATGGATCCACGGGGCCCACAGTGAGCGAATCCACCCACGCAGTCGTCCCGGCTCCTCGCCCTTAACCCCGTACCCTTTCATCTGTCTCATTGACCTCTGGGGGGGAGGCGGGTTGGGGGGGTCCTTCCATTGTTATACCTGCCTGTTTGTCCTTGTTCTTTTCTTTCTTCAGTTGGACTAACCCTTTAGCTGCACCTGCCTCCTTGGTTGAATTCTCTCTCACTGACCCTCCTCTTCGCCGCCTTTTTAAAGTCCGCCTTTCCGTTTTTTACAGCCGATGGCTGAAACTGTGCGCAGGTGTCTTGAGTGCAGTTTCTCCGTCTCTTAAAGCAACAGTTCACTCCAAAGACGCAAACAGCACGATGGCAGATGTAGATTTTAGCGGGCGGGCAAAAAATTCAAATGGAAAATGATTTGTACACTTATGAGGCCTTTAAAATGACTAAATGGCCTTAATGATTAAGGGTCAGAGTAAACCAGCGTTCTTTAAATTATGCCAGATCTGCTGAAAAACAAAACAGGCTTTGGTGTGGACTGTCACTTTAAGTGTGTTGGTAAAGTCAAGACTCTTCCAGTGCTGCCTTTCTCTCTTCCAGTGTGAACCCTCACAGCGACAGTGTGAGGATTCATTGTTTGCATTGGAACCATTTTTACTTTACCATCCACCGAATGACAAATAAACAAATCCTCTTTTTTTAAGTTTCTGATGTAACTGCATGTTAAACAACAACTTCAGGACATAACTCAGTGCATGTGCTCTTCCTGGTTTAATAACTTGTGATAAGTTTGATCAGATGTTAAAGGGTCAGTTCACCCAAATTACTAAACTAATGTTCTCATTTTGCCATGCAGGTAGTTTAGATTCGACAATATTTTGGGACGACTTTTTCCCTTTACACCGATTTGATGAAGGTGACTTGGACTTTGTTTGTGCTGGTCAAAGTGGTGGAAAATTTCAACTTCAAAGTTTTCATTGGGAGTACAAACTCCCTTCACCTCCAAGTGCACTGGAGTTGCCGCACAGAAGTGAGGAAATGTTACAATTTGAATGAACCACCCCTTTAACAAACCTCCATCGGTTGTCTACAGCTACTTGACTTTCTCCTCAAAGCACAGGTGTAAATATTGAAGGACTTCATAGAGACGGTATGGCTCTGATTGCCAGATGCCACGGCACGCCCAATTTACTAGTATTCAATCCAACCTGTAATGAAATCTATGCTCTCTATGCATCAGCACACCTGGAATGAAATGCAGTGCTCATTACCACTATTTTCAATTGGAATGGATCCGTTACATTACACCATATCACCTTCGCCCGTGTGCATATATTAAAGTGCATCCAATTGGCTGTGCACTGATGTGGAATATTATGCAAATTCCTAATAACAAGTGTACATGATTGAATTCACTCAACAGCCAGAGCCCTGCACACAGACACACACATACACACACATTTTATATACTGTGTGTGTGCGTGCGTGCGTGCGCGTGTGTGTGTACATGCACGCTGACACGTGCGATCATGCTCTGTTTGCTAACCATGTCTGTCAGTGCACAGACGTCAGGTATTAAAACTGTCAAATTACCAAAGCTCACAGCAACGGGAGCAGAGCTGCTCTGCTTTTCTGCTTTCCGGGTTTGAAAAAAAGGAAAATATTTGTTCCAATCTTTAACCTCGGGGTGTCTTAAATTGTTTTGTTTTTTTGTTTTTTGTTTTGTCTGGGAGAAATAAATCTCCAGCATTAGCGGAAGTGGTGGTGGGGAGTAGGAGTATGTTTGTGTATAAAGCCTCAGGGCCATTTTGTCTCATTGCCTTCTCATCGGGATGGAGTAGCCATTAAGGGAACAATTACATGCACTTGTAAGCCTGCAGAAGCAGAAACTAATTAGAGCTATTTTGAAAACGTCTTCTCTTGATTTCCGAAAAAAAAAAGGAAAACAGAACACAAATTGTTCTCCAGGTTATAAAGCATTTAATCGCCCCCTTGAGAAAAGCCTGATATGCTAAAAAAAAAAAGTTCTTCCTCTGTTTAAATCATTTCGTATCTGACCTCCATAGTTCGTCTGAAATGAAAGTAGCCGGCTTTGCTTCCTACCAATGTTTTAAATGGCAGTTTTGGAGAGTCCAGATGTTTTAATGTCCTGCAAGAGGGGGCGGAGAAGTGTGAAAATTCAAAGTGTTCAGATTACCAGTAATTGGTGTCATGGAAACGCTTCTGGGTGCCGTATTGATAGTGAAGTCGGTTCAAGATGTCTGCGAGAGCTCACAGAGACGGCAGCCGTTTGCATCACCACTCACATGCGGAAGAGAAGTTGTCACTGTCGTTGTCATTTGTTCCCCTGCAGGAAAATAATAACAACCAAAAAAATCACGTCTAACAACAGCCAGACCTCCTTCATTTATTTCCCTTATGCAAAAGAAAAAGGAATAAAAACATCTCCAATTAGTAAGCTGTGCGCTGTGTTTACATAACCTAAAGCGCCGTCTATTTTTAACAATATGGATTCAGTCACTCAGCCTTCCTCTTCCTACGGCTTCCTACGGGTTGTTCTCCAACCGTCTCACAGCTGCCGCAGAGCACCGGGCTTCAAAAACCCTGCAGAGTGACGGTCTGTCACTCACTCCATCACGTCTGTCTGCCACTCTCCTCCTCCTTCAAATCTGCTTCTCACACATGCACTTCACTTCTTCTCTCCATCTCTCTTCTTTCTGCCTTTTCATCTCCACGCTTCTCCTTTGCTCCCCTGTCTCTTGAATCTTTGAGTCCTCTCACATTCACTACCCTCTTCATCGCCAGTTTGTCGCCAAGGTTAAATTTCATCATTTTATCTTCTTTTCTCCCAACCACCACCCTGGCGGTACCCATTCTTCTCTGCTATGCCCTCCCTTTTCTCTGCTCATGCAGCCCATCTGTGTTTTTACCTTTTGGCAGACTCGGGCATCTCTATATTAAGCTCTCTCTGAGCCGAGACCTCGTTGAGTCAACACAGAAATATAATGTGACGATGTTAGAGAGCAACGTCGTCTCTGCAGCTACCTAAACATATATCTGTGAAATGAATTAAATTTAGGCCTCGACGTGAGGTAACAATCCCCCCCCCCCCCCCCCCCCCATCTTCCCATGCACTGATACAAAAAAATCTCAAACTCTAAGTTGAGTTTGCAGACGCTTGCGAAGCCGCTCAAAGAAAGCCAAGTTGGGGTGTACAGTTGGCCGACATGTGCCACGAAGCCTCTTGCCAGACTGTCTTGTGTGATTCACAGGGTATTAATTCCACTGTGACCGGTGGCACCATATGTCCCGAATACCCGGTGATTGAGTCATCCAGCCTGCTCGCGAAACATGTTGTGACAGGTCGTTCGTAGGCTCTGGATTTGTTTACCTCAGCTGCGCGTCTCGACCCCTGTCGAGCCACTTGACTCCTTCCCCTCCACCAGGAGGAACCGTTCAATTTGCCTGTATCTACAGCCAGGGAGGGAGGAAGAAGAGGAGGAAGAGGAGGGGGAGGGGTCCAGAGGGAGCGGATGACTCACAGGTAGCCGGGAGCCACGGGGGTGGCAGGAGGCAGAAAGCACAGCGAGATGAGAGCAGTCTCTCACCGCTCATTACAAAAGCTGCACGCCGGGACGCTGATCAGTCCAACAGAGAAAAAATGAATAAAAAACTGCCCAATATTAAAAGAAGAGGTATTAAAAGACTCACTGCAGCATCACTTTTGATTGCCTCTCCCTCTGGGATCGCAATTGGGATTTACGGCTTTTTAATGTGTGCGTAAGTTGAGGCAATCATGGTAAAAAAAATTAGTATATTAAATTGGAAACTCTATTCAAAGCGTTACATCTAAAAAATATTGTAGTGCACCACTGTCTCTCTTTCTCGCTCCCTCTCTCTCTCTCTCTCTTTTGTTCTCTCTCTCAATCTCTCTTTCTCTTTGGTTGCAAAGCATCACTCTAAAAATGAATGTAGTGATACATGACAGTCAGGTAATAAGCCTTTAAGAAAGAGCAAGGAAGAGCAAACAGCAGTTTCACTGAAACTTCATGCCCTAAATAATAAAGTCCTTTTTAAAAACTGTTGGCCAGAAGCTGAGTACATATAGATATGTCAACACAGGAGATCAACTTCTGTTACTTCCACAGTGATAATGTTCTGTATTCTACCTCTACAGTAGTGATCCCTGAAATCTAAGCCTTGACTGAAAATATTACAAATCAAGGAATTGTTTTTGCATCTGTGTGATTAAGTACTTCAATTTGCTCGTTAACTGCCAAAACCAAAAAACAGACATCGCCATTTGGTAATTACCTTCCGCTTAGGAGGCTCTGTGTTCGGTTTGTCTTGACTCTCCTGTCAGCAGGATTATGCTAAAAACTACAGGCCCGGCTTGGTGGACGTGCGTAGCCTGGGCCAAAGAAGAAGACCATTACATTTTGGAGCGGATCCGAATCACGGAGCAGATACACCGATTATTTTTCACTTTCGTTAACGATGCGAGAGGCAGCATTTGGCCTCGATGCCCGTCTAGTTTTGTCTATAAACCGTAGCTCAATTTAGCAGACCAGAGTATACGGTGTATCGCCACCACAGTATAAAATGACACACCACACCCAATTGCTCACATCATAATTCATTCAGGGATGAATTTCTGTGAATTTTCTTTACCAGAATTTTATGGCGCAAAGAGCCTTTATTTCATCAAGTCTGGATCACTTAATTCAGAGAAAACTATTTAAAATTGCTCAAATGCTGACCTAATTCTTACCCTAATCTCCCTCACACTCCTCTACCAATCATCCTTCTCCTCTTCCTCCTCATCATCATTCCGAACCTCTCATAAACTATCATCAAGTCTGATTTAGACATCATTTTCTATTTTCCTTCCTAAACGAAGCTTTCATTAGCGGTTGAGTTTAGCTTGTTTGGAACACCTGCATTTTCTCCCCTCCTCGGTGCTGCTCAGCCGTCGACTAATCAGTTTCACAGAAACTGTCATTAAGGGCGGAGAGAAGGCTCTGACACCACAGATGGCGGCAGCCTCTTGCAAATGAGCTCTGATTATGAGAGGTGGCAGGTTTCACTCCTCTTATCATCATTACCTTTCACGCCATTAGGCATACACAGTGCTAGGGTCACGTCACCCAAGGACATTTACACGGTAGATTTACTCGGCAAAGTAACCGTGTTTTTGGTGCGCATTTTGAGAAGAACTTGACAACCTCATTTGAGTCTGTGTTGGCAAAGGCGCCACACTCTCTGAGCTTTCAGATAGACCTGTTATTTTTGGCTCGTTCATCATACCAGGTGCTCTTGCCCCTGATCCTCGCATGGGAAAGCAGAGCCTGTGAAAATGACATCAGGTTCCTTCTGCTGTGCTCCCATCAATATTTAAAGCTCTAACTCATTTCAGAGTTGATTTCTCACTGACTGGGGAGCTCTCGGCCTCTGTCAGTCGAAAGGAGAAAGTGCAGGTCCTAGAAAGAAAGACTGCATTGATCTAGTAACAGTGGAGGGAAAGGAAGCCAGAAGCTTAGTTCAAACACCTCTCCCATGCTGTTTACCACATAGTGAAGCCCCTGTAAACACAACCTGTCTGTCCCAGCTGCTACTTGACCTATATTGGCTCTTGAAAATATGTCCTTTCTTTCTCCTTCTGGCTCTGTACTAAAAGCTCTAACTGAAGTTCCCTTTTCTCTATCTTTTTCTGTTCTGAAGGTGTGAGGCGGCCGCCAGAGCTGGAGAAGACCAATCACAGTGTCCATTATACTCTCCTGATCGCTTGTGTTTTGGTGGCCTTTGTCCTTGGCGCCTTCCTCTCTGGCTTCCTGGTCTCATGCTACTGTAACCACACGGGCCACAAGACAAAGAAGTTGTCGAAGGATCCCGAGGCGCCAATCCCACACGCCCTGTCCCTCCGCAGCCTGGCCAAGCTCAATGGCCTCCTGGACAGCCAGAGTAAGGACGACAAGCTGGAGGTGTCCTCTCCAAAGATATACAACTCTTTCTTCGCTAACAGTAAAGAGCATCACCCGCCAAGGAGAAACGGACATCACGCCATGACAATGGGAGACTTGGTCCACCCGCATCACCACCACCACCACCACCACCACCTGCACCATTCCTCAGAGTTGTCTGGTCTGCCGACACCAGACTCGACCCCAGAACTGCCCATTAAGAGCATGAAAGCCTTCAAGAACCAGTGGGAGAAGAACCAGAACTGCAACAATGCCAAGGAACCAAAGTCCCACAACACCGGCTCCAGGCCCAGCTCAGCCCTGCTTCACCAGCAGGTCTTCCCGTACTCCCACGGCCTGTCCAATGGGCAGCCATTAGTCGGAGGTCACCTCCATCCAGAGGAACGCAAAATCCACAATGTTGAACGTGTGCTATCTCAGCAACCTTACCCCGGTTACTCCCAGAAGGTGATGGAGGTAACCTCACTGGATGAGCTCCTGAAGCACATCCATGAGGCAAGCAGCAGCAAGAACTCCCAGTTGATGAGCCCGTCGGGTCTGATGGCCTGCGGTGGCGGCAGTCAGCTTGCGTTCGCCAACCGCATCCAACCTCAGATTCCTGAGACAGAATCAGCCCCCTACTACAGCTCATCCACTTTACCTCGAGACAGCCTCACCCGGCGGATGGATGTTCCTCCGGACATTCCCCTACACCACCAGTCCACCCTGGAAAGGAGGCACTCCTCCCAGAGGCACTCGCTAATTGCTGCAGCCACCAAGATGCCCAACGGAGTAGGAGGAGGTGGAGGTGGGGGAGGAGGTGGAGGCGGAATGATACCTCGCCAGCACAGCTTCAGCCAACGAAATGGCGGGCCCCACCAGCCGCCTCCCCTCTTGGCACGGATGAACTCGACAGGCAGCACCTGCGAGGTGCACTACCCCCTCATCCCCAATGGGTACCTGACACGCCAGCACAGCTACAATGAAGAGCAGCAGGAGGTCCAACACAGGGGCGCTATCGTTCGCCGGGCCTCCTCTCTCAGACCCGACGTCCCTCCAAAGCCCCTGTTCATACCTGCCACGTCCCCCGTCAACCAACAGGGGAAGTTCAACTACTGAGGAGGTACACTCCTGGACTAGAGAGGGAGTCTCCCTCGTTGTGTCTTCTTAAAGGAACTTTCCTTTAAAGAAATGCAGTACGTTCGAGGTTGCAGACCTTCACAAGTAAACCGTGTGGCAGCCAGTGTCACTGTGGACGAAAGCCTCAACCAAACTTGTTTTGTCCTCCTTCTTTTTGTCCAACGAATATCTTTGTACCATATTGGTATTGCTCAGCTACTTGCTTATTATAGAACCACTGACTCAGGTGACGTGACGCCACCTCCTTATATCAGGCTGCCGATGTCCTCAGTGTGGATTTACGATGCAACTTTTCGGGACGTGATGATGTTGGAAGAACTTAACACATCAGTCATCTTGAAGACTTAAAAAGCCAGAGGCTCCTGCGATGCTTAGATTCATGCTTTTGCTTAAATTTTTTCTGATGTAGTGTTGGTAACCAGTCCCCACCCGCCCCACCCTCGAATGTGTTTATATTATGCATGTGTGTGTATATATATGTGTGTTTATATCCACACCGTATATGTATACATATACATATGCAGTATATGTAACCTGTGGTGAAAAGTCAGCAAATTCCCCTGAAAGTAGTTATGTCTTTGCCTTACTATACTCTTTCATCTTTTGGGCATATCAAACGGTCCCCCCACCCCCCAGGAAATGTCCTCGGGACAACAAATCATGCACTTCATCGTTAAATTTAAAATTTGTTCATGTTGATAAGAGAAAGGTAATAACACTTCAACAAAGCAGCTATTCTCATCTCTTTTTCTTTTTCCTGTCCCAGCAGATGTCAGGTCCAAAGTCACGTAATCGGGTCCATTTAAGTTCCTTGAGAATGTTTTGATAAGATTGGTGCTCCACATCTCGAGTGGGTCTAACATCCTCTGAAATTTAAATAAATAAAACCGAATACTCTGAAATGATTTGTCCAAAATGCCACGCCATCTGGCATTATGAGAATGAACATAAAAAACATACAACAGACTGCAGTTATTCTAATTATTAACTTTGTGGCTATTGGTTGTAAATAAAGGAATAATTACTAGCCAAATTTTAACTGTATGTGTAAATGTGTGCCTTATTTAATAATAGTGTGTGACATGGGGGTAGGGGTTAATGCAAGGGGCTCAGATGGCTACTATGCTACAGTATATTGTAGGTGTTTCATTTCCTATGGTTGTCAGTATGTGTCATACGGTATCTATTGTATATTTGAAGAGTTTCATTCCAGAATGAGATATTTGTCGTTTAAAAAAAATGTTGTCTGATATCGCAAGTATGATTGTAACACTCACTAATAACTCATATGTTATATCTTGATTATATTGAGCCCTTTTTCTTTTGTAATTTTTTTTTACAAATATTTGACAAATTACCACCTGTTATTATGAAAAGTATAAAACACCACATATTTATTTTTTCCCTGAGACAGTGTTTTGGAATGAAACCCTTCATTGCTCTTTGCTTTGGGTTTTTAGTGTTTTGTTTTTTTCCATCCCAGAAGTGTGAGCCTTAAGATTTTTTTTGGGAGAGTTTGGCAAAGCAAATACAAAGAGCCTGAGACTGCAGACGTTCAGGTTTAACTGCCTCCATTTTATGTCACTTTCCACTGGGTATCACTTTCCCTAAAGGTGCCATTGTTCACTGTTTTTGTTTGTTTGTTTGAGCAGTAGCATTAGCACCACTTTGGGTTTTCCTCAAAGAGCAGCTCACAGTTCCTCTTAAGTTATCTCCTACAGAACTGGAGCCATTGTAGAAGTCAATCGCAGAAGAACAATTCAAAAAAAGGTTCACTATATTGCTAAAACAACATGAGAATACACAGAGGCATGCAACTGGACTTCTACGATGGTTACAGCTGTAGATTTTGACTCGCCTGTGTCACTAGGTGTCAACTTCTAACCACGCAGGAAGCAAATTTAGGAAATAGGTGAAAAACGCCGAGAACGTGCAATGAACTCTGATCCGACGAGCTGAGATTGTGTCTTTGACCGGTACAACGGTGGACCCCGGTTCCCAGGTGCCAAAACGTTTGCTGAGCTTCTCCCTCCGAGGGAAGGCGACGCCAGTACGGCTCTGCCTCGGGGAAAAAAAGTATCACGGCTTCAAGACTTTTCAGCAGCGTCCCTTTTGTTCACGGTTGACTGGAACCGTGATCAATTCTGTGAGAACAGCACTACGTTATTTACTGTATCTGAAAGTGGTGTTTTATTGATTTAAATTTCCCAGAACTCATTTGACCCAATATAAAGTTTGCTACTCATACTCCAACTCCAGTAAATGAAGGAAAAATACGACCACGACCAGAGAAGAAAAAAAAAAGAGAGGAAAAAAAGTATATTTGGATATTACCAGGCAGCAGAGCGTTAAATAGCTTTGGAACAACAAATACAAAACATCCAAGTTGATTTAAGGTCGTGACCGTAATGTTTCATAAGAGGAATTGTGGCAGCTACAGTGTTTGATGAGGGGAAGTGTGTTGTGTTTTTTTTATCTGCCGGTGACAGATTGTAAGGGAGAGGGAGCGGTCTCGCCTCTAATAGCTCTATCAGTATTTGATTTGGTGTAAATACATTCTATCTGGGCGGGGTCTCATTGATTCAGTATTATGTTTTGTTTTTTTCTGTTTTCCAGGCTTTGTCTCTTGAATTACTATGAATTTGGTCTCACAGAATACCATTGTATGTCTCTTATACTAGGAATAAAATGAAAATATGATGCAAATGTCTCACTGGTGAATGTGTTGAAATAATCGGTCTCTGGGTGAAACTGGGCTGCAGTTCAATACGATAAGCTCGCACTACCTTTCAGATGATTATGTTATGTCTCCCAGGAAGTCTCAAACAATAGATTGGTGGAACGTTCGGGACGAGTGATTGATTTCTCAATGCAGATCCAGGAAAGATCTCTTCAACGGATCCGCCCAACATTTTTGGGAAACACATGGCTTTGCTGTCTCGCTGGCGGTTGCATTAGCAGATCAGAATTCATTAAATACGTGAGTACAAAGTATCAAGAGCCTTGATGGTGGACGGTGGCCATACAAGCCACACACAAAGTTGAGTTTATTGCTTTTATTAGATGCATTCCAACAAATTGTTTCTCTTTTTAAAACTTGTAAATATTTTTAATAAAGAGCAGCATGAAGCTGACGATGAAGGAGCTGCTCCTGCGCTGAGACAACAAGCAAGAAAAAAATAATTCATCCAAAATGTTTTCTATCATTTCAAAAACAATTTATAATATTAAAATGTTGTTAATGCTTTTTTATTTTTCAGGTTTTCACATTTCTCGCAATTTGCAGTAAAAGCTAGTGATGGCAACCGTGGAGAGAAGAGAAAGTTGAGCGTTGGTGGGTAAGGAACGCAGTGCTGCCCCACTAACCACACCCAACCTCATCCAACCACACCCACCCACAACCAACCACACCCAACCTCATCCAACCACACCCACCCACAACCAACCACAACCAACCTCATCCAACCACACCCAACCTCATGCAACCACATCCAACCACATCCAACCAAATCCAATCACACCCAACCACAACCAACCACACCCAACCTCATCCAACCACACCCACCCACAACCAACCACACCCAACCTCATCCAACCACACCCAACCTCAGGCAACCACATCAAACCACATCTAACCAAATCCAATCACACCCAACCACAACCAACCACACCCAACCTCATCCAACCACACCCACCCACAACCAACCACACCCACCCACAACCAACCACACCCAACCTCAGGCAACCACATCAAACCACATCTAACCAAATCCAATCACACCCAACCACACTAAACCTCATGAAACCACACTCAACATCATCCAACCACATCAAACCACATCAAACCACACCCAACCACATCCAACCACACCCACCCACACCCAACCACACCCACCCACAACCAATCACACCCAACCACAACCAACCATACCCAGCCACACCCAACCTCATGCAACCACATCCAACCACATCCAACCAAATCCAACCAAATCCAATCACACCCAACCACACCCAACCTCATGAAACCACACCCAACCACACCCAACATCATCCATGTCCTACTCCCTCATACCTTGTCTCACAAGAAGGAAAAATATAGTCAGTAACAGCCACTGATTACAGATAAAAAGCATTTTTTCAGAGCATTTGATTTAATAAGTGTGCTGTCAGGATGTAAATAGAATTGTACAACAACTATAAGATATTACAGAAAAAAGATAAATGCATAAATGTTTGTTCTTTTATTTTGTCCGCCCACCACACAGCCTGCAGCATGATGTCAGGGATGGACACATCCCTGCAGTACTTACCTTGCACATGATATTCCTCCAGCACATGGTAGTGCCATGAGAACATTATGTCATGGGTATGGTTGATTAAAAAAACCTCTTTGTTCCCTGTACGTTTGAGCACTTAGCTGCATACATTGTTTATATCTGCTGTTCATCTTAGCAGCACCCTTGTGAAGGTGAGTGTGTCGCTGTAGAGTTATTAAATGCTTGAGAGGTGTAGCAACGTGTCTGTGCATTGAGGGAGCTTCTGAAGTGTTTGTGTGGAGAATGCTTGTGGCTTTGAGCTTTTACACCGCCTCATTACTGCAGGAACATGAAGTGGGCTCTTGCAGGTTTGACAAGGCTTCTGAGGGAGTCAGACGGACTTGTGAGCAATTCAGTTGTTGGACAGAGTTTTGGTAAGAGTGTTGATGTCGTTCGTTTCTGTAAACCACAAAACCACACATTTTTTCATTTTGGCAGAGCAAAGGATATGGGATAACATACGCCGATATGTTGACGCAGTATATGGAGGCATCCTTCTTGAAAGTTAAATGTTATAATCACGAGTATAACACAGAGCGATCTCTCTGTAACTTTACAGAAGGAAGTCCTTATAGGAAGTCATACAATAATTTGTTAAGTTGTGATGTTGTATTATGTTACGTTGTTACATTACAGTTGTTATGTTATAATTTTATATTATTACGTTGTTACATTACCGTTGTTAGGTTATGTTGTTACAGTATGTTGTTACATTATGGTGTCATACGTACGATATTATTTATTTAGTGACAAGACGTTTTTCCGAACCTTAACCAATAGATTCATAACATTATCCATGGGGTACATTTCTGAATGCGTCATGAGATGCTGATATATTTATGCAACATGTACGGTTCAGAAACGCCGACATTCAACGTATCCGACGAATTCAAAGTCCAACATTTTTCTGCGGACTGCGTTGCATCCTTTCAGTGCTGTCACAAAATCCCTCTCACCCTCTGTTTATGACAGACGAGGCACATACAGATGTTATAAAAGATGAGCAGATAAAACCAAAAGTACCTGCACAGCTACATGTAAATGTTTTTCTGTAATTTCCGGATAAAGCGGCCCCGAACTGTAAGAAACTAATTTCAGGGAGATAAACCAGAAGAGATTAGCGTGAGAAAAGCACATATTTTCAATCACCCTCATATTGTGTCTCCAGCTGTACTCTCCACAGGTTCCTCCAGACTGAATGCAGAGTTTGTGCAGGTCGATTATAAATGTAAAAGGCCTGCAGCAGCATCCAAGCATCGCCCCCGGAGCAGCTTTACTGCCATTTCAAGGAAGCGAGTGAGCCAAACTTTACTGTAATGTCCCTCGATTTGATGCCTTGTCCTCCCATAAATGCTTTACCGCTGAGCTGTTCTTGGATAAACCTATTCTGGCACCCAAGCAAAATGATGTTTTTCCTCTTAATATAAACAGTGAAAGGACTCTGATGGGTGCCGAGATTGACCTTTTAGCCAAAACAGGTCTCCTAATGAGGTGCTATCGATTAGTTTATGCAATTATCCTCCCTGCAGTCTATTAGATAATCTTGTTTGTGTTTGTGTGTGTGTGTGTGTGTGTGTGTGTGTGTGTGTGTGTGTGTGTGTGTGTGTGTGTGTGTGTGTGTGTGCGTGTGCTCCCTGGCTGTGTGTCACGAGGTGAGGAGACGGAGAGATGGAGGTGTTTGTTGCAGGTGGAGATTGAACCCAGGCAGGATAATGGACCGCGATTAGCTACAGCATAATTATTGGATCGCAACAAAATGTCATTCGGTGGGACGCAGTCCCGGAGAGGTCTGCGCGTTTCCATTCACGCGGCTGCGGATGATGAATGAGTGCAGATGATAATAAGCCCCCGATCCTCCTTATTTAACTCCTGTCAATAAGCCCGATCACTGCATCGGGAAATGTCACTCGGCTGCAGTGTTGCTAACGCAATTCCTCTCATGAAAGCAGAAGCAAATCCCACTTAATTATAGCTATGTGCTATGTGTGCTCAACACATTCTGTTCGTCCTGTTTCTGTTGAACGACTCTTGACAGCTGCTGGTCTTGATTAAGGTAACGGGAAGTACGTTTAAAACATTTTTACTCTTTTTAATATATGCGTCATATGGAATTGATTTTGATGTTGCGATTCAAGACACTTCCTTCTGGATCAACCACTGGTCAAAGATGTGCTCCTTCTGTTTTTTGAAGTCAACGCAAAGAAACAACGCTAACGCTGAATCTTATAAAAGTTTGATTTGTCTGAAACTATTTGTGCAGACTAGAGCGTAGCCCAAACATTGTGAAAGATGTTCACGCTTGTTTGTACGTGATGCTGTGAGTCAGGTCGTCAATGTATCAACGTGGGATCATGTTACACGAATGGGTCACGCCTCTTTCATACGTCGCGGGTGCTGAGAAGACTTCCGCAGAGGATACACCTGAGCATCCCCGCTTGTAGTGCCTTGCTCCTTGTCCGCACTCCTCGAGATGCATTTTAAGAATTGAGGCCTTCTTTCGAGACGGCACCGTGAGATCGATTTACGATTTACGAGTCACACAGTCTGCGTGGGACAGATTGATTCGTCACACACAATCAAATGGGTTTTTAAGAGGCAACGCAACAGATAACACGTTTTATGAGCTACAAGTTCCAATGTTTGAGCTGATGGTTCAAATGTTAAATTGAATAAGGAGTTTCCGTTAGCTGTAGCTAACGTATGTCCAGTCCGGCTGAGGGGCAATGCAATATATTAAATATTCAGAACAATCCGAAATGCACTGGAACAAAGCTGAAGTAAAGCGATGGATTTTTGTTTTTATTGACTGAAAAACAAAATGGGGAAAAAAAATAACTTCTTTGCGTTTATTGTTAGGTGAATTCTGACGTGAAGATGAAGCCATCAAGATGACTGGGATTTATTTTTTATTTCTACATCGTCTACTGACACCTCGAAATGTTCTCGATGTAGCCTGGAGCTATGTTCAAATCCTTGATTCAAGATTTTTGCAACTTGCCAAAAAGTAAGGCTGACATTTTTCTCCGGTGATGAAATTTTCCCCCCCGAGACGATTTTCTACAAAATATTTTGATCTCTAATCCAATTATTGGCTTTGACCTCGTCTGCACTTTAGATGTCCCAAAACAAAAAAAAAAAGAGAAGGAAAAAAGTAAAACATGGTGAGAAAACATCACGGTGTGATTGACAGAGAAAAAACATTTTCCAATTACAGTACACGGTCCCTTGCCTCCCTTAATCTGTCTGACTGGGGACTCCACGGACTCTTTTTTCTCTCCTTTAAATGGGTTTTTGTGTTGTCAGCCATTCCAGCGTGACCTCCCGCACCTTCCCCTCAACCCGTCGGCCTTTTAAAAAAAAAAAAAAAAAAAAAAAAATCTACAGTGGAATCATAGTATGCGCCTCAAAATGACTTTCTGTTCCTGACGTCTGCTCCCTGGCAGCAGCGCGCTGACAGCTGGCATCACAATTCATTATGTCTCTGCCGGAAAGAGGCTGCAAAGGGCCGGGGAGAAGCTCGCACCATATTTCACTATCGAGACCTGTCAGTGAAATAATCACCGGCACTGACAGGTTGCCAGGGAGTTCTTTTTTTGTTTGTTTTTTTATCTAACTCTCTTCTAAAAAATAAATACAAAATAATAATACAAAAAAAAAAACAGGCAGATGTTTGGAAAACACTGATCTGGGTTTTAAGGACACGAGTACCGCTCCATGAAGTCACGCTCCTGCCCTCCGGGGGCGTTTCGTGAGGCTTTGCGAGGCCCCTTTTCCTCTTCTCTCATTCATCACTGTCACCAGCTATAAAGTTATGAAAGAAAAACATCTTACGGTCCCCTTCAGGATCCAGTGAAACATGCAAGCTGTGCCGAACCCCAGAACAAGCATGTTCACATCCCCGTGTGCCGAGTGTTTAAAGGTTTTACTATTTATTGTAGTGGGACGGTTAGTCCCCGTGTTTTAAAGCTTATTTCGGTGGAAAGGCATGACTGTTTGGATTATTATTATGTATTTCTACTTTTGATGATTAAAGATCTATTTTATCTTATTTCTTATATTGTATCTTGTCTTGCGTCGCATCGCACAGATCTCGTTGCGTCAAGCCTTTTTACTTTTTTGAGCAAATTAACTGAGTAGATTTTTTATTTAATCTTGATTTTTTTTTCACATTTCTGCGCCAAAGGGCCGTTTGTCTCATAATCTGCCCATGGGGGCGACCACTGCATTTTCTTTGGATGCCAATTTCCCAAGTTTGGCGGCCCCTCCCTTTCTGCTATACGTAGCTAAGATGGCGACCGTTGAGGTTCCACGCGCCACTTTTAAACCATTATTAGTTTTGCAATACTCGTCGGTGTGAACGCTCTCATGGACGGGGCATAACAAGTGCACGGAGGAAGACACATTTATACACAGCACATGTTGCTCATGGTATTGCGCTATGTTAGCGTCAGTGTGCTAAATAGAGGTGGAGGATCTCAGGGAGTCTGAGACCCTCGCGATTACCTCTTCAGACGCCCCGAAAGCCTCAGAAGCTAAATTTCAAGGGTCTCTAAAATCACAAGACAAAAACAAACCAATTCCATTTTCATTCTACAAAAACTGTAAAACATTTATTAAAAAATATGAAAAGTGATTGCTTGGGGCAGCATTAATCTCAAAGACACCTGGAGCTGATGGGGATTCGGTCACTTCAAGAGGCATCCTCTCGTTAACTTTGACCCGTTGGCAAAAGATAAAAAGTCAGGAGTCACCTCAGATCATAAATGTCTGTGCAACGTTTGCGTGACAAAACATCTGATAGTCGTTGAGATAATTCACCTAGAAGCGAACTGTCAGCTTTGTCGTTATCATCCAACAAGTGATCTCAGATCAGAGGACATTTGTGTTTCTAAATTTGATCTTTTAACTGGAGGGGGGGGGGTTCTGCCTCGGTGCTCCTCGCGCCTCCTCGGGATCATATGCCGAGGCTGCATTTCCACTCGCCCTCCAAGACTCGATTTGGAAAGATCTGAGAAAGTGCCTCATTAAAGCGGGCATTAATTTGAGCTTGTTACGCACCCCGGCACGACTTTCATCTCGTTTTGTGACGGAAACGTCTCGCTGAAGTTGACAGTAAAGGAAGTTTTTCAGTTAAAAGTCGGCAGCTGGATCTCTCCCTGTCAGGATGGATTGTGGAAGCAGGGTGAAAGGAGCCGGGCTGAACTTTTCTGAAGTCCCTTTTCTAATTAACTTTCCAGGAGGCTTTGAAGCGCCGCGTGTGAAGTGTGTGTGTCCACATTCGGGGGGGGGGGGGACGGGGTTGTCGAGAAGTCTGCAGTCGGCCCCGGAAAATGGGTCGTCCTGTTTAAAATTTCCCCCAAGTTTGCATGTCCTGGAGTCATTGAGGTCAGTGTCCCTCGTCGAATGTAACAAAGGTAATGCACTTTTATTATATATGTATCTACTCGTTCAAACGAATGCATTGCTATAAATGAAACCATCAAAGTATATAAAATAGCTCATATTAGCTCACCAAGACGAGACACAACAGTGAAATTCTAATAAAAAAGTGACACCTCAAACCTGCATGAATTAACTTTGAGGCAGCGCGACAAGCTGTAAACACGACGTCGACCTATTATCACCTTAGAAAGTTGAAATGGACGGACGGTGACTTATTTACACTCCGAGCAGACACCGAGCAACATCAGCATTCATTTGGAGTCGGGTTTTTTTTGGCCACCTGACTGAATATAAATAGGCTGATATCTGGACTGAATCGCCATTCTGTCTCACTTCAGTCTGACATTTATGTTCGCCAATTTCCTTGTTGAGGGAGGGGGGGTTATTTTGTCTCATCTCAACCAATCAGTAGCAAGTGATCTATCCCCCCCAAAACTTTATTTTGCCCTTTATTCTGCTCATCGCAGTTGTTCGGAGAAGTTAAAATGTTCCACATTAATCAAAGAAATGCGTCTGTTGAAGAGTTCTCATGTACTCCGAGTAGATTAATTTCAGATCTACTCTGGATTCAGGCCACGATGAAAGTCCCCAAAATTCCCTTTTCCTTTTAGCTCAGTTTTGCTGCTCACCAACTCCTCCATGTCTGGCTCTTTAACGGCTATTTGTGACAAGTTGTGTCATCGTGACAACAGCAAGCTAACCGTCCAGAGACTGGCCTGATGCACTGTTTGTAGGAGACAAGTTGGTATATAAAGATCATGGTTTTGGTAAAAAAAAAAGTAAGGATCTTTTGTTAGTTAAAGAAAGCTAAATTATCTAATTGCCGTAAATTAAAGTTACAACACAAAACGTCTCATTTGAACACAGCCGGGTCTGACGGGTCTTTCATAACCAGCTAAAAGTTCCTGGAAATAACTTTCACGGAATTTGAAATAATTCAATATTTTTGACCCACCCACTCACCAGGACTTCATAAATGCTAATAAACATTTAATCTTGGTTTTAGTCTTCTCTTGGGATTCATTGACAAAATGTATTTTGTGCCTGTCCTGAACTCACTCTCGTACTGCATGCTGTCAAGTATTTGCATCATTCTGTCATGATGCTGAAATCTGTCCAATCAGGCCGGTTTCCAGTGTTTGAACTGAAACGCGTCCAGTCAGCAGGTTTACTTCTTTCAATTAGAGAAGTGGCTGCTGTCGGCAAAGCTGGGGTCGAGCGCTGTAAGAGCTTTGCCTTCTTTTACCTCCAGTAAATACTCTTTTAATTAATGAAACTTTCTTGCTTGCTGCTCTGAAACATACAAAGTCTACATTTGATTGAATATTCATGCCTTGAAAAAAAAAAAAGTTTGCTTCCTCAAATGTAAAACTTGTTTCCTGTGTTGAAACAAAAATGGTGGACTGTGAAAACACGATGTTTTAAAAGAGGTTTTTATATCCAACGTACTGTTTATCCAAAAGGTTGATTTTACTGTCGCTGCAGTAAAATAACATCTGACGAGAGAAGCTGAAAAACACTCGACACAGGAATGCCTTTTACATCTGCCCATTTTCTGATGCATTAGTCTGACATCTACGACATTATTATGTATAAAATGCACGGAGTAATCATATAATTACAAAGTGGAATTTGATATCATTAGGAGAAGCAACAAGATGTAAACAGCACAAATTGCTATTCATGATCTGGCAATTATTAAAAAAGGGGGGGGGGGGCTCATTAAATCTTGTGCAAATACACAGGCAGCAAATTAAAGGACCAGAGTTTGATCCCTTTTAATTTTTCTCATTCAGCTCCGTAAGTGGAGGCTAAATAAGGATTTGCGAGCCGTGAAGCACTTTTAGGAGGTGGTCCCGATATCCACCACGCGGAAATACAACCAAAGGAAGCTGCTCAGATTTGCCCGCTGGCTCTTTATCAGCCGGATAAAAATAAAATTGTGGAAGAGGTTATTTTACAAGCCAAGAAAAGAGTCAGCAACTCACTCTCTCCTGCAACCCCCTCCCCCCCATAACTCTCAGTCCAGTGCAGTTTATTTTCACTGTAAGCTGGCGTTGGCGGATCGCCTGAAGGGTTTTGGGGAGGACTTGTAGGCCACAAACCGCAGCACATTTGGGGGCTTTTTTTTAAAATGCTCCATAAACACCGGTGGAGAAACACACGGAGCTGCAGCACACGGTGACAAGACATTCGTCTGCTGTGACCCCCCCCCTCCTCCTTCACCCCACCACCGCCACACACACACACACACACACACACACACACCCCCACCGAGCAAAATACTGACTCTCTTTTCCCGAAAATGGCTTCAGTGAAAACTATTACATTTCTCAATCTGATACGCCTCTCGCTGCCTTTTCATAACCATTTCCATGAAAGAGCCTTTTATGCTGAGGCGAACGAGAGGAGAAATTACAGTTGTTACACGACGTCTGGGCTGCCAGGAACATCACAGGGATCTGTCCTCCGTTTCAAATGCTTCCTAACTGATGGAAAAGGGAGCGGACCGAGCCAGAAGAGATAAACCTTATACGGAGTCTCAGAAGTGGCTGATTAAAGCCCCGCTTGTTAGTGTCGTCAGTTGTTTTAACTGAGTCACACTAGATTGTTGACTCTCTGCCGACCTACATATGAGATCCTGCCCTTTGTCTAACCTCCGTGTGATGGGCATTTATTTCACAAGCGGTTGGTTAACCGCCTCTTTTTCAGCACATTTCACAGAGGAGGAGCCATCTTTGCTGTGTTTGGCTCGGCACGCTCGGCCCTCTTTCGCCCCTTTCCCACTGGACAAAAAAAAAACCAAAACACCAACACCCATCTGGCTTTTATCTTTATTGGGAAAATGTTACAGTCGGCATTCACTGCGGGGACAAATGACTGTAGTAATCACGGGGTATTTATTGGCTCCATCTCCGAGCAGCAGTGATGGAACCGTGCAGGCTGTTCTCATACTGAATCATATGTAATGCTCATAAATCATATGTTATGCACGTAACAAATTAACCATGCACTGTAAAGACAGCAAAAACCCTTTCACCCAGGAGAACGTTGTGCAACGCGGTAAACAAGATGTCAATGTTGATTTATTTGTCATTTTAACCCAAACCCCGACCTTTTCCAAAATCTAACTGAGTAGTTTTGTTGCCTAAAGCTAAATATTTATATATTGTCTAATCCTAACTAAGTAGTTTTGTTGCCTTAACCTAACTACGTTATTTGTGTTGCTGAAACCTCACTCAAAGATTATAAAGATGATGTCACATCAAGGTTGTTGCAGTAAGTTTGATTGTTGCCCATTTAGCGACGGTAATTTCATTTGAGTGAGAAATACCTCGGATGTTTGTGTGAATCCATGTCTTCCAAGTGTCATTTAACCCCAATGAGAGGAGAAGAGGAGAGGTCAGCTGCATGCTACATTTGCTATTGTTCTGCCGTTTTACCCTGACCGCTGAGGTATTTGTCTTCACTTTGTCTCAATTTGTCTTCATCTGTAAAAGTCACAAACGTTCCAGACGGAGGCTCTGAGGCTCAAATCCACCTTATGTTGCTTTCTGTGTCTGGTATTTCCTACAGTCTCCTTTTTCTCATGTTGGAACAATGGGGTTGGGACACACCCTGAAAACGATGCCGACAGGTAAGTAAAGTGCAAGTAGCACACAGCAGGTCTAGAACAATAGGAGTGAAAGACTATTCTTACATCACATTACATTTCATTCCTCGTGAATGCCCGATATAATGACATCTGATCACGTCCTGCAATTGCACCTGATGGTTAGAGAAAGCGCCTGGAATTGTAAATAGATAACAATTACAACAATAAAAGAAAAGATTTCCACAACCGTCCTCTGCATTGACGGGAACCTAGTGACAATAACAAGCTAAAAACAAAAGGATTTAAGTAAGTCCTTTGATTGTCACGTGAAGAGAGAAAAATTTCCTTGAACATAATTTATTCAGTCTTAAAACACAAGTGTGTGTGTGTGTGTGTGTGTGTGCGTGTGTGTGTGCAAAACTGTTTACACTCGCGGAAACCAACTGTCTCCAACTGAAATCTTGAATAATAAACAGTGTACGTGACGGCCGATGATGGAAGTATTTCGATTTTTTTCTTCAGTAAAATGACAAATAGCACAATGGAAATAACTGAAAGTCCAGCATTCAAAACCTGACTTACGTAAAGGTGTTTCCAGGTGTTTAAGTACTTATAGGGCATTAAAATGCCCCCCTTTATAGGCTTTTGGCTCGTTGAACATCGATGCATCCTATTCCGTAAGGTCACCGTATGTTTCTGGAGTGGAGTAAAAAGAAAATACAGTTAAGAACAGTAAAAGTTAAAATTGCATGAATTGGAAAAACACAAGTAAAGTACAATGACCTTGAATCTTTCCTTAAGCACTGAGTAAGTGTACTTGTGACTTACGTGTCTCTCTGTATTTTATTCGTCCCGATAAGAGCTGAGGTCAGTAAGCAACTATGTGGTATGGTTGGTATGGTCGGCACGCACGGCACTCGTGGCCCGATGCCTGACACACACACACACACACACACACATTACGCATATGTATGTGTGTGTGTGTGTTACCGGTTCAATCCGGAACAGTCAGGCGACGCAGAGGTCTCGCGGTTCAGGCGCTTTCCCCCGGAGACAAGGACCCACCTGTGCTTGTCTGTTCCGTGAGGACTCTGGTTTCACACGTGGGGCTCGTCTGTGGTCACTCTCTCTTCGGCCCGCCACGACCTGTTCACCCCTGCACACCTGTCCTCATCGGGGAACATCTCGGCCCAGTACCCCCCCCCCCCCTCTCCCCCGACCCCCACCACCACCACCTCACCCCATCTTGCCGCCAATAACCCCCCCTCGCCCCTCCCTCTGCAGACCTGGACTGGACCAGTAGGAGCCAGCTGAAAAATCCCCCAGCACAACCGGTTCTGGGCGCCCCGTCCCAGTCTGGAGTGACAACCCTCATCCAGCAGCTCACTCTGCACAAGTCTGACCTGCCAGACCAACTGTCCATCTCATAACAGAAAAGAAACGGGACTATCTAAGGTCAAAGGTACTGCAGTGAATAAGTATTTATTTCTGAGCGTAACCCTTTCCTCTGATGTTTGACCTTCTACGGTTTATCACTCCGGTCCATGGCCGCCCCTCTCTGCTGCATTCTTAGATTAGCGTTTTCAGACAAATCGGTAGCTCCCCTCTTTCTCGTTCTCTCTCTCTCTCTCTCCGATGTGCCCGAAGGAGACGCAATCGATGAGCTGACACCGAGGCTGCTGGATCAACTTTCCACAAGAGGAAAGCTCGGGGGTGTTTCACCGTCTCGCTAAAAAACATCTCTCGCTTGTGCGAGCGGACCGCGTGACGCTAGTTTGTGAGACTGGAGCGGCTATTTATGGACCAGCAGGTCAGGGATTTCCACTCAATCTATAAAATATGCAAACATAGATTCTGCACACATGTGCACGCTTGGTTTTTGCTACCTTAAATTGTGGCTGCAAGTATGGAAATAAATGAGAAACATAGGTTAGTTATGGTTATTATAATGACAACCATGACGGCAAAAATCTGTTTCCACTCGTTACATGCAGGGTGTCTTTTCAAAATAAACTTCCAACGTAGGTTTTTGATGTAATTTGAGTTCAAAAGCGTATGTTTGTTACGTGAACTGTGTACGCTTTGAAAGTAGCTGGCAGTGCTTGAGTTCAAAGGTTACATTACTAAACAGAGGGTCAAATTAAGTAGCGCTGACTTGGTTACACACAAAACATGAACAATGGCCTCCTGGGTGAAAGGTCTGTTTGTTTGACCCGTTCAACCTCCCCTCCCACACACCGTGTGAGTAATTTCTTGATGTTTATACAACGTCAGATCTGTCGGTGCGTCGGTATCAGACATCCAGGGGCACTGACTTCTGGATACAAGGCCGATGCCCTGGACCGAGAGAACCAAATGTGCTGAAAAAGCATCACAAATATATATAAAGAGGCTTAAAAAAGCTCCATAAAGCAGCAGATTTGGTGAGAATCTTCTGTGTAGTCATAACCACGAATACATGATAGTCATTTGATACTAATATACACTTTTATACTGGTATTTAGAAGTGCACAGCTGGAGCTTTCTTTTGAAATTCATGTTGACCAGCCTGACCAGTTATTGTTCTTTTAGCTAAAACATCGGATGCTGCTGTTTTTGATGAGAACGATGGAGCAGCGAGCATGATTATTATAAAAGATTATGTCACCTTTTATAGTACATCATACAAACCTCCACACTTACTGTATATTTATACAGATTGGGCACTCAAATAAGCGCTCTTGGAGTGTGTTCATTTGTGTTTATGTCTTTTTAATTCTACCGTTTTGTACCCAAACAACCTCACAGAGAAAGTCAAAATGTTAAGTATCTGCAGTAACAGGATAACGGCTGCGTGGCTCGCTGAAGCAGTAAAAGAGTGAGAAGATAATCCCGAACGAATACAGAAGACGACCCAAAACTCTAGGGTTTATGGGTGTAGGGAGACAGATGTTGGCGTCTGATATCCAGCCGGTCCTCATGCTTGAAAAGCTGAGCGTAACAAAAAATGAGGTGAAGGAAATCATGGAGCCAAGATGAGGTGAAATTCCTCCCGAAGAGCCAAGAATCACATTCCCCTACTGCTTTAAACCAGAGAGGGAGGGAGAGAGGGAGAGAGGGAGACGGGGAGGGGGAGGGCAGATGAGTCCATCTTTGGTGAAGTTACAAAACATTGCATGTTAGATGCAGTTTGACCTGAACCAAACAAAGTGTAAATCGTTCTTGATGAGAACTTCAGCCGAGCACAGACATAGGATATAAATAGTTAATAAAGTTTGACTTTTGTGCTAAACAAACAGCTCGCTGAAGGTCGCTCCTCATCCAAAGTGACGTTTGATGGATTTTAGACTCACAATCGATGCAACGCTGATTGTGAGTCATTGGATTTTCATTTATTGCCTCTCTGAGAACGCTGTTGAACCAAATTCATAGTGGGAGACGTCGAACCTTTAAAAAGAAAAAGAGCACTGAGCTGATGAGACTCTGCAGAGCGCAGTCGTTATTACTGACGGATAATTCACCAAATTGTGTCGCGGTCGCAGTTCCCCTCGTGAAATATTACAGTCACAACCTTAAATTAAGTCTTGATATTTTCTTCCGCCGTGATCACGCTCTTATTTTCAGAATATATTGAGGTCAAAGCTGCTCCCGTAAACTCGTCATTTCCCCTCTCGACTCTTTTTCTAATCGGCCAGTGAAGATAAGAGGCCTGTGTCTGCTGCCTCCCTTGCAGGGGAGGAAGAAAATTGTCTCTCTCGGTATTCTGCCTCTATCCCGAGTTGTGGTTTGCGGAGCTGATTACTCTGCAGGTCATGAGTTAATTGTTTATGTGACTGGCATGTCGGTAAGGAATATGTCATCTGCATCCTTGAGAGTGGGATAAAAACCTTGACACTGCATTGACTTCAGGGTGCGCAGACGTCAAAAAAGTAAGTGGAAAGAGAAAAAATGGAAAAGCGTAATTGGATCTCGATAACAAACCCCATGTTTGGTGCTTGTTGCAACGTTAACCTACAGATCACAGTGATCCCCAGCAATGTATGCTCTGTTGCACACGACAGAAATAAACTACACCTTTCAAATTACACCAGATCTGCATCTGTAATGCATTCTAAATATACCCATAATGCATTATCAATATACCTATAATCCATAATCTGTTCATAGCCCTGTATAATTATAGTTATAAGCACTCGTAAGTATTCTCAAGACTTCAAAGCTTCAATAATAAGTCATTATGAAGCCTTTGATAATTACACTGTGGTTACAGTGACTTGAAGCAGGAGACATTTTTACTGATTTAAACAAATTTATAATTCTTTATTAATCTTAATTAAAGTGATTTTGTTGTCAAGTCAATGATACTTTGTTTACCCACAATCCACCCTGGTTTTTCTTTTGTGTCATAAGAATATACCACTAATGTTAAAATGGTTTGGCGAAAAACAAACGAGTGGTATATTAACTTTATATTTCAGTGGCACATTTCTAACATCACGACTCAATAAAGCAAACTTAAAGGTTTGAATGTGGACAAGTTGTAAGTTTTTAGCCGGCGTCAAGCTCCTGATACTGACCGGGGAGGCGATTCCTCGGGTTGTATAGAAGTCTATGTATAGAAGTCGACTTCTCTCTTGATTTATTTCCTCAGTAAACATTGTAAAGATGAGTTTATGGCTCAATCTCTAGTTTCAAGTCTTCTTCAATACAACATGATGTTCATTTAGTACATTATGGTCCATTTAGAGTCAAACAGCCCATAAAGCAGGGCATGCTTTAGGGGCGGGGTTTTAGGTGATTGACAGGTCGCTATCATAAAGTTGTCTGGTCTGGAAGTTGTTAGTGTTTTTCTTTATCCTACAACTTCAACCTTTTTACAGTGTGCTTTCAGATAATGGAAGTTAATTGAAACATTTTTGGTCACCTAAAATCTTTTATTCAGCATTAGCATTAGCTCCACCCACTCGTGTCACCGCGAGTTCCAGAAAACCAAGATGGCGACGGCCAGAATGCTGAACTGGAGACTTCAAAACCGGAGTAAACCGTCGTCTATGGTTTTCAGTCCACACGGACTGGACTAATATTACTTGGAAGGAAAGTAACTTCAGAGACCAAATATTTCCAAACTTCTCTCTGATTTTTGTGCATCATTAGTTTTGAAATACAAATGCAGATGTGGAACTTCTCCGCAGTCGGGGTCCTTCTGTATGTTCCTCCAGCTTGTCTTCTTAAACCTGATGGATTCCTGTGTGGCTGCATTTGTGCTCGCTTCACCTCTCTCAGCCGCCCACCTGCTCATGCTGACGACAGCAGCTCTGAGGCTGACCCGCCCACGGCCCGCGCTGATACTCAATTAGTCCGAGAACAGCGGCGCTTCCATCGAACTAATGATTCAGAGCAAAAAAACTCCTTCTCTCTTTCTCTTTATCTCTCTATCTCGTTCTATATCTATCTATCTATCTATCTATCTCTCTATCTCTCTATCTCTCTCTCTCTCTCTCTCTCTCTCCCCCTCCTCATTCTGAGACATGTCTCTCCCCCCTCAAACTCGTTTTTTTCTTAAAATTGCACATCCCCCAAAAAAATCGCGGATCATTACTGCCGGCGTGAGATTGAAGAGATGACGGTTTTGAGGAATGTAGTTTTCTCTGTGCAGGCGGTAACATGTTTAGTCTTTGTCAGCCTAAATGAGTTTGGGGGTCATGTGGAGCTTGTGGGGGCCGGGGGGGGGAGGAAGGGAGCGGGGAGAAAATGGAAGCCAGGAGCGAAACCACAGGATTGATCTCGAGGACTCACCTCATTGATTTCCGTCTTCGCCGCCCATTTGCTTTCTCGTTCGTTTAATCAACAGACGTGTATCATATGAGTCATGTTGCTATCACACAGGAGGGGGGCGGGGGCAGGGAAGAAAGGTTTGCTTTATGAGTATGTGATTATTCCTTGTAGTCTGCACAAGGGCACCACAGCTGGCCTCTTTGAGCTTCTTTTTTTTTTTTTTTTTTTTTACAGCTGGGGTTACACAAGACGTACATGTGGAAGATGTTGAGATGAAAAGTGAATCACAGATTGTTGTCAAAGCAGGACACCGACTTTGATGCACCCACAGCTAAACAAACAAGCAAACAGGCCACTAAAGAAAACTACCATAATAAGGATCTATCGATGAATATGCATGTGTTATATGAATATGAGCTTTTTAGCTTCTGATCTCATGGTTTTGCAACACATTTTCAGTTCTGCATGTTCTTGTCTCTCTGCTCTTGGAAACGCAGCTGTTTTTTGCAACAAACAAACAAAAAAAACACCGATAAACTCTCAGAGCTCGAGCTGCCTTAACACCAAACCGTAGACAAAGTTAGCGACTAGCTAACTTGTCTAAACTGCTAGTTTTAAGAGCAGGCCGTTGTTTGCTCACATCAACGGCGTGAACATCAGCGGTGCAGCTGCTCCGGGGCCCATGTTGGACACGACACGTTTTTTTTCTTTTCAGCTTCTATTGTGACGTCTTGCGCATCAACCAGTTTTAAGCTGTGCCTTGTGTCCAGGCCAGGCTTTTAGGTTGGCGTTGATGAATTTGGTGCTTTGGCTGCTGTCCTTGGTGCTGATCACAGGCTGGTTTGCAGGATGGCAGTTGCATGGCGACAAAGCAATTGCCTGCTTTGCCAATCACAACCATGTTACGCTGCAGATTGTTCCTGCGGTAGTTTTATAAGTCGGGATGTGGAATCTCCAAGCATAACTAGTTTGCTGTGTCCTAACTCTCAAGTAAACGTAAATAATGTTTAAATAATATTCATTGAAGATTAGACTAGCATTCATAAGGAGGGCAGAAACACGATGCTGAGGTTACTCTTTGTCTGCTCGATGTGTAAATAGCCAAAACAGCTTCATAAGGAACACAGAGGTATAAAAGCATTAACTGTTGGTTTCTCGTGAGACTCAAACAGCCGTCTGCTGGGTGAAAGTCCTGTGTTTGTTCAATCCATTAACGACCCTTACCTTTCCACTTTTGTGGGCTTTCTGTCTTTATTCTCATTCCTGTACTTTCAATAGCGCATGCGTCATAACCCGTTAGTTGCTCTGCATGTGGCTCGTCGTACTACGTCAACTACAAATGCAAAAAAACATCCACTTTCAAAAAAAAGCAAAACAAATAAAAGAAACGTCCACATTCACATATCCGTGGTTTACAGAAACAAACGCGACCACATGTCTTTCCTTGAGACCCGGCTGTGTTCCCTTAAGACAGGACGAAATGGTGAACGTTGTGTTGCAGTAAGCGTTTGTTGCCTGCAGCTATTTTCCTCATCAATTAATTGATTGTTGTATTGATTTACATTTAAATTTCAACCGACAAAAACCCTCTGCAAGAAAACACACACCAGCTCAGCCAAAGAGGAAAAGTCAGGATAATACAATAAAGCCCTGTGGCATATTTGCATTGTGGTCTCAAATCTGTGGTTTCTGTTTCTTTTCCATTGAAACACTTCAACATGAAAAACATGATCTGATGTCAGTTTGTTGCTGAAAAATGAGCATTCCTGCGCAGACCAGATATAATCAAACAATCTGAGGTTAACAAGTGACGAAAGACAGAGCAAGAGTTTCATAGCGGCTTCCCAGTAAAGGCCCTCCACTGGTCCTGCAGTAAGAGAAGAGCAGCAACAGGAACTCAGCGATAACATAATAATTAAACTCCAATTACACAGTACGTGAGAGTGGATAAGAAGAACATTGAGACGAAGATGAGGACATTGTAGAGGACCATCACAGTTTGCTGAATTTCAGAGAGCGTCTCGCTGTGAAGAAGCCTTAGAAATGCATGTGATGAGAGCTCTGCATGCCACAGCATTGTTGGAGATGATTAAAATCATTATTAAAGATTTGACTAACGTGTGCTGAACAGCATCACTCGTGTTCATTGAAATCCAAACCTACACAGATGTATTAAGTCTTGAAAATCTCAAATGGTTTGGTATTGAGATTTCATTCAACTTCAGGCTATTTTGCTTCACTAATGCACCAGTTAAAGCTCTTTATGGTGATGGTGGTAATGAGATGATGCTCAATAAAGACAGTTTTTGTGGGTTTTAGGCAGATAAACAAGTGTCCTAATTGTTTTTATAGACTTTATACTTACTAATGACAGAAATGATTTGCCTTTTTTTTGTCAGTCTAGCAAAGAGGAAGCTTTTCAACTTGTAATGTGTAAAACGTGGCAAGAATTTTTATTTAAAAACATTTAAAATACCGTTTAAGTTAGAATGTTGACGTAACATATTGTGTTGCTTTCTATGGAAACAAACGTGCTAACCAGCTGTGTCTTGTAATACCGCTTTGTTCCTCAAGAGGCGCTCGTGCGTCATTGTAGCTCCCAGTCTGTCCTGAGTCCAACATGAGAGGTCGAAGAAGTTTATTTGGATTAATTTATTTAGATTGAACCCAACAGGGCAGAAACAAGGAAAGGACTCTCGCCCTGGCGTTAGCACCGGCTGAATTTGCGTTACTGCGGTTGTCGAGTACGGGGTCGGTCTCTTAAAGGTGAGAGCAGTGAAGTACGGGTCTTTTTCTTCATTCTGACACTTTGGATTTAGTCCAATAAAAGTACCCTCAAAATGGACTGTCCATCCAACCTCCCGCCTTTACAAGAAGAAGATGCAGTTCCTGAACAAAGTGCCATGAAATCAATTACATGCATTGTATTGTCAGTGCAATATACAAGTCAAGCTCTCAGTTTGATTGACAGGACTGCAAAATGTCACTCAGGCGGCCTCAGTCTGCACGGCCTAATGTGTAACCTGAAAGATCTGGTAAATGCATGTAACGCGTCTGAAAAATCATTCGGACAAAAAGATCCGTCACCAAATCCAGGTGAGGCCTCCAGCGAGCGGTGAAAGGGGACATGTTCATCGCTCTTCTGCGGGAGAATCGACCCTTTTTCTCTCGACTTTTGTCAGCTCATTTTATTGTGTTCGTTAATCCATCTAATTGGCCTCCAATTGGTCGGGGGACCGATCTCGGCCTTGGAAAGGACTTCTGATCCCGTTCCATTTGCACGGTAAACAACCAGATGAAGGCGAAGGCATTGAGTTATGAGCTAAACTGTGATTTCCTCTCACGGGGGTGGACAGAGGTCGGGAATGATGTTGTATCCCAGAAACACAAAGGCTTTGTGTTTATGCCGTGCGGGGGATGTGGACTAGACGGCGTAAGACGTTGACGATTTCTCTTCTGTGTCCTGCGGTTGAAGGGCCTACAATCCTTCCAGACAGTCACTTTAGTAAATTAAACACTCGTCTAGTTGGCCAAAGCTCATTCTCAGTGGACGTTGCACAATCAGTTTGTACTGACAGCCCCCAGACTCCCATCCAAACAATGCTGGACCGCCGCCAATAAATCCTCCAACACGCTGGACTCCTCTGGTCTGAGGCGCTTGTGGCTCCTGGAAGTCATTCGTAGCTACATACTGACACCATGTGGCCGCTGACGGTGGTGCAGGAGGTCTGCACGAGGGCTGACGCGCTTCATCGACACATACAAATCAAATACGAATACAAATGTTGAGCTTCTCCCATGGCATCGCTGTCCCTTTCTAACACATTATTATGTATTATTTTTTGGAAGCTGTGCTTTAAAATCAGGCTTTTGTTTAAGCTAATTTCCTGACGCTGGTATTGAATAATTAAGACGGTCATTTTTATAATGTGTCAAGGATGTTTGTATCAATGACGCGGACACATTTCAACAGCGTGCACAGCAACGCTTGCATTGCAGTGCATGATATATACAGTGTGCTAAAATGCAATTTTCTGTATGCACATCAAGGTCCATATGTAATTAGAAGTAAAAGGAAATTGATCAAGATGCATTTGTTCCATAAAAAGAAACCTGTTGCAAAGTAAAATGTCAATCAGCGCTCAAGTCTCAATCATTTATTCTCTCTCAACCGGTGGACTTTGCAGCTACTCCGCTCTTTTTATTCTTTATATTCGAGGCTCAGCGGGGAAGAAACGCACCTGACAGTGAGGCAGCATGAGCTGAATGCTTTTGTCTCCACCACAAGGAGCTGCAGATACCACAGCGTTAACTCTTAAGCGTGTTGAAAATGTGTGAACGTAGAACTCGTATTGAGTTAAAGGCATCGTGCAGCGCTGTAGCTTAGAGCTGACGCCGTGTTAAAGGATCTTCAGTATGTTGCTTGAGAGAGATGGTTGTTATTGTTATGTCTTTAATTTTCCTCTTAAATCACCTGCATCTTCCTGTTCTTTTACTTGCAGGTAAACAGCTTCAGACTCATTCTTCTTCTTCTGTTTGAGCACCAGAATGGACTGTCTGGTCCATTCTGGTGCTCAAAAGTCACTGTGATCCCAAAAACACGCATTTTTTGTTTCCGAGCTAATTATGTTAATTTCACACAAAAGGTCTTTGTACAAGCTTTTAGCTTTCTTCCTCTCCTGCACACACTTTTACGTTAAATTCATGTGAATCGAAGTTTATGCGTGAAAGTGTCTTTGTGTAGTAGGTCACATCTTTTATAATAATTACATTTTTTTATGTGCAAACAAATAAAATAGAATACAAAACATACAGAATAAATCGTGACCTCATTTGTATTAGTGAAATGCTGATTGTGCTGCGTCTAAAAACCTTTACTAGTGTCTGGACTTTACAGATAAAACTGCAGGGTTGCATTCTCTCTCCTGACCAGCAAGGGGCGACTACTAAGGTTGTATAGAGGTCTCTTAGAAAAATGGCTCCTGGTTCTGACGAGGGAAGCCAATGCCAAAGCGACTCCTTGGGTTGTATAGAAGTCTATGTATAGAAGTCTACTTCTCTCCTGATTTATTCCCTCAGTAAACATTGAAAACATGAGTTTATGTCTCAATCTCTAGTTTCAAGTCCTCTTCAATACACCATGATGTCCATTTAGTAAATTGACCATAAAGCAGGGTATCCTTTGGGGCGGGGCTACAAGGTGATTGACAGCCAGCTATCGCAGAGATGTCCAATGTTTTCGTCTTTAACCCTTTCACAGTCTGTTTCCACTTCATGAGAGTTCATCATAACGCGTTTGTCTCCTATGAATGTCGTATTCAGCATCCGTCTGGATGAACGCTCCCACCTCTCGTGCCACTTGTGGTTGTGAAATGCACACTCCAAACTGTCTGTCAGTGCGACACAAACCTCACACACAGTCCATTCAGTCGGCTCGGTAATGAGGACAGCGGCTCCCACAAAGAGGACATCCTCGTCAGATAAATGACACACACACGGCAGCCATTAGACCTTCAAGTTCCCACAAATACTCAATAATGCTCAGGTCGCTCCTGGAAGATTATTCAGGGCTCCAAATTGGATTAGCAGGGAACGCTTCTGCCAGCAATTAGTCTGAGGGAATAGATGAGCTGAAGGAAAGCACAAAGCTATTAATTAAAGCTTGGGAGGTGTGGGTGGAGGAGGAATGTGCCACTGAGTTCAGACAGTACCGATGAAGACGAGCCTCTGTGGGATAAGAGGTGTCAAACAAAGTAACCCATCGCAGGAGGAAATCAATACCGCCATGAGCTTTGCTTTTAGTACCCTTGATGGCGGACTCGGATGCTTGCAGGGAGACACGCGGGGGAACTTTAGCGTGACAAAAGTTTGTAAAGTGTGCGGTTGACGTGTTTTTCCTTCACACTTAGCGGCCTCATTACAAATTTCATTTGAGATCTCTGCGAGCCAAGCAAGGCGGCCGCCATGAAAGGGTTGGGCCGAGGGGCCGAGAAATTGTCTCGTCCGTCCACGAATGCAACTCCCCGCAGTCAAGTGCACTCAAGTTGTCTGTGAACCGCCTGCAAGTGTTGGACATACCTTTTTAAATGCAAATGCGGGGGTTGCATAACTGTGTTGCGCGAGCCTAAGTGATACGGTCAACCGAGGTTCTTTTTTTCTGGAAATGCTTGACATAAAAGAAAGCTTTGAGATGAGAATTATTCCTGCAGAAGCTCGACATCTCCAAATGATGAAAAGCCTTGTCAGCGCTTGTGTTTTTCTTTATGACAAACCAAACAACAAGTGTTGACTCTTTAACTCAAAATGATAACTCAGTAGTTCTTTGTTTTCTTGGGCTCTGTGAAAGAGCCAAACAGGCAACATGAAAGGCTTCCATCAGGGGAATGAAAAAGAGATCTGAAGGGTAGAGAAACACTTTCATTTCTGCATTTCCACACAATTTTCACGCATTTAAAGCAAAAAAGCAAACACGGCTTCCCGCAGTGCAAACTGTAGTAACAGGGATTAAACGGGAGCTCCTATAGGCAGATGCATTTGATCTGTATTGATTTTTGCTACGACATGTAAAAAAGGGATTATGTTTCACATCCTAATGTGATTAAACATTATATTCAGACATCACTGCATTCCCACATTGAGCAGCACGTTGAGGAATAAATCCACTTCTTCGCTCATCCTCGGGTGTCCGCTACATGGGGGTCAGTTGCTCTCATCACTTTGGAGATTTGGACTTTTTCCAATCATAAAATGCAAGATGTGAGGGACGGGAAATGAAAATATGTCTGAAGACAAATGTCCTTGAAGAAGGATGCATCTTCAACTAGCCAGCAGGTTGCTGCGCTCTACCTCTCTCCCAGCTATTGTTTATTATTATGTCTGATCAAATGTGACATCTTGTTCACTGATTCTTTCATCACATTTTACTTTATTTAAATCCTTTTATGGTCCATTTGTGTATTTTGGCACAGTTCCTGTGCAGCTATTACTGTTAGAAGACAACGCAAATAAACATGTATACGGTTTGGTTTATTTGTTGAAAGAATTTTTGCGTGACTTTGGTGATGATGGGATCTTGGAATATGTTGCAGGATGTTTTAAAGCTCAAAGGACTGATAACACTGACAGCTTTTACATCTAGAACGAAAGAAAGAGGCAGTTCACCAAAATGTAAATGTTGTTAGAGGGTTAAATTCAACACTTTGTTCTTCTATCCTCATATATGTTGGCGATCCATCCTCAGCAGGAATCATTTGTGGACTCGGTGCTCTTCATCTTCAGGGTGCAGGTCCCCCGCGGTTCCCGGGGCCACATGTTCTGCTGCGCAGCGCTTCAGATCCTCTGCTGCCCGGCCTCCCCCGGAGTTATCCACTCAGTCGACTCCTCTTCTTCCCAGTTGGTTGTTCAACCCACTCCCTCATTACGCAGCCTTTCTGTCCCCCCGGTCAGGAATTCTTCTTTTTTTTTTTCTTTCTGTCCGACCAGCTTAGTCGTTTCACTGCGGTGAATTCGCTTATAAAATGCTCATCTCCTGCCTTTCCTCCAGCTATAGTGTCAGTCGGCTAAGCTCCCTAATGCTTCCCAGTCTGAGCATTCTCCTCCCCTCTCCCAAATCTATTAGTTCCTAGTAGCTTTTTTATTTCTTTTTCTGGTCTCAGCTTGAATTTGAAGCCATCTCTCTTTAGGAGCATTAATCTGGACTGAGCCAGAAATTGTCTTTTTTTTTTTTTTTACTTCTGTGAGAACCAGATTCAGCTCCATGTCATGTATTTCCACAACTGGATCCTGTTTCTATATTTCTTTTCTAGATTCTGTATTTCTCATCTTTCCCTTCCCTTCCCCTTTCCTTAAACCCATTGTCACCACCCTTTTTGTTTTTCAGGGTGAGGGCTGTCTTTATTCACAGACTCCCAATGTGTTTGTTCTGAAAACCGCTAACCCCTGGCTTTTTTATTTGTTGAGGGGAAGGTTACGAACAGAGTTAAATTGCCAAGAGATATCAAATATGAGAGCTGGATATTTTTCCTTTCTTTCCTTCTGGATAATGTTTTTCATCTTGTGTACTCTTCATAACGTCCCTTGTTGCACAACTTAGTAGTGTTAGTGCAGGCGGATGCTCTTCCTCTGCCCTCCAGCTGCCCTCGGTGCATTTCCCTCCTGTAGTGTTCATCCATAAAGGCCAGCTTTTAATCATCTTGGCCAGTTTCCAAGGTGCTGAAGCCATCCAGTCGTTTCTGTCACCTGTTTACATGTTTCCTTCTTCCCTCCTCTCTACGTGTCTTACTGCTGCTCTTCTCAGCCTCTTTTGGAATTGTGTGACTGATTTGACTGGCTGGCCACAGCCAACTGTACAATATAATATATAATTTAGTTTTTTTTAATTAAGTAAGATGCCTAAAAGCAGAACTGTGACAGAATCTGAAACACATTGGGTTGGGTGTGTTTGGCCACAAGCCTCAAGATTATTCACACAACAGCTCAATGGATAAGGCTCTTTTATTTTGGAGGGGTGATATTTAGATAACTCTTTTCATGCACAAAAAGGATGTATTTACATTATCTTGCGTGACACGGATGAAAAAGATAAACAAAATGTGTTGATATGTTTTACAAAAACATTTTTTTTTTCAAAAGAATGGCAAAATTCAATCTCTAAAGGAAATTGGTAAAAGTGAAGCAGCAGATCTATGTATTTTATTTTGTGCTCATTGTCAGACACCGGTGCTTTAGGGGGCCAGCGTCACACTTTGGAGCCAGGGTCCATCAGCGCCGGCTGTACTTAATGGATTCCTCCTCTTGATTCACAGCCATCTTGACACAAGCCAGGTACGATTTACAAAATAAAAGGACAGCTGAGCCGCTGAGAGGTGTTGAGTGGCGACGAGCAGGTTCTTTGAGCTGGCAGCTGCCGAGTCGCTGGCATCACATCATGCAGCATGTGTTGGCTGCCAGTTTTTTGGCAACGTGTGAGATGGATGTGTATTAAGGTTACAGCAATGTTATCAGTTCGCTGATGCCAATATCGGCCACGCTGTTAAACCAAGATGTTGGAGAGACGAAGGTGCCGGCTGCCAGTACGACCGGGTGTAAACATCTGACTTTACTCACTAGAGTCGAGAGCATCAGGCTGTAAAAGGATCCGCTCACATGGCTCATATACAAATGTTTGGTTACATATTAAAATTTTACTGTATTTGTGTAGTAGTTGCAGCTCTCTCTCTCTCTCTCTCTCTCTCTCTCTCTCTCTCTCTCTCTCTCTCTCTCTCTCTCTTTATATATATATATATGAATTAGAGCTGCAACTCACTTCATTTTCATTAAAAGTGTGTGAATAATTAGCTGATTTATTTATCTATTTATCAAATACATTTTCACCCTAACCCTTTGTCAGAAAAAGCTGAAATATACTCATTATTATTATTTATATTATTTATTATGAAGCTTTGAGTTCTGTAATTTTGGCCGACCCGTCCTTGTTTGCAACTGATAAACATTAGTTAGCATGTTCATTGGGAACTGATGAACTAAATCACTGCTTCGTGCCCCCTGCTGGCCATTAGAGAGAATGCAAGCCTGAACACTTCCTGTCAGCTTCACTCTTCACAACTGGAGGTTGCTGCCTGCTCTGAAATCCCCAAAGGAAGACCTTAAAATGCTCACTTACTGTTTAAATCTAGAATTTCTTTTCACTGCAATGAGAATATATTTGGGATGGCACCATATTTGACATATATTTCCAATATTCTATATTTATTTATTGCATAAAACTGGTCTCGCTTAAATACCTGCATCAATCAGCAGCTCTTTGGCACCTTTTTTTGTACTTTTACCTGTATGTATGTGCTCACGTGATTTTGGAGTGCTCAACTGAATCCATATAAATTAACATGCACTGCCATGTGTAACCGATCATGTATGCCCGGTTGGGTTTTGGCAGACCGATACTTGCCTCCCTCTCATCCACTTCCTCTGGTTTGTCTGTGTAGCTGCATCCAAGCGTTGAGCAGTCAAGACAACGGGAATTGATTCCTAGTGCGAGGAGGCATCAGGGCTGACGAGGTCAGGTAGATTTGTTCTTCTTTTATGCAGAACCGGCAGCAGAGAGCAGAGGCGGTGTTCGCCCAGCGGGGGGGAGAGGCTGCAAGACGAGCTGGACCTGCTGGACCTCCCTCGGTCGTGAGGAAAGATAAAAAAAAACGAAGCAGCGGGTCAGAAGGATTCAGCTGCATATGTATTTAAAGATTCAGTGGTAATATATATATATATATATATATATATATATATATATATATATATATATATATATATATATATATATATATATATATGCAGGTGCAGATTGTGGAGACGCACTTGTTAATACTGCCAGGATGTTCAACATCGCACCATGCGGCAAGCGTTGATGTTGTTTTCTATAAAAAACCTCAGAGCACTGTGGTGTTCTGACGCATTGAGAGTTGGCCTATACACCTTTGTAGTGGAGCACCATGGAGATGTCTGAGATGGCAGCAAAGACATTATTCACATTGGGAATGCAAGCCGTATTACATTATCAGTTGACGAAAGTTTCTGCAGATAAAAGGTTAATTCCTGTCTCTTTTCTTTTCCACACTCTGTTGTAACTTGTGTGAATCCCAGCTGTGCACCGGCCCGAAAGTTTGACGCAAACAGCGGCACGTGTCTGCAACATAATGCACCAAATCTGCACTTGAAGATCTGACGCCATCTGCCCGAAACGAGGGACTTCTGTTGAACGTTTCACTCCAATCAAGGATTTCTCCAAGTGGAGTTATCTTGGTGATTGGCAGCACACCTCCTCTGAGATCAGCTGTGCAGTTTGTGCGTCTTCTCGTCGACGTGACAACAGGTCTGGCCGCGGCGGTGCGCCTTGTGTGCATGCAGGGTTCAGCAAATAAGTTGTACAAATGCACAGAAAGAAATGCAGCGCACTAAAACTTGCTTTTCTTTGTTCATGTGTCAGGCGCGCGTGTAGTTCAGGGCTGATGTGCAGATCTGCTCCAACACCCTGCTATTAATGCTGGAATTGGGCAAAAGTGTGCTCTGATTTATTCATTTTTTCCCTCTCTGATCTTTGTCTTCTGGAGCGTGAGCTGAAGACCGAGAGACTGACACAGCAGCAGCACGAGCCAATCGGCTACCTCCGCTGTCCGAGGCGTCCAATGGGCAACCCCCTTACCCAGGCTTTCATAACTGGGTTGTGCACAGTGTAGTATTTATATACTGAGGGTGTGAGGTTTCTTTTTCATGTGGCAACTTTATGTTCAGGGAAGTCACTGAAGTTGCAACAATCAGGTCTTGAATCTTCAGAACGACAACAACAAAAACAATCGATGACCTGAAACAGGGTTCCTTCCTCTTTTTAGACCAAATTTCAGATATTGAGTTATCAAACAGATGTCATGTAAAACATACACAAAAAAAGGTTAGATACAGACTTCAAAGCAAAGCTCGCTTTTATCGATTTGAGAAACCAGCAACTGTATTGTTACTTGTATTGTTCACATTTTTTTGTGATACAAAAATCCCTTATTTTATACTTTAAGGTCTGACTAAATTGACCCTTCACTACATCCCTTTTTCATGCATGAATCAGCTTCATCTAAAATAACTTGTTTTGAAGTGTTTAAAGGGGTTTTAAACCCATAACCCCCCTTAAACCTCTTAAATTAATGAATTAATACTCTACAGCTGTACACATATTTCAAATCATTTCACACGTACTATATTTTATTTCATTCCAGTTATTTGTATTATATTTTATTTAATTTGCATATATATATATATATATATATATATATATATATATATATATATATATATATATATATATATATATATATATATATATATATATATATAATTTTTCATCCCTGTTGTTTTTATATTTTATTTTGTGTGTTTATTTTGTGTCTGTAAGTGTAAGGAGCTACTACGACAACACATTTCGCCTTGGGGATTAATAAAGTATATATCTATCTAAATTGAATTAATTTGAATATCAAGAGAAGATTAAAAGCTAAAGCTGGGTACATAGATAAAAAGATAATTAATTATATCTTCATTTCAAAGACTCCTGCTGTTGAGCTTCTGATGTTCATCTCTATGATTTATTCCCCCTCACAAAAATAAAAGTAGAAAAAACCCTCTAAATCTGTTTCTCCCCTGCAGTACTCGCTGCCCGCCACTAGATGGAGACGCTACACAGCATTTAACTGAGGCCGTTACGTAACCTTTCATCTCCCTGCCTCCCCGAGCTGCACAGTCACTCTGACCCACTCGGTTCATGGACTGTCACGTCCTGCCGGAGCTCTGAGGGGATTTTCACGTGTCAGAATAAGACAGCAAAGGCTCTCAACCTTGTTATAAAAAAAAAAACACATAACAACACACACATGGGAGTGTTTTCCGCTTGAGATGCTCGTCACACCTTCAGCTCAACGTTGTGGCTGCACAGCAGAGCAACTAGTAGTCCAACCTGCAGCAAAGTCTGTTGATGCGTTGGGCGTGAAAATGATTTTACTGTAGACATGTTGTTAATGTAGAAGATTACATTGATAGTACCTCCCTATATATAGATGTATAGATGTATATTGCTATATGTGTATATGTACACACACACACACACACACACACACACACACACACACACACACACACACACACACACACACACAAACATATATACATACACATATATATATGTGTATATATATATATATATAAATATATATATATATATATATATATGTGTGTATGTATATATATATATATATATATATATATATATATATATATATATATATATGTGTGTATGTATATATATATATATATAATCATGTGTACATATTTGTACATGTATATATGTACAAAAAACTGTACGTATCCACTGTACATATGTAAGTATATATGTGTTTATAGATGTGTATGTATATATTTTGTATGTACATATATACAGATATAGTTTTATATATATATATATATATATATATATATATATATATATATATATATATATATATATATATATATATATATATATATATATATATATATATATATATAGTATTACTTTGATTGAATCATAATCACAATATGACACATGTGATCCATTAGTAATAGACTCGGGGTAGCATGGCCACACCTTTCCCCCCTCGCGCGTACAGTGTAGTCTACCTGGAGGATATTACTATGGCAACAGGTTGCCAGCGGCGACGGGGTACCCACTACACATCCCTGCATCCCCGTGTGCGTCTGCGGGGACGAGCGGCGCGTGAGGACGAGGAGACACACACACACAAGCGGAACAGCAGAGGGTGAGGTCTGCCGACCGGAGAGCGCGAGCCACTGCGAGGCTTTTTGTTGTTGTTGTTTTGTTTGTTTGTTCATTCTGTCAACAAGTGAGGAGCTCTGCGGTCTCCGAAACACGTCCGCTGCTGTGATTTTGATTTCCAGTCTGCGATGGAGAGCCGCCGCTGACGGAGATCCCCGAGCTCCCCTCAAACCAACAGGTTAGTGTTTACGCAGCCGGTCTCTTCCTCCCGCAGCCGACTCACGACCGCATTGACACTCCGCTGGAAGAATCACACGCACGAATGTCCCCCCCCCCCACTCAAACATGTGCATGACATATTTTGATTTTGTTGATGTTGTTGCTGTAAAGGTGTGAAAGCTGCGCCGACACGGGAGGCGTATTTTTGTGTCTCTTCTGTGCGTCCACGTGTGTGCAGCGCAGGGGGGAGTCCGGCTGCGTGTGACTCGTTAAAGCCAAGCCGGGATCAGACAGAGAGGAAGAGGTGCAGGTTTTTAATACGTGCATTTAAATGGCGGCTCTCTCTCTCTCTCTCTCTCTCTCTCTCTCTCTCTCTCTCTCTCTCTCTCGCTCTCTCTCTCTCTCTCTCTCTCTCTCTCTCTCTCTCTCTCTCTCTCTCTCTCTCTGTCTCTCTGTCTCTCTGTCTTTTGTGTGGAATTGTTGTTGAGCTTCTTTTTCTTTCTTTCGTGCGTTGGAGCTGCGGGTGCGTCCACCTTTGATCACAATCTGATTACATGCGTTTGGATCGAGGCAAACAGAAGTCAGACTTTCACCAGCGCGAGGATTCCTGTGCGTACTACTCTGTTGCATTTTCAGATTCAGTGCGTTCATATTTCTTAGCTTTTATTAATGTAGAGTGGCGTCATATTTAGTCACGTTCTCATGCTCGCCTTTCTTCCTCTTTTGCCTGCATTTCTTTACACAGAAAATATTTAACTCCTGCCAAATTATTTTTAAAAAAAGAGCTATCGTTTGAATTATTAATACATATTTGCATAACATGTTTTTTTCTATTACAATTGTCCAATCCTTGGTGTTTCACTGCGTTTGTTTTTAAAAGGTGCATGTGTTGGTTTATTTGTCACATACACAAACGGTGTGTGTGTAGTGAAAAACAATGTTCCCTCGAGACAACAAAGAACAAACAACAAAATGTACATTTCTACATCTGTCATTCTGTTTCTATAATTACTATTATATACTGTATTGGTACATGGCATGCCTCAAAGTGTCCATTCAACAGTTGCCGTTGCAGTCATTTGAATAACGCATGACATTTTATATTGAAAAATGATTGACAGCATGCTGGAAAATGAAGTCCAATAATTCCCTTCAACCGTTTCATTTCACCTGCTCTGATGCATTTTGAATTCTCCATTAGTCACAGTCAACTCACACACACCCACCCACACACACACACACACACACACACACACAAACACACACACACACACACACACACACACACACACACACACACAGAGGCCTGCAGCCCGTTAAATCAACTTTTCAACATAATCTGCCTTGTTTCCAAATTTGGCTCCGCGTCACTTCCTCGTCAATTTTCACTCTGGGTGCCTGACATCGTTTCATCTCGTCTCCTCGCCGTGCCGACCATCCCTGATGCAGCACAATGGGACCGAAATAAACTTGTACGCTTATATTATGCAGTTCATTTTTCCAAAAATGAGACACGCGGTGTCTCTATTTCTGTCATCATGGAGGCTATTTTCAGGGCTCCAGAAGTGATTTATTGTTTTCTTCATCTTCCCTGAAACGCATCAGCTGGTGATCAGAGCAGACAGATAACGTGACCTTCTTCAAACGACAGGGATCTGATTTTGAAAAACAAAAAGAAATAAATCTCTTTCAAAACTTGTCGAGGCATTAATAGCTTAAATGTCGAGCGTGTCTCGACGTGGGACTGTCAAGGAAAAGCTCCAAACTATTGCGCGCTTAGTCATGTCGCTGATGATGGGAGTCTTTGAAGTGTGTTGAGTAACCTGCCAACAAAATGGCAAATTGGTCTCTGGCCCAAAGTGCTAATACTCGGCAAACACCACTGTGACTTTGGTTGACAAGAAGGCGAGATTGTGATTTGACATGATGGGGGACAAATGGCTCGTTACTTATCGTTTCTCGCGGAGAGGGCGATGTATCGCGCCTCTGGAATATCATTTTTTTGTTTTGTTTAAAGTGTGATGGATTACAGGATGCTGATCAGCGAGGCAGGACTGAAAGCTGCTCTCTGTCTCTCTCCAGAGAGAGGCCTATGGAGATGTTTTTCCCTCTGACCGTCTTGTCACTCCAAGAACCCCCAGAACACCCCCCTCCCTCCCTCCCAAGTGGTTGTCAGTCTCTCTGACGGATCTTCACGCTTACAGGAGCGTGACCGAAGGACGCATACCCAGAAAAAGATTGGAGTCTGGGTCGTGCAAATGTTTCTCGGAGGCAACTGATAAGCGGCTAACGATCCCAATTGGTCTGATTGGTTTAGCCCATTAAGCAAAGCAAAGCCAGAGTTACTGGCATCGAACCCTTTGGACCCCTCTCCCCCCTCCAAGCTGCTGTATCCATGTCTTCAGGTTTACAAAACACACGTTTAGGTGGAAAAATATGTTTTATTTGGACCCCCCGTCGAAACAATAATGAGTTGTAATCTGCTCTCACTTTGCAGAGCTGCTTCCTGCAGTCAGTCCATGTAATGGACTTATTGTCGAGGAAATTTCGGGCTGCATTCGCCACAATTCAACAAAAAGTGTGTTTCCCCCCCCCAACAGCCACACAAAAGTAAAATCGGAGCAGAAGTGAGAAGTTTACCAGGATGGGGAAGCAGGAAAAAAAAACGTGTTTTTGCAACCTCACACTATAAATTATTCAAAATGTTCCTCTAATCTTTGCACTTTTTATTCTTGTAAATTTGTTGGACTATTACCTCCGCCAAGAGCGTTCGTGTTTTCTGTTTGTCAGCAGCATTGCGGAAAATTCGGGAGTGGGAGGGTGCAGCACGGGCCCATGACGAACCCATCTGAATCCTAAGGCGGTAACACACCTTGTTTTTAGGGTGTAGAAATGGCGATAGCGGAGGTCTGCGCTCCTAGTTCACAGTGTTTCAAGGCTTTCAAAAAAGTATTCCATGAGGGAAAAGAAACCTCCTTTAGTTGAACTGCACACTAATAGCATCAATAGTTACCTTGTTTTAGTTGATTACAAGCCAGAAAGTTTGGTTGATATAATTATGTCTTGACGGCTCATGATGCTTGTTCAGAGCAATTACGTTGGTGTACGAATTTGATGTGTCCCTGAAGCTGCATAAATAACGGGTGTTCAGCGCGCTGTGCTGTAAGAAAAGGAATAAGACAAATTGTAAAAGTGGTTTGCAGCTATTACTTTGCTCAACGATCCTGCTGGGTCTTTTTTTGGATTGATGAATTTACCCCCAACTCTCTTTATAGAACAGACGAGCCAACGGTTTCTCAAAATGTCTTTCTTGTACTGGGCCTCTTTTTGCCAGAACAAATGATCCACACAGAAAGCTGCAAGCTGTTACTTCAAAATCGGTCGTGATAAAATTACATCTGATTCTGAGAAGAGAGCCTAAGCACCTAAAGCTGACGAACAAACTAGCCTCAGCAGCTGGAAGCTGGATGTTCTTTCGGATTTACAGGTGACTGTTTCTGCATTTTGTGACCCATTGTGACCAGCCGCAGATCATTGCTGCACACGGCTATCTCAGGAGTGACAAACCCCCAGTTCCCTTTTTTTTATTGTCAACAAATCCCATTTTGAAAACTAAAACCTGCTCAAAACCACGACTTCTTAACCCAGTCTGTGGCTCTCGGCCCTTACCCCGCTGGTTGCTACTGAAGATACCTTCAAATACGCTGTTTTATTTTTTCAAAAGATCTCAGCCATTTCCTCAAACAGCTGGACGTTGTAGTTTTCATCAAAGTCCATTCAGGAGTAAATAAGGCATTTGTTTCGGACTGTTTTCAGCAGTGGATCAATACACATGTATCGCTCTTGAGAGCTTGAATATTGAGAGCAGGAACATGTCCTCCAGTGTAAAGGTGCGGCCCATTGACGTGGTCTTTTTGATAGCAATAGAGCTCTGCGGCAGAGTAAGAAGTTATACAGGGTTTGGATCCACACAAAATACAGGAGTTGTCTTTTAATGGGGTTGGTTGACAATAAGACAAATGTAGAATATCCCTTTAAGGGGACGACATTAACATATTCATCACATCAGTTGATATTGAACTTAAAAGGGCTAAACTTGAAAGTCAGAGCATTAACACCGCTGCAAACAGCCATCTGCTGCAGACATCGTGGAGAATATGTCCATCTGAGTGGAGAATGAAGTCACTCTCAACGCCGTGCCACCGCTCTGGTTCTCCCCTCAGGGTATCGTCGTTAGCTCTGTCAGCACCGCTGCCGTTGTTTGCACTGTTAGCGCCGTTGGCCATCTCCTCGTTGCGAGCCGGGTGAAGGCAATCCCCTCAAATCACAGATGCTCTGAATGTTTAATTCAGCCTCTTTCAAGTGAAAGAAACGATCACATTATTACAGACCAGGGGAACCCGTGGGAGTCGCTCGCTTTATACCTGGATGGTGAGCCAGCCTGTATTGTTTGTTTGCATGCCAACAACATGTTTAAAACTAAATGGTGCCACTGAATACAAAGTGATGCCGATTGGTTGCGGAGGAATATAATGAACCGTAAACAGCGTTGGACGTTTCGTAATAGCAGGCTGTGGTTTCAAACTGCCCATTCAAACCCCCGGAGCTGCAGCAATTCAAGGCCAAAAGAGTCCCCGGAGTAAAGACTACTCAGGGAGCCAGCTTTGTGCCACGGGTTGCATAAATAGAAAACCTTTATATAGGACTTTTTTTTTCCTGATTCTACGATTACATTGGGTTCATATACTTGTTTGCATTCGTCTAACCACAGAGGACCCGATCTCCGGTATAATCCGTCTGTTTGGCTTCTCCCACAGGTCCACTGAGCCCATCTTCTCTTTCAAAAATCTTTCCGCAACCGACAAAAGAGCTGGAGCCGAGACGGTCAAGCATGGACGTGCCCAGGATGGCCGAGGGCCTCTTCAGCAGCACGTTGTCCTCGTCAGGTGGCGGCCATCACGTGCCTTCCTACCTGACGCTGGAGCAGAAGGCGGCCTTCGTCTTCGTGCTGCTGCTCTTCATCTTCCTGGCCCTGCTCATAGTGCGCTGCTTCCGCATCCTGCTGGACCCCTACCGCAGCATGCCCTCGTCCAACTGGACAGACCACACCGAGAAGGACACGTTCGATTACCGCATCGTCTGAGGGGCCCCGAGAGTGCATTGCATTTGTACAAATTCGAATAAAGAAAAATGTCATAAATAGAAGATGATCTGGCTGCTAAAACAACACGAGTCTGCCGATTCACCAGGAAAAACAACAGTTCAGAGTTTTCGAGGACGGATTGTCGTCGGAACGAGCGCCAACCAGAGTTCAACAGTGTCACAGCTTCTCCCTGCCAAATCTGAAAATTCTCAACTACAACAAGACAACCAGAACTATGCTATGAAGATTATTGATCAGACCCTCAGTCCGAGCGATTGAACAAGAGCCAGCCCCCCGCCTCCATCCCCTCACATCAGTTCTCCTTTGGACTACCTCGTTCCTCCATCTCATGTGTGGAAGACTTTGGTGTTTTTCTCGCATCTCACACAGGGTTGACTATCTTTTTGAGGTACTAACAGTGTTTACATCCTATCATGTTTACGTACTTAGATTTTTATTGATAATGTAGACAATCAGTGTTTAAAAAAAACAAATAGTACAAAACAAAAAACGCGTAAATAGTCGAGGTTGTTGAGGTATTTGGTTTCATTTAATTTGTGGATGGTCGCACAAGGTCCAACAGACCTTGTGCGACTGATGTGATTCAGGCGAAGAGGAATTTTAATGCCTTAAGTCTTTGTAGGATGCTCCGTGGTGGCTTTTACCTTCTGGACAGTTGGATAAGACTGGTGTCCTAAAGCAGGTTACATAATCACAAAGATGGTAACTGTCATGGAGGTGTTCTCCCTTTAATGTTTAAGGTTTGGACAGACAAGTGCCAGCAGTGAGGGACGACAAGTGTTCTGTGTGTGCGAGAAAAGAAAAAAAAAAGAAAACCTAAAATTTGTCCTTTCAGTCCTGGAGGGCCCTTCAGTGTCCATGTCCTTTCGATGTCAACAACCAAAAGAGGTATTGAAGAAAAAAAACATTTACTGTGCTGTACCGTGTGCCTAATTTGAAGAAGAAAAAACAAAACAAAGTTTAGATTGATGTTTTAGGAAAAAAGAAAGACAATGGGTTCAAATGTTCTGTCTTTAAATGTGTGTTCTTTTGCGTAGTGCCCATTTGAAGACACTCAAACAGCATTTTACTGCCTGCAGTTGGTATATTGACAGTTGGTATGCCGCAGCTGCAGAGTGTTGACGATAAAGAAGATGATGTGTTTTCACGTGAAAACTTTACGACTGATGTTGTGGCTCTTTCCTTGGGCAAATTCTTCAACTGTGCGCCTTATAGTGTAGATTGTTTACAGTATCGTCGGTGTAGCGGAGACGCAGGAAAATCAGCCGGTCGCTGCTGCGACTGTCTCTTTTGCACTTCACGGAGATGTCATAAGAAACCGCTCAAAAGAAGTTGACCTGCTCTTGTTCTGGCCGGGACAGGAAGTGATCTCTGCCCCTTTCGATGACGTGTGGTGTTCTTGTGATCTGCTGTGGCCTTTTCCTACCTATCGCAGATGTTGCGATGTTGTGCAGAGGTGATGTGTGTGTCCCCTCCCCGCATGTATTTCTTGCCAAGTATCTCCTCCGTGCATGATAAATGGTGAAGTGCTTTAATCCTGATGTTGTAGCTGTGGGTCAGTTGCTCAAGCAGCTATTTTCCTGTCTGTACTGGAGCCGTTTTGTTTCAATCTGTTTTCCGCCTCGAGCCACCGTTCTTTTTTTCCTTCTTTTTTTTCTAATAAAAACGATCAGAGAGCAAAACTGCCTTTTTAATGTGTTTTATTTCATTAGGGTTCGTTCACCAGCCGGTCAGAGTCACAGGTGTGGAGGGCAAACAAACGATGGATGAGGAAAACATTCTTCCGAGCCCAACCTGCCCTTTTCAAGGCGGCAGTATGTGCCGGAGGCCCAATGCATTCTTTTTCTCCATATTATCAGGGACTGGCAGTGGTAGCCGGCAGGTGTCTCGATTGGTTTTCTGTGAACCCAGACACTGTCTGGCTACTCACACACACACACACACACACACACACACACAAACACACACACAACACACAAGTCTCCGGGCTCCAGGCCCAGACTGCTCTTCGAGCCGAGACCCTCCAGAACGCCATGTAGAATAACAATCCTCCCTCTGACACCGACGCAACGCTGAATATGTTGATATGCAATCATCTGCTGCATCCCCCCCTGAAAAAAACCTGCATCATTGCTCACATTGAAGCAACCACAAGAATACTTTGACGTCTGAATTGCCAGTGAATCTGTGCATCTGTTCTGTGTTACTTAACAATTCTGCTGATATCACACATCCACAGGTTTATATATATATATAATATATATTTTAGGGGAGCTGGAGCGGATCAGAATTTGAAATGCGAGCTGAAATGTGCAGTCTCCGCTATTTTGGATTATTATATAAGAGAAAACCTACGTCTTTACTGAGGCCTTTTTACTGTTTGCTCATTTGATTTTAAAAGTCAAAATAGTGCCGTGGATGTCATCCAGGAAACCGACAGTTTGTTGCACTAGCAGAGCGAGTATAGCGAACCATCTCAGGATAAGGGACATTGATATCCATCATTTAAAAAGAATAATTCTGACGTGAAGGAAAAACACCTTCAGTCCTCCGAAAACCTTTCGCTCACACAAAAATACCTTTTTGTCACCCGAGGGGCGTTCGACACTGATCTTTTTCGAGCAAAATGGAAACAAATCATTCTGTAATAAAAGCCTTCATTTTCACTCTCAGAAATCTCATTAGCTCACGCCAAACAAAGATCGTAATCCAATCCAAACACGCCCTTACACGGCAAGTGGCAGTAAACATGAACCATTATGGATCGATAGCACAGTCATGCTTTATGCAACATGACTCATATTCAAGAAAGGCTCTGATAATTGAATTATTTCCACCCGATGCTCAGACGCCTTATACGCTGAATTTATTCCCTTTTCCAAGTGGCCCATTTCACTATTCAGCCTCCAGTTAATTTTATGGTGTCTGAGCAGTTTGGAAGAGGACTGTTCCCCTGTGAATGTGAATAGCTGTGCAAGAGGACTAAAGGAAGGGGACTACTGATATTGTGTAATTGATTTTGCAGCGATTCTTCTTATTTCCGAGAGCCATTGCGGTTCATAGTCTGTCACCTATTTCACAGAATAGTGTGAAGCTTCAGGGAACACTGGCACCCAAGAAAAGATGATTGCCAGCATTATTCAAAAATGCTTCAGGTCTCAAACCTTTCACAGAAATATTGGAAAAGTAGTTTAGATCTAAGCAATAGTCAAAGTCTACCTTTGTGAAATCAGCTTCGGGCTTGATGGATCAGCAAAGTGATTACAAATCACTCCCAAGTATGAATGAATCCCTGCAAACAGACCCACAGTTTTAGATGTACACATGCACAAGTACGAGACCCATGGTGTTGGACATGTACATGTACGAGTACTAGACCCACAGTGTTGGACATAAGAGTTCTAGACCCACGATGTTATGTGTACACATGTATGAGTTATAAAACCACGTGTTAGATGTACACATGTACGAGTTCGATACCCACGATGTTAGATGGATGGATGGAGATTGCTAAAAAGGCTGCCAACATCAAAGAAAAGTCAGAGGATCACTAAAGTCTCCATGGTTGACCCTCTGAGGACCACAGATGTCAAAACCAAAATTAATCACGATCCATCTTGTAGTTTTTGAGATATTTCAGTGGTGGACAGACACATCAACGCTGCCAATCCAGGAGCTAAACAGAGAGATAGCCTTCCAGGTTTAGATCTTTTCTATTGGATTGTATCTATGGTTCTTTTTTTTTTTAGCTCCCCATTAAAAACAAAACATGGGAGATAAAACCAAAAATCGTGACTTAAAGAAACGTGATTCTGAAGATGACAGTAGCCATTCTCCTCCGGCGGGCTGTTCTGAGCCTCAGGGCGGGCCCTGACAGATGAAGTGCTGTCACTCCGGGCCTCTCTTCTGGGACAGCCAGAGGGCCCCCGCCAGGTTATCTCAGGCTGTGTTAGTGCTCGTACATCCTTCAAAGCATCCATCAAAGTGCTTTGAGGGCTAGAAAATAATTTGGTGGATCAAACAAGGGCTGCCTTCTCCTCCTAGCTTTAAGTCCGGAGCTAGTCTGTCAAGATTCATGTCAACCACGATCTGCTTTTGCCCTTAAAAACTAGATCAGAGGACGACAGCTGTTCAAGAACTCACAATCAACCCTCCCCCCGCACTCCCCCGCATGCGGAGCCACTTTGTGCTCACGTCTCAAGGGTTTTACTCCGACGGCTGAGTGCAACGATGCTGCTCATCACGGCGTCCGGCTGTTGCCTACTGGGAGCTGCCCAGTGTAATGACAGTCATCGCTGGTGACCATTGGAGAGCTTCACAAGTGCAGCTGGGGGATAAACGCTTCCACTTAAACAAAATGGAACATTTGCATGAATTATAATTTCACATGCAGATAATAACCAGTAAGCGTATGCACAGAAATTAAGAGAGCATTTTAGTAAATGTGTTAGATAAGGGTTTATATATTATTTGATATTGTGTATTTACCATTTAAATGATTAAGTATATTTTCATGTTATCATTTTATTCAAATGTGTTTCTCTAATTAAAACAACAACCAAATCGCTCAATAAAATACAAAAGTACACATTATGTTTTTGGGGTGACGTTTATTGCCTCAGATGATAAAAACAACAGAAAAAACAAAATAACTACATAATTACTTTTTTTTTTTTACAAAGTTCCAAAAAATAAAATATCCTGATGAATAAAGCTCTATAGTGTGAACCAGCAAACATATTTCCCCTGACAGTTTCAATAATGAGAAGATGGGCTGTATAATTAATGGAAGAAAAAACAACTAACAATCAAGCTTGTGTTATTGATGACTGCACTTATTTCTTAGCGGACAAAGACTTGCTTTTGGCCATTTAATCAAAAGGTTTTTTTGGCTCCAAAAAACCCTCAAACCAGCTTGGCTAATTAGTTCTCGTCAATAATGGCACTACTGCTGCTCCCAAAAGACATTTGGGAAAACCGTCATGTGAACAAACAAGTCGAAAATAATTGACGTTGAAATGTCATTTGTCAGCTTCCCTGTTGTTTCCCCCTGCACATCCGTCTCGTTCTGGATCACGTTAAACCCAAAACGCCACACAGTAAAGTAACTGAGTTGACGGCGGATGAGCAGTTGAGCTTTAGATATTTGAAGGTCGCAGGTTTGATTCCCAGAAAAGATAAAAGTGTGTCCGTCAACTGCCGTGCGTTCTGTTGAAGTGTCCTTTGTGGCCGACATTGAGCTCCTATCTGCTCGCTGCAGGTCACCCTGGATAAGAGAGCATGAAGGGCTCTTACTGTAATTGCTTCATGAGTGTCTCTGACCGTACTGTGCACCTGCACCGAGGCCCGATCACCGAGCGACGCATCACTACCTGAGGGCCCTCGGCACAAGTCATGTCATAAAAGAAAATGATGTAAACACAAAGAAATACTTCAAAATGTGAAGGTGAAATGTTTAAAATCTGCCAGTATTCTTAAGATTCAAATATTCCAAGAAAGAAATCCTTGATTCAAGTCGCCACAGCTAAAAGCTAAGTGTGAAGGTCCATCTTCCCGGAGTTGCCTTTATATATTTGGATTGTATGGACGCAGTAGTAGACCCGATCTGAATTACGAATTCACGCACATATGGTGCATAATACGGTGCATCCGTGAGCTAGCACTGCCCCCATAGCTCAGCTACCATTCAGTATGGAGCCTCATTGTGAAATTACAGCCGGAGCTAAGAACCACAAAGAGATAAAGTCCATGATGATGCCAGAATGTCCTCTCCAGGCTCAGTGTGTGCTTGATGTAAAGTCCTATAAAAGATGTAGCTCTTTTACAAAAAAGGTAATAAAAACTAATTAAATAGAATAATAGATAAAACACACAAGCTAGCGTCTGCGCCCCCCTCGGCCCCTCCCTCGGCCCCTCCCTCGACCTCGTCGGCAGGGGGAGGACTTGTGCGTTTCCTCCGTGGCATCGATCTCCACATCCAGCTTGCGCTCACTCACAAGAATTGCGTCTTCTGGGAGTTCACAGACGACATTCTCCTCCACCTTTGCGCCCTCCCTCCTCACTTCTTTCGCCTCTTTTGTTCCAGTTTCCTCTGTCGTCTCCACCTGCTCCTGCACCATCGTCTCCTCCTCCTGCTCCTGCTTCACTGTGGCGCCGTCGTTCAAGGTGTCCGATACCACCGCGATGCCGTTGTTGATTCTGCTGTTGCTGGAGGCGATGGCCTGCTCTAGTTTAAGGCGGTACTGCTCGGCCTCCTGCTCCTTCTGCAGGAGCTGCTGCTGGTACTCTCGGGCTTTAAGATTGGCTTCCCGCAGCTGCCGCTCCAGCTGCTCGCGACTTTCACTGACCTTCTGGAAATCAAAGAAACAAATCAGCGGTCAAAGCATCCAGTGAAATTACATTTCCCGCATTTGAATTAACTGGAATGCGCCCTTTAGGGTCATGATATTAAAGGACGAAATAGCTCCAAAGAAATATGTGTTAAACTGCTTTAATGTTAGTTAAATGAGCTTCAACCAGAGACACAATTACATAATGGAAGCTTTCAATTCATAAGCAGTAAATATGGGAAATAGACTCACATAAATATAAACCAACCGACAACTGAAGATGTCGTAAGATAGCAGAGTTGGTTGTATGGGAATTAAAAATACTACTAAACTAGCACTACTAAATTTGGGTTTTCATTACTTTGAATGACAAACCGTTTGTTTTTTTTAGATACTTTCGCTTTTAAAAGGTACTTTTCGTTTTGAAGAACCAAGTCAGACCTTTCAGCTGAACTTCCTGACAGTAATTACATGGCGCTGCCATAAAACCTACGCTGCAGATGAGTCATGTGATTATCCCAATGCGTAAAAGGTTCAAACAGCTGATATGTGCCTATAGGTCCTCCTGGCTTACCTTGTCTTTTACGCTGATGTGATTGGCTGCGGGGTCTGTCTTCCTCTTGCGTGTGGGCGTGGCCTCCTGAGGCTCCTCGAGGACAACCTCCTCTGTGATTGCGCCGGCTGGCAAAGCCACCACTGCAACCGCAGAACAGAGAAGGGTCACATGATCGGTTGGTGCGTAAATATATTTACATTTTGATGATGCTTTGATGATCCTTTAAGAGGAGATCTCTTTCTGTTATATTTTAACTCCTTGGTTTGGTAACAACCACCTTCCTGTTCTTACTTGTGGCGTTGTATGAGCTTCTTATGCAGTCAGACTACTACAGTAGATGGTGTCCGACATAACCCGGCACGGTAGCAAAGCAATGTAGTGCTGTGGACGGCGAAAATATTTATTTTAGCCACCTAATAAAGGGCCCATGTAAGTAAATCAATATCAGTTTAAGTGAAAGCGATACTTTAAATTAAACCACCCAACTCCTTTGACAAAAAACAACAGTTATACCTCGCAGAACACAAAGTGGCTGGTCTAACCATCAGTTAGTTTGTCTTATTGTTGAATGTAATGTTATTGTTTGGCTGAAAATCTGAACCAACCCTTTAAAACACAGAAAATCACCCAAACTAACAGATCAGGACCAAGCGAGGTTTTATATATATATATATATATATATATATATATATATATATGTGTGTGTGTGTGTGTGTCCTGTCTGTCTGACAGCAAGGTAAAGCAATGAAATGTCCCTGTGGCACTGTCTGTTTCTCTAAACTGGGTCGGACCTCATCTACTGCTGCTCATCTCCTGATGGATAGGTACCTCATACGATCCCACTTCAGGAGAAGCCAAACTGTCCCTTGAGCTGGTTTTCAAGTTGCTTCCGGCTTGTACATTTGTTGTAAACACTATTTCTGAATAAACACACTCGACCTCCAATATGCCAAATAGTCATGTTTTCTACTTTTTTATATATAGAAATCCATTTAATAAGCAGCTTTTGCCACTGACAGTACTTTGTTTTCAGGATGTGTTTGAAGTTTTACACGGCTCATTTTTAAATTCATGATGCAAGTGAAGTGCAATGTCGTCTTGAGGTTGTCTGAGCTCGTCCCAGCAGCAGTGTGTCTGCTCGTGTGAAGTCTGCAGAGTTGTAATGTTCCAACTATCTGATTGCTAGAGGGCCTATTTTCTTTTATTGGCATATCGCTGCTTTTTTTATTACATTTTTTAGAGGCCATCTCTATTCATGATTCTTAGCTTGTCGTTCCTCGTCAGTCTACAAGGGCGCTCTGTTGCCCACTCACTCTGTTGACCCTGCAGGGTGAAGAAGAGCTGCTGGCCCAGGGACGCCGGCTGCAGGTTGCCGTGTTGGTCCGTCACTATGGTGATGACCCTCTGCCCGCCGTCGCCCACATGCTGAATGGTTGTCTCCACCGACTCGGCGGCCGTCACGTCCTCCGACTTGCCTGAAGACAACAGTTGGCTCACGTTAGGTAACAGCCGCCGCGTGGGATGACTGCGACAACATCACGCGGCTCTAAAATTAAGCCACGGCCAGAACGTGTTCAGACGCTCTGTGGATGAAGGACAATCCTAAATTAAGTTTAGTTAAATTAAGGTGTATTCTGTGAGGAATACGAGAACCGTGCCCGGAGTCGGCAATAATTCATCACTCCCTTTATCTAGCATTTGAGTAATTCTACACAATGTAAAGTCCAGATGTTTTAATATATGACTACATGTCTCTTGAGACAACACAGCAAGTCCGTGATTTGAGTCAAATTTTATTTTCCCCTCTCTTCCACCTATTCGTTCATAATTGTTGTCTCTTCGTCTCTGCACCTGAACACAACTGGCGGATAAATCCTGTGTGATGCCTACCTGTGCTGGTCTTGGTGGCAGGGACCAGCTCTGAGAGGTTGACCAGCCCATCGGCACGGATGATGTAGTGGGACTCTGGCTCGATGTTTACCTGGTTCTGCATGCCGTCCTGCACACAAACACACACACACACACGCACACGCACGCGCACAAGCGGTGGTTATATTGAGCTCTACTGCAGTTAAAAGACTTCAAATTAAATAATATGTGACTAAATCCAAGAAACAGGAAGTGGGGCAAATTCTGCACAAACCTAAAACAGAACTGTTGAAAGTGCTTAAACTTGCAATAACTGACTTTTCAGGCTATTTGTGCAACACTGGCTACACTGCCCTCAGTCCAACGCAAGAGGATAAGGAAGTAGAGCTCATCACGTCCTTTGGACAGGAACCCATGTACGCATTAATAGTTTCTTTATTGAATTACGCACAAAGTGCCAGAAACCAGATCCTACCAGGAGACTAGTTTGCCCGATAGCTAGCTAGCTCGTAAATCCCGCCGTGCTTTCATGCTACACTGGTTCCAGAAAATCCGCCAGACAGAGTTGATCTGGCGACAGCAATGAGCTTTTTCTCGTGTCTGCCTCTTTGGATTTAATCCAATAACGAAACCATCAGAGCGTGCAGGGACCGCACAGCTCCCGTTATTGGCACAGTTAACGCAGAGATGGCTCACGTGAGCCGCAGATTGACGCCACAGGCCAGTATTATAAAATAGCAGTGATATTTTGACTCTCGGTGATTCAGCTGACCTGCTGTTAATTATTAGTTGGCTTTTCTTTTTGAAATTATTGTTGAATTTAGATTGTACGGACACAGTAAAGAGGTGAAGTGCAGTTTTGAGACATTTCAACTGAATGTGTAATCCAATCAGATAACAGACACAAAACGGAATCAAACACTTTGATGTACGAAATAGGATTATTCCAATTGTTTCATCTATCCAAAGATAAACGGTTTACACACAAGATAAGAAAGCAGATATCATCAGTGTAACTGAAACTTTTAGACACTAGTTTCATTCTAGAAAGAGTCTCAGTTTGTTTTCGTGGGGGGTTGAAAACGCCCCGAAGAAGGTGAATCAGATCTGTGCTGTGTTTATTTCACTGATGGTTACGACTCTCTCCTTTTCTAAAATTGGCCCCTATTTCCGAGCACAGTGTGCAATCTGTGTGGTTAATGGTGGATAAAATATGATGGTCGCGATAGGTGGAGGCTGAGGTTTAAAAAAAAATACTAGTTTGTTTTAAGCTTTATCCACTGATGTTTCGTTTGCGGTGTGGCAGCGACGTGATTCCATCTGAAGTTGACCTTTTATCCACACAGACTTGATGAGGGAGAGAAACACGGTTATGTATTTCATGGAAGGCCACAACGTGAAATGCCCAATATTTTCCATTTCTTTCTTGCCAGCTAAAGTGCTGTATTTCATCAGAGCGCTGCAGTGACTTAAAGGGGAAGGGGGGAAGAGTTTGGCAGCAGCAAAATGTATTTTATCCACCTAATGAAATCCATATTAGCCGACTATATATTTAGAATATTTTCACTCTGCTTTACGTTGCTGTCAGACAGAAAACTGAAGCTGCTACATCATCATTTTTTCTCTCAAGGGAGCTGCTGGTTTATGGCTGCTCGTGTTATTGTGTGTATTTGGTGAATCTGTGCTGGTGGTGTTCTGCGAGGTAAAAAACTTTGAAGAGAGACAAGATAACAGGCTTCAGTTCCCTGGTGGGAAAGGGCCGTTTGACGGCACTGTAAAAGCAGGGGAAATATTCTCAACGTAACGTTCACTCATACTAATATCGTTATTTTTTTTAAGTTGCTAAATTACATTTTGCTGGTGCTCTCGACCACAGCGGCACATCACTCAGCTCCCGTACCGGTGGTCTTCTGCCTGCATCTTCAATCTGATCAAACCATTTCTTCTAATTTCAGATAATAAATCTGTATCATGGTGCACTCACTGTGATTCAGCCCCTTCAATCGTGCCCCCAGAGGGGGGAGAGCATTTCATGGCTGAGGTGGGTGTTTATGTGTCATGAACATGTGTCGGCGCCCTTCTGCACGCAGCCGCCTCGCAGCGGGTCAACCGGCTGCTCTCGCCGGAGGCCCTACTATCTGCATCCTGGCTTCGTGGTAAGAGGGCCCGTCCAAGGAGAGGAGTTATCTAACGGCAACGAGAACCTCCTACGCACCGCCCGAAAGGCCTCACCTCCGTGACGCAAGGCCTCGGTGGGGGAACCACACTCTTCCACCTGAAATACTGCGTCCACGACATTTCAACCTTAATCTCGCACCACGATGAATTATTTGATTTACCAGTGTGGACTCTCCTTGTGTTTTGCACCGACGATGTAGAGTCCCGTCTTGTGTGAAAGGGTTCTCTAAATGCGGGCGGCAGGCAGAGGGCCGTTTGCACCGGTTTCTGTCTGACGAGCGGGAGCCTGCGTGGCCACTGAAACCATGGCAACGCCGGGGAGAGTCCGACTGGAGCTTTTCGTGAGTCGCACTTATGAAAACATCAAACGTGTGTTGTTTTTTTTATTTACAGGGGCACCGCTGTGCGTCTCGAAGCCTGCAGTCTGACGCCTCGTCTCGTTCTCTTTTGTCTTTTTGTTCATCTCCCCGGCTCCCCCATTTCTCTTCTCCTCACCAAGCCCCCCCTCCTCTTTCTGTTTCTCTCTCTTCCCCCGAATCTCTGTCCATCTTTCTCCCTCCCTGCCTTGCTTCTCTCACAAGCCCCTCATTGCTCCATCTGTCTCTCCTCGTCTTACCCGCCTTCATCTATCTGTCCGTCTTTCTCTCTCTCTCTCTCTGTTTCTTTCTCCTCCCCCAAATGTCTGCTGTTCAGTTACCTGGCTTTGTAACCAACAGAAACAGAAATGACCTGAGTCCTCTTCCTTGGATGCCTCACGCATCCTTTCCCTTTCAGTCGTCCGTCCTTCTATCTATTTATTTCCCCCTGCATCATTTTTGTCTTCACTCTCTTCCTCTCCCCACCCTCCTCATCTTCACGTCTCTTTTGACTTTCCATTCTCTTGTCCTCCACCCATTTATGTCCATCCTTCATCGGTCTGGCTTACTCCTCACATCTCTCTCTCTCTATCAGTATGCCTCTCCCCATCCCCATCCCCTCCGTCCATCCACCTGTAGCAGTATCATCAGCTCGGTGTTGCTGGTATCCATGGCGATGTCGAAGGGCGTCTTGTCGAACTTGCTGAGGCAGCGGACGTCTGCGCCGTACCTCAGCAGGAGCTCGGCCACCTCCCTGTGGCCGCGCTGGGCCGCCCAGTGCAGCGGCGTCATCTTCAGCATGTCTTTGGCGTTGGTGTCGGCGCCGTTCTGCACGAAGACGCGGCGCCCCCCCGTGGTGAAGGCAGGGAAACAAACGCCAAAGAGGAGGGAGACAAAAAGGGAAGTGATGAGAAAAGATGTTGGTGACGAAGACGCAATCTAACAACGGTGAAAAAATATGAGAAGCTTCAAATGAGTTTTGCTTCACAGGGAAACAATTGCACACACTGAAACCATCTGTCACACATTACATATAATAATAATAATAATAATAAAAATGTCTTATTCAGGATGTGACACTTCGATCATACAGAGTGTGGCCAATGGTATGTGGACACAAGTCTGGATCCGTAGTTCATGGTTTGGGCTTGACCCCTTACTTCCAATTTAGGACATTCCTAATGGTCGGACATCAAATCGTATTAAGACCTGGAGTCTTTAACGTTTTCCAGACCAAGAACAGAGAGAGAGAAAGCTATCCCTGGAGCAGGGATAAAATGTAGTTTCCTATTAAACTGGGCCTACAATGAAGTGCTGGGTGACCTGAAGTGTATAAACATTATTTTTTAATGCCGCTTAAATACCAGGCTGTTCGATTTACAATACTCAGCCACTAGTTCACCATTAGATTACATTTAGCTGACGCTTTTATCCAAAGAGACTTACATTTTTGCTCTGTACACCGTAGACACAGCTACAGGAAACAATTAGGGGTTAAGTGTCTTGCTCAAGGACACAACGACAGGGACTAGCAGAGCCAGGGATCAAACCACCGATCCTCTGATTAAAAGACGGGCATGCTAACCACTGAGCCATAGTCGCACAGTCACCATCATGGATAAGTGCTGCAGAGAGATTTAGCAGAGGTTTGCCAGCATAAAGATTCATGGTCAAAATTAAATATTTGTATTACTAAAATGGCGTATAATATAATAATATGAATAACATAATATGTTCATGTTACTGTAATGTGTATTTTCAGACTTTTTTTTTTTAAAGAATGTATCTATATAATATTAAAATGTAAAAAAACAAACATATTCAAACAATTTGTGGGAGGGACCCCTGAAAGACCCAGACTTCATGTCTGCTATCCACTTTATAGTAAGAGTTTGGGTTGAGCCCTCTCCTGCTTTGACAATGCCCCGCCCCTCGCCCATTAAGATGAGCAGGGCTTTATGGTCCAACCTGAGCATCTCACCTACTACATTCCATAATAATCAGAATACTTTACTTTAAGCGTAAAACATGAACATGGAATGACCATGTGACCAAACACACGGCAGGATGTCTCTCCTCACCTGCACGAGCAGGTCCACGATGGTGGAGTGACCCTCCGAGGCGGCCATGTGAAGAGGGGTCTTGTCCACTTTGGTCCGGGCGTCCCGGCTGACCCCGGCACGCAGCAGCACCTCGGCGGTGGAGTGATGGCCGCACTGGGCGGCGAAATGCAGAGGCGATGAGCCCAGCTGGAGAAAAAAGGAGTAGAGAGAGAGAGAGATTCTTTATTATCTTTATCCAGGGAAAGAGATTTTTTTTGCACGATCACATGAAGTCAGAGACTGAGTTCAACAACAGCTCAGTGTTTAATAGGGAACTTGACAGGGGTCACTTCGGAGGGATGAAGTACATCTCAATCGTCTCTGGGTCAGAAACTCAATTCCCCAACTCCCACACTAATTCCTCTGACTTTCAGGCTGCCGCAGAGTGAGCCGATCAAGGATTTAGTATTGTACTTCCACAAAGTTGGCCGGCTCTTGAGAGACAGATGAAAAACTGAATGCAGCAAAGGTGCAGAGACCCACACACTTTGTCCTTTTCAAGGGGTCAAGTTCACTTCACAATGCGACTAAGTAGCTGCTTTCTCCAGACACCCTGCCTGGTAAACATCCAGGTCTGTGAAACTTCAGTCTTCAGTCTTTCTGTCATGTCATGTGACATGCGTTACCAAAGGGTTGCCGTGTGGACGGAGATCGAATTGGTGTAGATGTAGCCTGAGACTTGACGAAGCCCCCAGAGCCACACACACTATGCCGACTGCTTCCACAACCTGAAGAGTACCCCTCGCGATTCTTGCATTATTTTCACAATGATCTCGTGCTCCCGGCATGTCAGATTTACCGTTAACACAAACTGTCAACTGAGAAAAAATGACGTCCCGCGTTCGTTTCTCAGTGTAATTACTACGGATGTGGGAGTGTGTCACACACTGCGGCACACGCGACAGCTAATCCACCAGCTTTGACACTCGGAGGTAATAGAAATTCAAAACATCATCTGTTATATTCACACAGTCAGCTTTACTTCTGGTCCATTTAATTAATTTTGAATTCATGCATACATACATATTTAAGATATGGGATGTCGTCGTTCTAAAACCAAATATATATATATATATATATATATATATATATATATATATATATATATATATATATATATATATATGTATATATATGTATATATGTATATATGATAAATATAGGTGAAATCTGCTGCTATTTCTCTGCTTATTTAAAAAATGTGACCATCACGTTGCATGAATCCACTAAGTCATGCGGAGTGTGACACACTGTCCCAGGGGAATGACGGGACTCCACTTTAAAAGCCATCATTTCTGAGAACCTTCATATGCTCTGTACAGCAGAGCTACAGGTGGCTTTAGGGAAGAGGACATTCAATTAAACCCCATTAGTGAAGTGCACGGTGCCCGTGAGCGGTGAATTATAAATGAATGTTACGTATAGATAGAGTAAGAGGAATTGCCTGTGGGTTTTTGTTTATTTGTTATTTTAAGTAGGCTTGATTGTTTTTCAAAATCAATTTGCAGACCAATTGAATAAACAAAAAAATGCTAATTAGGAAGACTTTTTTTTTTATACAAAAGACACTAAATGTTCTGTGCTTCTAGAAAGATAAACACTCATAAAAGTTGTATGTTATGGTGGAATGGAGATTTAATGTCAGTGTAAAGTATAAATAGATTAGTCCATCAGCAGAAAAAGTGGTGGGCAACTACTTTGAATACCGATTAATTATTCAGCGTTTGTATCATTTTTTTTTTTTTTGTATCAGATTTGCTTCTTCTGTTTGTCTTGTGTGACCGTAAACTGAACGTCTTTTAGGTTTTAACATTTTACATTAAAAAGATTGAGAGGAAACTCTCTCAGTATTGTTTTACATTTTGCAGTCCAGACGATGAATATATTAATTGAGAATATGGCGTGTGGTTGGTTTCCATCCTTCAGATATAGTTTATTTCATGGCACACGTGAGCAGCAACCTTGTTGTCCTGTACCTATGTGCAGTTTTTGGTTTGTTTTACCGTCTTTGAACAGCGAGAAAGTGCGTTTGCAGACAGGACTGAATTGAGTATGTGAGTGATGTATGTTTTTTCTGTCTTTTGAGCTCAAAATGACGCCTGAGCATTACTGTCACTATGCCACTGCAGGCTGACTGAGTCCCAAAACGAAGAGCTGACAATTTCTGTTTTTTTGGACGCAGACGAATGTTCGCACTTACAGATTAGCTTGAAGATTATTCCATAATTAACGCACATCGGCCTCACCCAGTCAGAAGTGAATGGCGCCCCATTGGCCATCAGGGCTCTGACATCATCGTCCTGTCCACCTCGCACTGCCTCCAGTAGCTGCTGCCCGAGATACACTAGTGACATCTGCTGACAGGTAGGAGAAACACAGTGATACCAGTCAGGCGAGGGGAAACAAGAGCACTCCGAGATGTGACTGCTGTGGTGTTGCTTTTTGGGGAAAACCATAATATACAGACAGTTCACAACAGTTTAGTAATGCTGTGTCTTGTGTTTGTTGAGCACATAAGAAAACTTCTCAAACATGAGGATTTGCTATTTCTCTCTGCTTTTTGATGTCATTGTACATTTTCCTTTCTTCTTTGTTTTGGACAGTAGGTTGAACAAAAAAAAAAAAATTTGAAGACATGAGACAATTCTGTATTATGCACAAAACAACTAGTATTTGTCACTATTGAATTATTATCTATATTATTATTTTATGTTGCAGCACTTGATAGTAGAGGCACTGTTATAGCAATGCATTTATATTTAACAAGATCATCATGGGCTTTGTATACAAAAATCTGGAAACTACAGCTGCTGAATCCATGGAAACTGACATATTTTAACCTCTTTAATAGGGTCGAGCAGAATTATAAAGTACTAAAACCTCAAAAACGTACTGATGGTAAATTGTACTTTTACGTCCCACCCTTGTAATGGTTCGCTGTGGTGAGTACAGTTACAAAAACAAAGGAACTTATACATTTACACAAGGAATGTTAATTTTACAACGTCAAGCATGCATTATTTTTTTTTACATGTACATTTTTTTGTGTGCAAAAGATGCCACTGCATGTCGACACCGAAATGAAAGCTTTGAGCGCACGCGGCTCATCGTATCACGTAAACACGTTGCGACGTTACAAATAAAAATTAAGAAGATAAACTAAGAATGAGTTCGGTTTGTTCCGGTGGAAGTTGCGGATATTAAAGGAGCGATTTCCACATCCGCCAGTCAAGTCTCCGAAACATCGGGGTCGACGGCTCTGCGCGGATGTTTACCAACAAACAACCAAGTTAACGTTGAGACGAAGCCAGACTCTTACGTCTCAACTGACAACTGGAAACGAACGGCTCGATCCAACGGCTCTCTGTTCTGTAACTATTAAATACTATCGTCGCGTCCGTCGACCGTTAGCTCTTAACAACCAGCCGTTTCCTCACATTAACAACGTCTTTGTGGTATACTTGCCTCAAAACGGTGATGTCACTAGAGTGTCTATTATTTTTTTCAGATTTCTGATAAACCCCTTGATGGTTGTTAAACTTTCGTAACTTCTTCGCGAAAAGAAAAAGAAGAAAAGCATATCATTTGTGTGTGTTTTGTTTTTGTTTTGTATTATTATTTGAGGATTAAAAATGGCGGCGACATGAAAAAATGTAAAGCGAGGGATTGGATCATGGGGTGTTCCGGTTGGACTTTTCAAAATAGAACTAAACTCACGTCACAATGTGTTTTTGGTGGTAATTATTGCAGTACATTTCACTAAAAAAGTCTCAGTATTAAGTGGAAAGGTCTTATTTGTTCTCATTTAAAACCTCCCACAATGTTCTATTTAATATCACGACAAGATATGTAGCATACGTGGTCATGATGTGTTTTCCAGGAAAGATGTTTATTTTGAAGGTGAAATACGATTTTCGTGCTGTTATTTTTAGATCACTTTAGGTTGGTTCTGTGCAGTTGATCATAGTGCATTTTTTCAGAAGTTTTGGAGAATACCGTCGTATTCAATACAAAATATTTTCACAGTAAAATAAATTTGTTTTAATTACTTTTATATATTTGAGATTATTTACCTGACCATTAACTTGATTGCTCTTTAATCTGAGTTTAGAATTTATCTTTGAACCCATTTTTACATTATGTCCCTTATGTGTCAAGAAAAGAACGCATAATTAGTATATATTTGTTTAATTCTGATCACTGTATTATTTAAGGGGTAGTAAAATAAAAATAGTTCATTTGATTTAAACCAATGTTGTCTCTCAAACAGTTCAATGCCAATTCAGTTCAAAGGGGCTTTATTGCATATTAACATAGCATATACCTATACGTTCAGATTTCCAAAGCAAACAAACTACCTTTCAACGTTTCTCTCCAGGATGGAGAGTAGTCACTTAACTTAACCTGCTCCGGAGTGTGTCGGATGTTTAGCTATTTGCCTGTCTTCTTTGATGATAATAATATATGTAAGAAGTGTAGTTTATTTGCTAGGTTGGAGGCAGGTATCAGTGGGTTAGATGCACGGCTCCGCACCATCAAAGCACAGATGTTAGCTACATTAGTTGCCCACCTTTAACTATTTAAATTTGGAAAATCAGAATGTTAAAATTGAGCTTGGTTTAGTTTTTGTATACAGATTGTGATTGTTGATCAAAAATAAAATAAAGAACATTGAAATTGCTAGTATTGCTATCAGGAAATAGGAGTTTACATGACATCAAGTCTACGATAAACATTTTTCTTTTGACAAAACATATGTCAGTACACCACTTCTCGTGTGAACCTGTTGCTGGCACGACAATGGATGGCTTAACATGTTTAAAAGAAAAAATACTAAGTCTTTGAGATTTCTGTATACTCATTGGTAATATTTTGCCTATTATTTCATATTGCTGCTTTGGAAATCAGTTTCTGATCTGTAATGCCAATAAAGCTGGCTCTGGCGCTGCCAAAAATACAAGGAATACAATTGTTAATAAATGACAGGATGAATAAACAAACATGAACACTGTATTTTCTTCTCGTCTTTATTCCAGGGTATCATACAATGCTGATGAGAAAGTGTGAAATTGATAAATGAGAGTGGCACTGAGAAATTGTTCATACTGGAACCACAAAAAAACCTAAAAAACATGGTCTAGTATGCTAATGACAGGCTATATTCTCTGTTATTGTGTTGGCAACAGAGGATTTTGTAAAGAGACAGAAAGCAATTAAAATGATGCATTTTCTCATGACATTTATTTGACATTTTATTTTTAACAAGACTTTCAGGATTTTGGTGTTAATAATGTTGGTGAAATGTATTTGGCAAATATACATTTAAGTAAACTTAATTTCACCAAGCAACCATACAACCATGCATGTTCATATCAAACAATCCCCGACTGAAATTTTGCACTGGGAAAATGTCCTCTGGGCTCACCCTGAACACAGAGAAATATAGAAAATTGGTGAAATCATTCAGCTGAAAAGTGAGAAGGATCACAATCAAATTTGTGGTCTATGTGAAGTCTTAAAAATGTGAATGTTACATCATGTTTCAAAACATCTGACTTTGACAACTGATAAAAGTGCAATTTTTCATGTAGTCAAATAGTTTACATGTTTCACTGTTAGATACTTGCCCAAAGTATGCACATGCTAGATTTCAAGACTTTTGACTAATCAGAACAAATGTTCTGGCTATTTCCCCTAAATTAAATATTGTCTTTGGGCAGAAATGGGAGACGATTATTCAAGTTGCATCACTGACTCCATTTCCCACAACCCCACGCGGCGGATGTAGCGACCCTACGTCGCGCAGCCAGCTTCCGGTCGAAGTGTAAATGGATACATGACACAGTTGTTCAGAGGAAAGCGTCTTCTCTTCTTTTGGAAACCCAGGTAGCGTACGGAAAAACTGCCAACGTGTGGTTTTGACATCGTAACTGCCGACAGTCGCGTGGAGACTCGGGCCGCGATGGAGGCGGTTCCCCGGATGCCGATGATCTGGCTGGATCTGAAGGAGGCTGGGGAGTTCCCGTTCAGTCCGTCCGTCAGGCAGGTGAGATGGGGCGGGGTGGTGGGGGGCAATGGAGCAACAGGGTTGAGGTCGAAAGTCAACTGAACAGGGATTATGGAGGACTGGATAAACCGACGTTAGCAATCGTTAAATCCCCCCCATCCCCCCACTGCACGTCAGGATATGTCCTAACTGGCCAGCTAGCTAAGATCTGGGAAACATCCCGGACCCCCGTAATTCGTTTGCTAACGTTAGCTCCACTCTAACGTAATAATAACAAGCTAGCAGATCATAAGTATCGTCAGCACTATGGTAAAGTAGCTTACTTGTCAAATGTTACTCGTCAATACACCTATTTAGTGCGTCAAAAAGCTCAAATTGCTAAAACGACGAGCCCGGTTGCACACGGCCCAGTCAGTGTGTCGACACGGAAAATAATAAACAGTGAGCTCATTGTCACGTGCACCTGACTACAGCAGGTTCGTCAGAAATGTAAACCCAGGATCTCAGGACCTGAACAGGACCGACTGCGTGTCTATTTCATCTGCAAGAAAAACTGTAAAGTAGTGGCTGAGTTGTACCTCTTGTTTCTAGTACTTTCCGAACACGAGAATGTGATTGAGAGCCATTTGTGTGTGTGTGTGTGTGTGTGTGTGTGTGTGTGTGTGTGTGTGTGTGTGAACCTTGATCATTCTCTTCCTCTCACGTTTACTTGTCTTGGTGCCCATAAATACCAGATCTTTGTTCTCTTGGGTTACTGTGACTTTCTAATACTCCTGTGAGATATTTAGCAAAGGACTTGCTACATCAACACTAACTCCTTTAATAATGCTTATTGATTATTTTATTCACAGAACAGCTGTTTAAACAAATAAAAAGGTCCTAAAATAATATATTATGAAGTGTTTTGTCCACAAATGTCAAGGTGAAGTGACTTCTAACCTCACTATTAATTTCTGATGACAGGTAGTATTGAACAGCGGTAATATTTTTTGTCATATTTAAAGCTGGATCTCCTTTTGGAAGAAGTCAAATAAATATATAAGCGATTAATACATTCCGTTTATTAGCTACGGTTAAGTTTGTTTACGTGGACGAAAGGCAGAATAGCACATATTTGGCTTGTGGAATTTGGGACAAAGCCTGCCCGTATTGTTGCTGTGTCATTGTGCATCGTCCCAGATGCTTGTGACTCCTGACTCCACGGTGTCATTATAAACAGCAGCACCAGTAAATTACTGAGACTGCAGCACTGTTCGCCTCCTGACCCGACATTAAGTAGCTTGCTCGCTTATTAAAGTGGCTCAAGGGGACAGGGGAAAGCCTTTCGCAAAGCATGCTGGGAGATCTCCGCAGCGTACAAGTGAGTTCAAACTTCCGTCTCATGCTCAGGGCAAACAGATTAGCATATTGATGGACAGTTTGAAGAATGTGAACCGTTCTCCTGCATGTCGGAGACTGTTGAGTAGTGGTTCTATTGTTAAAGTCCTCATAAAATATTAATTTAATGACCAGAATCTGAATTTTTTAAATGCACCAACACACTTGTTCTTTCCCTCCAGTTTATCTTGAAGAATTATGGAGAGAATCCAGACAACTACAACGAGCAGCTGAAGAAACTGGAGACACTGCGGCAGGTGGGTTTTCTGCGTGAAACGTCACCAGACACGGCAGAATCATTTCCCCTCAGGTCTCCGTTGTATATTGTTGCCCTTCGAAACTTGCGATGGTGAACGTAGTGAATCTAATCCAGTCATTTCCCTCAAACTCCTTTTTGAAGAAATTCATTGCTTTTAATGGAGCAAACAAGAAAAAGTCCAGACTCACCTGCTGTAGTAACGTGAGGATATAATGCTGCGATTTAACGGTCTCAAAGATGAAGATGAACAGGACGAAGACATAATGGAAACCTGACAGGACATTGTGACTCTTGGACTAAATGTTTCTCTTTGGTGTGCTGCCGTCTCTCCAGCGCTAGATGTTTAGGTAATTTGGTAGTTTAGAGGATGTGGGTGTAACGTGTTCGGAGCTTTCTGCGGGGGGATTTATTGGGTCACGTTGACCAACACACCTGGATAAAGTCTCTCGCTCTCGCTGCTATACCTGCACATTTCTAACTTAAGCAGCCCACCTCCCACCCCCAACCACATCCGCTGAAGGTGGAAGAAAACCTGCTTCCAGGTCCTCACAACTACAGAAGCCAGTCTGATGTAGAGATGAGAATGTAATTGTGTGTGTGTTTTATTTCCTGAGTGGAATTTCTAATGGCAGATAAGTGGAGTTAAAAGCTTGATCTACCCAAGAAGTGATCTCTTCTTTATGTTACGCTCCGGGCTCTGTGTTTGTGTGCCAGGTCACACTTCCGAAAAATGAGAGTGACAGCATTTGGGATAGTTTTTTATTTCTAAAGCTTTGGAAATTAGGCCCGCTGAATATTGCACACATACAGTATTTCATGCATGTTAAGTATCAAGACGTGCAGAATATACTGTTCATGTTTTCCTATAAATGATGTGTTTTGGTCTCACAGTTGAAATATGTGAATAGATTTGTTGTTGGACATCATTTTGTCCATTTCATATCAATATATTTTGGTACTATTAAGTTGTACATATGTCGTTCTGTTTCTCAGAGTGCAGTGAATGTGACGAGAGACTTCGAGGGATGCAGCACGCTGAGGAAGTACTTTGGCCAGCTGCATTACGTCCAGAGCCGAGTGCCCATGGGAACGGGCCAGGAGGCTGCCGTGCCCATCTCATGGTAGACACACACACACACACACACACACACGCATACATATCAGCTCGGTGTCCTGAATCCTCACGTGCAGGAGTGGACAAAATAACAGGAACAGTTGACCAAACAGTTGAATCTGGAGATTGATCACTTTGCTGTTAGGATAGTTTTACATGATTTCAACCTTACTTTGAACAGAATGTAGTTGCGTATTTATTTGCTAAATTATAACGATGACAATCCACTCGTGTTGTCCTTCTCTAATGTGAACTTCCTCCTTTCATGCAGCAGTCCACGTGTTTAACTTTAAACCTTTTCAGTGATGTGATTTTCTGAGCACAGGATTTGTAAGATGGCGTATAACTAGTATGTCAAATGTGTATGCATACACGCTCTACTCCCATTGTATTTTATTGTACACCCTTTTAATAAATCCTTTTTTAATCTGTGTGTGCAGGACAGAAATTTTCTCTGGAAAAACGGTCACCCACGATGACATCAGCTACGAGCAAGCCTGCATCCTCTACAATCTTGGTGAGTAAAGTCATGTCTACTATTTTCTTGTTTTCAACTGGACCGGTTAACGAAACCAAACTTGCTAATTTTAACCAGTTTACCGTTCCAATTTTCCGTTTTTTTGTTGTTGTTTTGATTAATCATTTGTGCAGTTAAACTTGTAGTGAGTGGCAACTGTTGACATCTTCAAAGTACTTTCAGGAAGATCAGGAACAAAACATTGACCCCCGACTACACGGCAACATCACAACTTTTACTTTTACCCGAACTGCAGTTCTGGTTCTGTCAGCCGAGATTTATCAAACAAAAAGGCCCAGAGAAAACATTGAAAGCAAACTTTAAAACATACTTTTTTGCAAGGGAAAAGGCCGCCAAATGCTGAACATACCTGTAGTTAATGTGTATAACAAGCGGGCTAGTGTTTCCTGAATGTTAAAAGCAGAGGAGGGATTTCTGTCACCTGCTTCTACGGTGCATGGAAAAGTATTCAAGTATTCAAGCTGTGGTTATGAACGTGAAACTGAACTCAACCTGTCTGTGGATTCCTCCTAGGAGCCCTGCACTCCATGTTGGGAGCCATGGATAACAGGGTGTCTGAGGAGGTGAGGTGCACGAACACACAAAGAAGACACGCACACACTTACACACACAGTCCTGTTGACTCTCTGCTCTCTGTTCAGGGGATGAAGGTGTCGTGTACGCACTTCCAGTGCTCTGCGGGGGCTTTCTCCTACCTGAGAGACCATTTCAGCCACAACTTCAGCGTGGACATGAGCCACCAGATCCTCAACCTCAACATCAACCTCATGCTGGTAGGTGATACAAAAGCACACACACAAGCACACTCAGACACACACACACACACAAGGAAATGTGTCTCATCAACCCGTGTCTGCCTCCCAGGGACAGGCTCAGGAGTGTCTTCTGGAGAAGTCCATGTTGGACAACAGGAAGAGTTTCCTGGTCGCTCGCATCAGCGCTCAGGTCAACTTCTCGCCATCAGATAGGATATTGCATTTAATTCTGTCACATCATGTCAGTCAAGGATCCAAATGTTGGAGGTTAATAGGTGGATATGGTGCCGCAGGTGGTGGATTACTATAAAGAGGCCTGCAGGGCGCTGGAGAACTCGGAGACGGCGTCTATGCTGGGAAAGATTCAGAAAGACTGGAAGAAACTGGTCCAGATGAAGATCTACTACTTTGCTTCTATTGCACATGTGAGTCGTGTGAGTCGTGTGCGCGTGTGCGTGTGTGCGTGTGTGTGTGTGCGTGTGTGTGTGTGTGTGTGTGTGTGTGAGTGCGTGCATGTGTAATCTGTGGTAATTTAGTGCATGTATGAATGTGTCTGTGTGTTGGTGACATTTGATTATTTGGTAACAGCGTAGTTTGTTCTCTTAACAGCTTCACATGGGGAAACAGGCCGAGGAGCAGCAGAAGTACGGAGAGCGGGTAGGACCATTTCCAAATTAGGATTTTTTTTTTTTTTCAAGAGGCAGTGGTTTTGATAAAATGTCTTTGCTGCTGATCACTGCATTGTTCCAGACTGAAGTTAACAGTCTCTCCGGGATTTTCAAATAATTAATGCAAATTAAACTGTTCCTTACAATTCTTTGTGAGGTCTTGCAAGTAATTAAAACAATATATATTAGTTTGGACAAAAAAATACTCAAAGAAAGCAGAAAGAGAGGCAATTTCCCAGCATTTGTCCGTATGAAAGTAATTCAACACGAACGCTACAATCTACAAGCCGATGAGTCGTAAAAACCAATGGCTCAATTCTCACAACCAGATCTCTTGGTAACGAGTGTGGGACGGACGTTTTTGTCACAAATCAACACAGAAACACGGACAGTTAGCTCCACTTGTCACAAAAGCTGCAGCAAATTAACTTTTGAACTTTTTTCGTCACAATTAGGGAGAAAAACTGATCAGGTGTTATCAGAACCGATGACATCATCGAAGAACACAACTTGGAAAACAAATATATAAAACTTTGAAACAGACAACTTGACTAATACCAGATCCTGGAATATAAGCCCATGTTGCGTAGGAAGATGTTTTAGTGTTTGTTCCAGCAGCATGGATGCAGAATATTTAAAATCTGTTCTGTAAAACTTATTTTCAGCATTTACTGTCTTACATTCTTAGTATGCTGCTTTCCCTCTCACTAAATGTCTTGGCGTTTCCTCCGCTCAGTGCGTCGGCCTTCTGTCGCTTACCTAAATGTTCTGTTTCCATCAGCTGGCGTACCTGCAGAGCTCCCTGGACAAACTCTCGGAGGCCATCAAGCTGGCCAAGGTAGACTGACACGGCAACACACAATGAGATGATTTCAGTGTCACCGTGACCCCGTTTTTAGTTCTGTAAATCAATGTGAACAAACACTGTGCTTTTCTTGGTCCAACCAGGGGCAACCGGACAGCGTGCAGGACGCCTTGAGATTCACCATGGACGTTATCGGGGGAAAGTGAGCGATACATCTTGTGTCACTTGTTTTTGTTATTCACCTGTAGTTTCACTGGTGTTTTACTTTTGATTAAAAATCCGTAGAAATATAGTTAGAACGTCGTCTTCTGTCACCCACAGGTTTAATTCAGCCAAAAAAGACAATGACTTCATCTATCACGAGACGGTTCCTTCTCTGGAGACTCTGGCCTCAGTCAAAGGTAAAAGGAAGAAGTGATGTGAAAAGTCTGTTGAATTTGTTAAACAGGGTGTGTTCATGGTGACTCAGCAGGTTTCAGTTGTTTTATAATCTTGAATATATTACGTTTTATTATGTTAATGATTTACAAAGTGATTTTGAAGTATTTTGTAGAGCAGACTGCTGGGGAAAACTCAAATTAGTGAGTTAATCATGTTGGTAGCAAGTTTTAAATCTTGTAGTATTTTATTCAAGATTTGACTTTATCTTGCTTAAATAGTAGGATACAAAAATAATAATATATAGAATCATATTTTCTGTCTTAAGAAGCTGGTGGGTTAAAGTACTTTTTGCGATAGGAGGCTTCAACTCACATTTATTTGAAACGAGCTGGAACCAATATTTCTGATCCTTGTACTGCCTTTTATCTACAGAGGCTGTCGCTGTTGTGCAGTTGATTTTAAACTCTCTTGTGTTGTGTCGATCGGTTCTATATGAAGTTTGTGTTGCTGTGCCAGTAAGACCAGCTGCTCCGTGTCCTTCCAAGGTGCCCCATTGGTGAAAGCTCTGCCAGTCAACCCCACGGACCCCAGTGTCACTGGACCAGACCTGTTTGCCAAGTTGGTGCCGATGGCCGCTCATGAAGCCTCGTCTCTGTACAGGTTGGCGCCTCCGGAGGAGGATGTTTAAAGTATTAGACGGGTGAAGAAGAGTGAGTTTAGTTTACTGATGTGTTTTTGTTTTTTTCCAGTGAGGAGAAGGCCAAACTGCTGAGGGACATCATGATCAGGATTGACAGCAAGAACGAAACACTAGAGTGAGTACAAGTGTGTGTGCAAAAGGAGCTTTTCTGCAAACAAACCTGATCTAAAATGTGTCGGGCTGTGCCCAACAGTTTGAAGCATCATTCATAACATTAAGATTCTAAATCAACTTGTGAATGCTTTATATTCTGCACAGTTGCAGATAAAGATCAGGCTACACTAATGCTATTAGCTTCAATCTATATTTGTCTACATTTAGATCATTTCATTTCAGTTTTCACTGACAAGTTGAAATCACTAAAACACGTTTACATACATTTAATCTGACAACTGACTTTATTCATGAAGAAGTCATAAAATATAACAGCAGTTCAAAACATATTTTAAAAACCTCAATAGAAACAGGATTATTATTTTGTTTTCTAACCAGACAGTTCATGGACTCTCTGGGCTTGGAGCCGGAGTCGGTGGACAACCTGGACATGTACAGCCACATCCCCCCGGTCCTGATGGAGAAGTGTGCTGCTCTCAGTGTCCGACCTGACACCGTCAAGAGTCTCATCCAGTCCATGCAGGGTCAGTGAAAACACACACACACACACACACACACACACACACACACACACACACACACCCTGAGGAAGAACCTTGATCGTTTTGAGAAAATAACTTGAATTAATTTGGACAATTACAGTAATCACATGCACACATTTTCATGTCTAAGTTTTAACATTTAAGGACGGTATTTCTCTAATTGTGGTGAGCTTTAGTAGATAAAGCCCTCTGCTGTTTCATATTAAATGATTGCCTAAAATACAAACAGAAGGTTATGTCGCCACTAACTGAACAACACTACATATTTAATATTTTATCGTTTATTTATGCACAGTTTTTTTTGGTAACGTGAACCCTTCACTGCCAAATAATAATCTCATGAATATGCTGTAAACCAGCGGTCCCCAACCTTTTTTCCGCCACAGACCGGTTTTGTTTAAGGCAATATTTTCACATACCGATCTTCACGGTGTGGGTGATAATTATGACGTAAAAAATATGACACCCAATGTGTTAATGTCCAGTCTACTCTGTAACGTAAACCCCGCTTCACAAAGACAGGATGTTGAAAATGGAAGCAGGGTTTCAGAGCTTTTTGGAGATCTCAGGATATTCTGCATTGATTTTAATCCAGAACACCGGCAGAGTTAAAACTTACTTTTAAGTTTAATTTTTGGGGTAACATTTAAAAAAAAAAAAAAACATCTTTACTATACCCGGCCAATAAAGCTGATTCTGAGGATCCCAAAATAACTTCTATATTCTCTGCCTCGTGTAGGTTGTTCTTGTTTGCACGAGCATGCCTAATGTACACGTTCAAACAATTTTGATTATATTTCTTTGTTCTTTTTCTGCCATATTTTCTTTGTTTTTATGTGCTCTGCAGCTTCAGTGTAAATAACGGCGGTCACATTTCCTTGCCTCTGCAGGGCTCTCGGGCGTCTTCACCGACGTGGAGTCTTCGCTGAAGGAGATAAGAGACGTCTTTGAGGCGGACGAGGCCGGGAGGCGAGCCCTCCTGGAGGCTGGCGGCCCTGCAGCGGGCGACGTGCACCCGGCAGGGCAGGCCCAGGCTCTGGCTGAGATCCGCCGGGACCTGGAGAAGTACATGGAGGCCCACGAGAAAGCCAGCTTCACCAACACGGAGCTCCACCGGGCCATGCACCTGCACATCAGCAACCTGCGTCTGCTGGGGGGGCCACTGGAGAGCCTGAAAGAGGCCCTGCCCCGGCCCCAGCTCAGCGAAGGTGAGGCTGAGTATTTGGTATTTCAAGTTAGTTGAATAAAGCTTTGATAAAAGTTGTTTTCTGCTTCATAGGAATCCTTCGCATATGTTTTATCAGTGTAAAGAACAAAAATAACTAAAGGCCTCTGAGGGCTGAAACTAAACATTGTTAACAGTAAACAGAAGGCCTGAAAAGGTTTCTGATATTTGTTTGGTTTACTTTGTTTTTCATAAACATACTGTTGCATCATACGAGCAATTCTAAAATGTATAAATATATATTTTCTTTTGACGCAAAGATATTTTAAAGATTGCAAATTCACTAATAGGTTTCAGATGTTTAAAACCGTAAAGGGGGGAAGCCTTGTCGCTACATTGTTTTGGGGAAAAATTTGTAGCTAATCTTGAGTATGAAGGTAAAGATGTTGGTGTAAACGCAACATAAGTGAGAAAAAAAACTTTATTTATGTAGCACCTTTTAAAGTGCTTCACAGTTACAAAGATGAGATTCAAAATACTGAACGTGTGTGTGTGTGTGTGTGTGTGTGTGTGTGTGCGTGTGCGTGCGTGCGTGTGTGTACAGAGGAAGTAGCAGGGCTGCAGTGTATGAAGCGGATCCTGGGGAAGGTGCAGGAAATGAGGGAACAGAGAAGCTCTTTGGAGAAACAACTCCGCGACCTAATCCAGCAGGACGACATCACCTCCACCCTCGTCACCACAGAAAGGGCAGACGTGAGGGTACGTGGCGGCCCCCGACTCCACAAAGTCGATGCAGATTTTACCTTCAAGAAAGAATCTGCAAGCTGCAATTACACGCCATGGGTTTTGTGTCAACTCGTGGCTGAAGTATAGTATTTCAGCATGGCACTTTGAGACTAACTAACCTGTGTGCTTTCAGCGTATATTTGAGGAGCAGCTGAAGAAGTACGAGCAGGTGAAGGTGTACATCGACCAGAACCTGGCAGCTCAGGAGAACATCCTGAAGGCCCTGACAGAGGCCAACGTCCAGTACGCCTCGGTCCGCAAGGGCCTGATCCAGACGGAGCAGCAGTGGAACGGCACCGTCCAGGGACTGGTGGGCTCGTACGAAGCCTACGAGGACCTGATGAAGAAGTCGCAGGAGGGGAAGGAGTTCTATGACGACCTGGAGGCCAAAGCGTCACGTCTGCTGGAGAGAGCGCAGACCCTATGCGAGACTAGGGCCGAGGAGAGGAAGCCCGTCTTGGAAAAGTGAGCCACACATTTAAAAACAACAAGGTTGTAATAGCAGGAAATGAGGCTCTTAATGGTTTAGAAATCTGAAATACAGGAAACCTGTTTTTTCAGTCGTGGTGAATTATTCTCACAATGATGATCTGGTTTGTACTGTTAGTCCTTCATGTTTTTCGCTGCCTGCTACTAACCTCTATACTTTCTTTTGTAAATGTGATCTCTTGCTCTTGATTTCATTATATATAGTTGTGCCAATTACAAAGTCAAGACGTTAGAATAAAGTTACTCGAGGAACTTTTAATACTATATGACCGACGCCCGTAAACGAGACCATAAGAGAGAAGAACTTCTATTTAAAAGCCCTGAATTCCTTCGTTATAGATATTTCTCTGTTTGTCTCCCCAGAGAGACGCAGAAGAAGCCTCCAGCACGACCAACGGCAGCCAAGCCCTGCCTGAAGCCGAAGGCTTCGGATGTCGACTCGGCCTGCTCCAGCTTAGATGATCCAGAGTTGGCCCAGCTCAGTGCAGCCATCTTGGCCTTAGGGGGTGACCTCCCCGAAGAGCTCCGCAGCCTCCCCCCAGATATTTCCTCTTTTCCCGCCTCCACGTCTTGTTTATCTGGTCCTGAAGTCTTCATCCCCCGTGCCGCTAACCTGGGCGGCAGCAGCTCTCTGCCTTGGCCTGGCGCTCCAGCTGCCGGTCTTGCTCGCTTCCCCGCCAACCTGCCTCCACCAGAGCTCCTGGCGCGGATCGCTCACTTTCCGACTTCCGGGCCTCAAGCAACACATGGACCTCTGCCGCGCGGACCCCTCCCTGAGATGACTGCACAGATGCCGCCGCAATTGCCAAACCAGGCGGCTGCGTCGAGTTATCGGCCTCAAGCCCCCCAACCTGGCCTCGTAGCTCCGACCCCAATCCGGCCCTCAACCACCACCGTGGATAGCATCCAGGCCCCTATTCCCAGCTACGCCCCGACGCCACAACACCACCCTGTCCTGCCCGCAGCCTCTATTGGCTACACTGTACCACCACAGATGGGGGCCTACCCCCACTTTATGCCCCAACCAGGAATGCCCGTTCAAGGCCCACCACCCCAACCACAGCAGCAGAAACAGCCGTACCCTCAGCCCATCGGGCATCCAATGCCTCAGGGGTACCAGCCTGGGCCGAGGGCTATTCCTGGCCCTCACCCTCATCTCCAGGCGCCGCAAGGCTACCTTCACGGATACATGCCCCCTCAGCCTGGCGTTCCTACCCATTACCAGCAGGCGTTCCCGGGGCAGCTGCAGCCCCATCAACAAAATGGCTATCAGCCGCAGCTGCCACAAGGCTACCAGGCTCCGCCGGGCTATGTACCCCAGCATCACCCTCAGATGATGCCGGGCTCCATGCAAAGGCCCCCTCAGGGCCACATGCCTCCTCAGTCTGTACATCCACACCTGCCCCCAACTTCCCAGCCAGCACCTCAAGTGTCTCAGCCCTACCTGCCCCACCCCCATCAACAGATGCCCCCTGGACTCCCTCACCAACACATGTTGCCACAACAGCAACACATCTCAATGCCTCCTCATGGCCAGCAGATTCCGCCCCACCAACAGATGCAGATACCCGGTGGTCCCAGAGCACAAATGCCCCCCACAAGTCAACCGATGCCGCCGGTCTCGCAGAACTACATGGCCCCTACAAGTCAGCCCATTCACCCTACCCTGCGGCCTCAGATGCCTCCAGCCTCGCAAGCCCACATGGCCCCCGGTCCTCAGGTCCACCTGCCGAGGGGCCATATGCCACAGATGCATCCCAGCACACTACTCCCTCAACATCACCCGCACCCCGGACAGCCTCCTATACCAAACATGCCCCAGCAGCCCATGCAAATGCCCAACCAGCCCCAGACTCAGCCCCCTCATTCTGGGGGAGTGTGCTACCCCGGAGGGGCTCCAATGATGCCTCAGCAGCCTCTGGCTCCGCAGCCTGCAGCTCCCCAACAACCTCAGGCTCCTCTTCCCATGACCCACCCGCTGCCCCCCACTATATACCCTTCGGCTCTAGGAGCTAATGTGCCTCCAAGTGCACCGCAGCAACCCACCGCCATGGGCCCACATGGTCCACACGCTCCCCCCGCACAGCACATGATCCAGCCCACTCCTGGAGGTCCTTCAGCAGCTCCACCACCCAACCCCGTCCCTCCTTCCCCTTCGCCTTCCCCCTCCCCGTCACCCTCCCCAGGTCCTACCTCTCTGAGTCTGAACTCTCAGCAGAGACCCACGCCAGCCCCCGCCCCTGGAGGCGCAGCTCCACCCACTCTTCCTTCTCCCTCCACCGTCTCTCCCTCCACGTCGTTGTTTCAGCGCCAGAACTCAAGCACAGATGACCTCCTGTCTTCAAGCCCTGAGAGCCAACCAGGAGGCCCCAAGGCTCCCACCAATGTCCTCCAACCCACCAAAGCTGACCCGCAGGACGGGGAGCGTCGCAAGAAGAGCTCCCAGGGAGTTCTGCTGATCCAGGGTGACCCGTACCAAACGCCAGAGCGCGTCGCCCGTCTTCACGGGGAACTGGAGCGTTACAGATCTCAGGTGGATTCTCTGGAGCACCCGTCGGAGAGCGAGGGTGGCCTGTCGGTGCTGGACGCCCGCTGGAAAGAGCTCCAGGACCAGCAGGAGAAGGACGCTCGCCAGCTGTCCATCGCCATCGCCCGCTGCTACACCATGAAGAACCGCCACCAGGACGTCATGCCCTATGACCTCAACCGCGTGGTGCTGCAATCGGGTAAAGACGACTACATCAACGCCAGCTGCGTGGAGGACTTGTCGCCGTACTGCCCACGCCTTATTGCCACGCAGGCTCCGCTCACCGGCACAGCGGCGGACTTCTGGCTGATGGTGTACGAGCAGAAGGTGTCCCTGATAGTCATGCTGGTTTCAGAGCAGGAGCTGGAAAAGGTACGAGGTTTAGTTTAGTCTGCACTGGGATTAAACACCAGAACATTTACATGTATTTATAGTATTTAACTTTTTATTTATTTTTTTCATAATGATAGCTTCTTAATACCTTTTTGTTATGTAGTTTCCTTGCCCAGTTGTAGATACTTATATATGTATGTATATCTATGTAAGAACTTTTGGTTTAAAAGTTGAAGTTAGGTTTGACTTGCTTTTAATATAACAAACTGAATTGTTATTGTTAACTTTTAATGATGTTTAGAATTGCTGAAACGTTTGGTTTAGTGTAGCTCTATGGTAAACATAGATATTTAGCTCGTGTAAATAGGACATGTTCTGTGTTTTTAAATGAAACGCTAAAGAACCCTAACTTACACTAACTTACCCTCTAAGTGTCCTCATTCGTCCTCGATCCCGCTGTGGCCCTCTGCGTGTTTAGAACGTCTCCTCCTCCGTCTCCCCCAGGGAAAGGTCGCGAGCTACTTCCCCACGGAGCGCGGCCAGCAGCTCGCTCAGGGACCAATCACACTCTGCCTCAACACGCAGAAGACGACGCCCACGCACACGGAGCGCATGATCAGCCTGCAGTACCGCGACCAGAGCCTGAAGCGCACCGTCGTCCACCTCCAGTTCACCTCCTGGCCGGAGCTGTAGGAGATTCATTATTTCAGTTCATAAAGAAATATACACCTGCCTCGGATCTCCTTTTTATTGATTTTATTGATATTTCTCATCAGGGGTCTTCCCGTCAGCAAGAGCAACCTGCAGCGATTCATCCAGGAGGTTCATGGACACTACCTCCACCAGAGGCCCTTACACACACCTGTCGTGGTGCACTGCAGGTGAGAAATATCTCTCGGTATATATCCCAGCTGATGCTTTAGGCTTTGAAATGTATTAAAAAACATTGTTATATTTGTTGAAATTCTCCTTTACACCCGGAGAGCCATCAATAAATCAACTGCTAATTTAATTTAATAAGTGCTCTGGCAAACAACAAGTAGCAGTAACATATTACATCCTAAATAAAACCGGAAAATAATTCCTGCATTCATGTTTTTCGGTTATTAAATACATAATTGGGTTTCGAGAAAAGCAACGTTAAATAATCAGCTGTGCTCTCGCCGCCTCAGCTCGGGCGTGGGACGCACCGGCGTCTTCTGCCTGCTGTACGCCGCGCTGCAGGAGCTGGAGGCAGGAAACGGGATCCCGGACCTTCCTCTGCTGGTGAAGAAGATGAGACAACAGAGGAAGAACATGCTGCAGGAGAAGGTCAGACGCACTGCAGCAGCTTCACAGTTTGATTCATGTCAGAGGTTGATAGCTGGTTTCTTTTTACGGAACAAGCTCGCCATAGTTTTTGATTTCAATTCAAACCTTTATTAGTTTTTTAGTTTTGAAGGTATGCATGTTGTTTCGTATTCATTCTCAATATTGTCGACCTCAAAAAAAAATGCCAGTGAGTGAATACTGTCAGATATACAGTTTTTATTTATATTTTATTCTCCTTTTGTGTCTCCAGCTGCACCTGAAGTTCTGCTATGAGGCTGTTTTGAAGCACGCCGAGCTGGTCCTGCAGAGACACGGCATCACCACCGCCGCCTGCAGCAAGAACCCCAGTGCCGCCGCCGCCGCCGCCACGAAGGTGAGACAGCCGCTCAGAACATTCAGCTGTACGGATGGTAAAAGTGTCACATTGTTGCTTTAGAGGTTTGTGACGTACACGTATGTCACAATATTGTTGTATGAATACATTACTGATGACCTTTAAGCTTCAAAGTGTTATGTAGGGCTACAACTAAGGAGCATGTTCATCATCAGTCTGCAAATGATGAACCTTCGTCTCTTTCCTCCGCAGCCTTACTCGAGACAGGAGTCCCAGCAGGACATCGTCCTCGGCGGCGACATGCCCATCAGCTCCATCCAGGCCACCATCGCCAAGCTCAGCATCCGGCCGCCGAGCGCCACGGACCTCGACATGGAGGCGTCCTGCGGCCTGGAGGGGCCGGTCGACGCCGTCCTGCCCGTCCTCGACTCGCTGGGTGACGCCCAGCCGCTCCAGGAGGCCTTCCCCCCCACAGTCCCACGGCCGCCCTCCTCTTTCAGCCCGCCTCTCTCCTCCCCTACCGGCTCGCCCAACGGTCTGGACGGCGCCTCCCCTTCCCCGCCGCCGCAGGCCTCCCCCCAAGCGGTCCCGGAGGCCGCCCCCGGCGACAGCCCGCCTCCCGCCCCGGCTCCGTCGTCCCTGGAGCTGCTGGCCGCGCTGACGCCCGAGGCCTTCTCCATGGAGGGAGGCGGCAAGGGCAAGCAGCGGGTCACCAAGCAGAGCTTCCTGCAGCCGGCGGAGGGTCGGGGTCTCCACGGGACTCGGGGGGAGGAAGGCGACGACCCGCTCTGCAGCCTGGACCCGCTCTGGAGCCTCGGCAAGCGCTGAGACCGCCGGCTGCCGTTCTCCCGCTTCACCAGCAGGTGGCGGCCTGCAGCTCCTTCTAATCCTGCTTTTCAGAAGAAAAACTAGAAATAAACCCGCTGAATCCCGACAGTGAGAGACATTTTCGCGGCGTTGATTACCGAGACGTGCCTGGTGGCGGACAGTAGGGGTTCAGTTTTAGAGTTTTTCTCTGGCACACCTGACACACACACACACTTACTTACACTTGCTTTTCCTTCACTGGGGGCTTTTGGGACCAGATCGCTATGCACTTGTCTGTAGTCCTTTGCTGCTTTTTCTTTCCATGTCTGGATGTTCTGCACTCCACAGCACCAGAAAAAAATCCCAGCATGCACTCCACTTTCCTAGCCCCCACCCTCCATCCCTTTTTCCACAGGGTGTGATGGTGTTCGGCTGCTGGCCTGCGATCGTTTTGTTGACTGGACGCTTGGAGTTGCAGGCCAGAGGAGCTGTGTGTGTGTGGGTTTTTTTTTCTTTAATGATACAAAATGCCAGTGTGGTTGAGTCATCACGGTAACACAAGACCGGCACACATAATCAGCACGTCCTAACCAAGTTGATTTATTTTTCTGCTTCTGTAACACTGTAAATATCTTAAATGATGTTAGAATATTCCAAAAGTCCTTCTGGGAAACTTTCACTAATCGTTCATTATTGTAAAAATAAAAAGTAAATCCAGTAGACAGACGACTGTTTGTGGTCTCAAAGCCTCTTTATTTGAAAATTAGTACAAAGTCTTGCGCTTCTTGTTGCGTTTGTGTGTGTTACAAAATGGTAACCAAGTTACCTGCACTACTGCAGCCTTTGAGAGCGTAGCCCACAAGGAGCGGACCTCCAGAGCCGTGAGAAATGAAATTATTCACAATCTGATTTCTAGGCGTTCAGCCTGCTGAGGCTGAGATGTGAACCGCACAGCGATAAACATCTGCCGTTACGGTGAAGATGAAGCCCAATTCTGATACTTTATTCCTGCTTTTCTACCAACTCAAAGGCTAAACAGGATGTCGTGGCTGCATCCACAGACCGGGATGGAGACGGGTATGTATGAAGCAGCAAAAACAAACCTGGTTACTAAATAACTCGACAAAGACGGTGTGTTGGGTAAGTGACTGGTCACAGGGCCGAGTACGTCCGTGTGTGATGAACCAAAACATTCGGAAGACGTTAAGATTCAAATGAAATGGTCACAGCAACCTTCCCTCCCTCTTTTCAAATGGAATAGATGGACATTGTGAGGAATATATTTATTCACTTTCTGGCGCAGAGCTGGAAGAGAAGATGGATACCGCTCCTGTAACGAGGTCACAGCCGAGAGGAAAAACCTCCGCGGCCTTAAGGATTCTAGTTCACGTGTTAAACCTCATGTTTAATCCAGACAAACGGGTGCAAAAATGATTCAATTTATTGTAAAGATGAAACAATATAAAAGTGTTTATTCGTGAGCTTTAAAGCTGCTCGGTTGACCCTCCCTCCCAATGTAACAAGCTTAATTATGAAAGAGTGGTATCGATTGACTCTTTTCATGGCCAGACAGCGAATCATCTTCATCATCACCAAAACGTCCAACTTCAGCTTTTAAATCAAATTTACATTTCAAGAAAAACAAGTAAAAAAAAACCTACAGACTAGACATGTCTCATTTCTAAAGGGTTCAAAACTAATAAACTTTGCAGGTGTGAGCCTGGTCCACGAGCGCCGGAGAGGGTTAGTAGTGCATTGGATTAGTGTTGCGATGCTGTGAAGGATGTCGCTGTATATTTCACGGATTTGTTCGTCACAACATTCAGTAGACACAGATACAGTAGATGACGGATGATTGGGAGGAAATACATTCTGTGTGGTGTTCAGGGACACGTGTTAAACCTGAATGTTACATTCTTTCAGCAGGAATTCAGGGTCAAAAGTTAAACGTCAAACAAGGGATCAAATGTCCCACAACTGACTAGTTAGTTTTATTACTTTGAAACAGATTTTAGTAGCAATTTGTCACCATTTCATCTCTTTACTAGGCAAACTATTAATGAGAAAATGAGACTAATCGTATTACAAGAATCCGTTTGGACTTTTAAGTCACAAAACATCAGAGCCATAAGCTTGCCTATTCGCCCTAAACCTGGTCCAGCAACAACTCTTTAAGAGTTGAAGTTAAGTATGATTTTATTATGTATAATGTGAAGCTTATGGAAATGTTTTATGCCTCTTCAAGCTCTGCGACTCATCAAAACTTTGCACATCGACACTGAATGAGAAATTCTTTCTTGGTTGTTTGTACCCGGCAATGTGTGAAAGAAATGTTTTTCCAAAACTAAGTACAATTTCTCTCTGGTATCTAATAAAAATGCAACATCATCTGAAAACAATTGAGCACAATAAAAGCATCTGTGTATATAAATATTGTTATGCATTATTAGCTGACAGGTGCATTAAACAGCTAAGTTTTTAAGAGACACCAGGCGAGAGGTGCTGCTGGACAAATTAACCGTCTATTCACATTTTTCACTGACTGGCTGCAGAAAGAACATTAACATGACATTACTTGAGTCATTATTCGTGCCCAAAACAGTTTAGAGTTGAACCAGCTACAGTAAACGGCAGTTTAAAAAAAAAAAATCTCTTTAAAGGGCACAATTTATTCAAGAATACGACAGCCAATGTAAACATGACGTCAGCTAACGACAGCCTGTGCAGAACAAAGTCAGTATTCTCATCCAAAATTCAAGCAGTTTAGAAAAGCGGAGGTAGCCTGATGAAGGTGTAGCACGCGGGGGAGGGGAGAGGCTCAAACAGCTCAGTAACCCCCAAAAGGAGGAGCCTTTTCTCCGCTACAGCCCCATCACATCAAACACTTCAGTGTTTCCAGTTCAACATCACAAGTCATCGTTTTATAACCAACGCCCCCCCGCCCCCTCGAACAAATAATCACCATCTTACATGTATGCCATTATTTCCACATTGTTATAGTCTCGTCTAAAAGCCGGGATCAGCCATTCATAAACAAACGGTTATTCAAAAAGGTATCGCTAATAAATAATAGATTTGTACATATAAAAACAGGTTTACTTTGTACAGTAATTATCAGTTCTCACACACACACACACACACACACACACACACACACACACACACACACACACACACACACACACACACACTTTGTTCTCAGCAGTATTATGCCATAAAAGGGCCAAGATTCATTCATTCATTCATTCACTCACCCCCACACCCCCCCCCCCCCCCCATCCCAACAGGCCGTGGGCCTGGAGAGCTCGCTGTGGCTGCACTTTGCTGTTTGAGCGAAAGAGGCAGCAGGAATATAAAAAGAAATCAAAGGAGACAGTTTTATCTTCCTCTCTGGGTGGGTGGGGGTCACAGTGAAGCCCCACCCGTATAAGCAGCATAGAGGGCAGAGCCACAACAAAACACGCATAAAAAAAAAACGAAAAGAAAAAGCACTGGCGACAGGTGGATCCTCTTTAAGTGAGACACGTACAGCTTTTCTTGAACGACCCTCGTAAATGTCACCGATTCGGTATCAAAAGGTACGTCACCCTCCTCCGATAAAATGCAGGAGGTTGCACAATCAGTCCTTAGCTCATGGCATCCAGGCTTGTACTTCGAAAACTTAAAAAGAGCTTTGTACGCACATGGAAACTGGTGTCGTCATCGCGTCTCCTTTGGGTGTCAGAAACAAAACAAAAAAAAAGAAAGCCAAAAGCAAAATGAAAAAAAACCTGGAAAGTCAAAGTGACGAATGGGTAAAAGGATGTTCTGAGTGCAAGTTTTTCTTGTTTTTGTTACCGGTGACATCAACAACCTCAGTCTAGTTTTTCCAGCACAGAGGGCACGTACACCAGACTGAGCTCGCTGCCAAAGTCACAGATGATGGCGGCGTTGTCGAGCACGAGCAGCTGCCGGACGCCCTGGCCGTCGCTGCTCTGGCCGAGGTAGACCGTCTGCAGCAGGTCCCCGAAGTTCAGGTCCCAGAAGGAGACGCAGCCTTGGCCCCCCGTCACCAGCAGGGACTCGGAGATCACTCCCAGACTGGCCCCGCAACCCACCTCCTGGTGAGGACGGAGAGAGAGGAGTGAGCTTGAGAAGTTGTGTTGTTGTGGTGTCCGGTGGCAAATGTAAGGTTAGTTTTTTATTATTTATTCACGAGCGAGAAAGCTTCAGACGGAGGTGCTGCTGATTGTACCTGCTGTATGGAGTAGAGCTTGATCCCAGTGCTGCGGTCCCAGATACAGATGAGGTCATCCAGTCCCGAGCTGATGACGCAAGAGGTGGTGCAGACGAGCGACGTGACGTCGCCGCGGTGACCGTAAACATGGCTGACACGACTCCCCGTCAGGACATCCCACAGGCAGATGGCGCCGTCTTGCCCTCCACTCGCCAGAACCATCGTCTGAGGAGAACCGGGTCGAAATAATAAACTCTCTTGGCTGATTTTCTGACTTCTTTTAACAGTGTTCTTCAACGTTTTTCATTTCATGTTTCGAGATATTGTTGTACGGCACACATACACTTATGCTAAAAAATTATGATAAAGTCACTGTGTAGCAAAGTCATAGTACAGTATGTTGAAAAGCACAGTGAAAAAACAATGCTAATGCTGTTTAGCCAAAGTTAGCACACTTGGGTGGAAAACTCTCAAGAGCTTATTGTGGACGTGAGACGGATCCTGTGTCGGCTGCCTCAACGAGTACTCAAAACTGTGTGCGAGTGTGTTCTGATGGAATTTTTCCGGTGGTGTGACGTCCATGAGCCGGTCTGTGACTGACCTGGTCTATGTAGATGGCTGTGATCCCTCCAGAGTGACCCTGCAGAGTGAAGAGGCAACACGAGTCCTCCAGGCGATAAACCTGGTTGAACATAGAAAACAATGTATGAGGAGCAATAAAACTGTTCTCATATCTTTTACAGATCTTTGTAACAACATCAGACATGTTATCAGGCGTATTCAGCGCGTTACCCGGACAGTGTGGTCCTGGCTACCGGTGACGACTCGCCCGGCAGCCGCTCGCAGCACCGTGATCGGCTTCTGGTGGGCGCACTGGACCGAGCGCGTGAGCTGGCAGCTGATCACGTCCTCGCTGCTGTAACAGGGAGAGGGAGGCACGCTGCCCCGCCCAGGGCCACCTGCAGGAAGAGGAAGAGGAGGATATTTATTTCTTTAAGGAACCTTCTGCTTGTTCCAAAGTTTAGGCTCAAATCTAAAAGGCTCATCTCTTTAAAATCACTTCTTAAAACCCACTTTTACACACTGGCTTTTATGTGACGTTGTCTTTTTACTACTTTTATTTTATGACTGATTTTAGTATTTGATTTTCCGAAATGATTGTCTATTTATTATATATCTTGGCACAATAGATGAAACAATAAAAAATAATTGATACGATAAAAAGAAACCCTTCAGTGTTTTACTTTTATCGCAGATTGTCTTGCTTTGTGTTTGATTGCCTTGTTTTTGCAGTTTTGTCAAAAAAAAGTGTTTTTAAAAAGGTGCTCTATAAATAAAGTTGTTCTTCCATTTCTTTATTATATACAAAAATTGTTCTTTGGTCCGTTTCCTGAGGATATGATATGTCAACATAAAAATAACCCTTGTGAATAAGGTTGCTATGCTTTTTTGTGAACTCATTAATTTAGCTATGGAGGCCATGTTCAATACAACGTAAAAACACAAGCTGTGAGAATATACAGAAATATATGTATCCGAAACAATCAAAAATAAAAACACTGAGTCATGCTTTGCGCCTCACCTCTGTACTGCAGCAGACCCAGAGGTTTGTTGATCTCAACGGTAAAGAAATCCAGAGACCCGTTCAGCCGAGCCGCTACAATTCTGGGGAGGAAAAAACATGGAGGACGAATGTTTAGTCATGTTTGTCTCACTTGAAAAAAAAGGTGTAATGTGTTAAGATTAAAATAAAAGAAACTACACAAATTCCACAATGAATGACTTTTAGTCTGCATCGTTGCAGCGACAGTAGAGCGAGCACATCGCGAGTCTGAATCAGTAAGGGAGGTGAACCTCGTGATTAGACACTCCCAGTAAATGACCTCCATAAAAGACTCAATTCTGCTCCACGTCAACAAAACCTGAAACAAAAAGACACGCATGCAGCAAAAAAGAGTTTTTTTGTGTGTTTCACCTGTTGTTGAGGAAGGCGAGCGCTGTGATCCCAGAGCCTCCGTCTTCATTAATGCAGCGTAGCGACCCTTCAACTGCATCCCACAGCTGGAACCAAATACCACAATAAATAGTTAAAAAAGGGTAGACGAACGTTATATTTTCATCCTGTAGTGTTTATTTAAATGGATGTTTTACACAGAACAGACGCATGACGGGCTCTAAACATCACGCTGCTGCTTTCACTTGATTCTCACAGCAAGTCTTTACCAAACATTAAAGAGGTAACATTTAAAAAGGCAAGTAGTGCCTCTTGGTAGCCAATAGTGAGAACAGTTTCATTCAATCACCAGAAGATGACCAGATGTCTTAAATATCTACAGAGGTGCACAAACTTTCAAAAATATTTAATGTGTGGAGAAGTGGAGAAGTGAAACTTTTACAAAATATGTATTAAGAGGAACATGTGGTCATTATGACCTCATAAAAACAAAGAGAAAAGGCATAAAATGACACATATGATAGATTTGACCCACCTCCAGTTTACCGCTGCTCCTCCCAGCAGCTATCAGATTTCCTCTCAGCTCCATGGCCCAGACGGAGCTTTCCCCGTCTCCCGTCGCCTGCGTTCCCGCCGCGGAGGCTCTGTCCTGGGCTACGAAGGTGGCGGCATCCCCTAAGCTGGGCCTTCTCTGGAGCTGGGCAGCTGAGGGCGATGAGGAGGAGTTGGAGGAAGGAGAAGGGTAGGTGGACGGCGACGGCGGCTCGTGCTCTATGTAGGCGCGCTCCACCAGACCCCCAAAGTCAAAACCGTGCCGGGGTGGCGTGCAGAGGTGGGAGGGGGGCTGGGAGGCAAAGTTGGTGTCAATGAGCGGGGTGAGGTCGGGCTGGTCGTTGAACAGAGTCGGCCATGCGGGAGCAGCGCGGCGCCTCAGAGGGTAGCCCTCTTCCTCCGATAGTCCGTCACAACCGAGAGGCTCGGGGCCGAGGCACTCGGTCTCCGCGGCTCCGCACACGCCGTCCCAGCCGTCGCGATGCTCCCAGAAGCCACTACTGCCGCTCCGTCGGAGCCTGAGAGGGATACGAGGAGTAATTTGACATCGCCTTGCAACTAGCTGAGAGCTATGCCGGGTGATAAATCAATCTGCCTGGTGTTATTGCTGGATGTTGAGATGCTTAGTTTATGAAAGTTGTTAAATGTTAGTTTAGGTTTAGAAACTTTTCTAGAAAACAATTAAATCAGAAGTGTAAAACCAGAAAGAATGAGCTCCTGGATCACATTTAGCTCGCGTTAGCAGCGGTACTGTAGAGGTTTAAATAAAGAGTAAATGCTCACCCGTCGTTCGGGATGACGGTCAAGCAGTCGCCGGTCTGAGTGTCCCAAACCCGGATCTGTCCGGCCAGGCAACAGCTAGCCAGCAGCATCCCGTCACTGGCCAAACACTCGATGTCCTGAGAGGCACAAATACAGAGCGTGAACCAAATGAAGGGTAAAACACAAAAACACGGCGCTTCTTAAAGTGCAAAACTGCATCTGGAAAAAAAACACAACGCACAATAAGATACACAATAAATATGTGAAATACAGACTTGGTGCAAACGAAACACCGAAGCGCCGTCTGGAAGAATCCACAGAATTGTCGGGCTGAACAGGGCAACCCTCCATAGTTTATAATTCTCAAAAATCATTAACAACAATAACAACAGCCGCAGTTACCTGCTGCTTCTCCTGAGGACTGTCTGGTCAAAGCCCCTGACAGACCAGCAGCCTTGCATTTGTATTTTTAAGTTGGTCTTTAATGTTTTTTCTTTTGCATTTAGAAAAGTAAAGTTAGCATTATTATTTGCCAATCCAATGAATGGAAACATGCAAACACCAACATATAGGCCTATTTGGGAAACATGTCATCAAGCAAGAGCTTAGCGAATGTATGAACGACTGGATTACTTCGACACTGCAGAAACTACAGAAGCATCTTCCATCTACTAATTGTGGGCGGTTTATGTCGAAGACTTTTTCTAATTGAAAAAACCTCCTCGGGTCCATTCTCACCATACTGTGGCCCCTCAGCAGCAGCGGCGAGATCTCGCTGACGGGCGGCGAATAGCCGTAATCGTCGCAGGGCAGGTCCCCTCGGCGCCGGCGCCCGTGAACGACGCCGTTCTGGCCGTAGTTCCGCGGGCAGAGGACCCGGTAGAGACAGAAGAGCAGCAGAACCAGCAGGACGCCCGCCGCCAGGCCCAGAGCTGCCACCCTGCAGGGGACGAGGGCAAAGGAGGAGTCAGGCCATTTTAAAGATTCCCCTGGGGACGCTTCACAGTACAACAGTGGCCATATTTTTATATTTGTTTATTTAATTAGTGAAGAAAAAAACAAAACATTGTTGCTTATTAAACTCCCACTGTTTAACTGTTCCATTAATTTACAATTTTAACTGTGATGAAGCTCATGTTTCTAAAAACAAATCCCTCTAAAGTCATATTAATGACTATTAATAATACTTGACTATTTAGAAAGCATATTATTTCTCTCATTCTTTTACAATTTTTGGATACTTTCAGGTCATCAACTTTAAACAATCTATTTTTTAAAAAAAAATAATTAAATAAATAATTACACTGCATGTAAAGAGACACATTGTTAAGGGACAACATAACAATTTGAAACTCAAGTCTCCCCCAAAACTATCCCACAGGTTTAGATTGACCAATTACCTCGACAAAAACCTGAATTATTTTAGAAAATAATCTCTGATTAAACACAAATCTAGATTTTTTTTTTCATGATACACATTTTATTCAGCACGATAATCTTCATGAACAAACACCACTTTTATGATTTTGGAAGCGTAATTGCAATTGGCAGAAGTAAAAAGTCAACGTCGTACACACAACTGCGTTTGAAAAGAAACAAAAAAGCTTTGAAATTTCACATAGCGATATTATATAGACAAGAAACGCATAAAAAAGAAACAATAAAAAAAACAAATTCCCTTCAAACTGAATGTGGTGGTTTTACGACTCAGTCCTGCTGCACTCGCTGTGCAGCTTCTACCCGCTGAGGAATGTGGCATAACTGTGACGATGAAACCCGCCCCAGAGTGTGACCAACCTGAAATACCGGTCCTCTAAAACCTGGTCTGCAGCTCGGTAAAAACTAAAACTCCCTTTTAAAAACATGCAGCTACAAGCTGGCTTCAGCAGCGTTTGTTTAATTAAACAAAAGCCAGATGATGGAGAGACACACGTTTGCTTTTATTACACAGTTGAGAGTAAATGAGAGGAAGCACAGATGCGAGATAACAGCTTGATCACAGGCGTTTTATGGCTCTTCGGTTTATTACTGATCTCCTGTGACCGTGAGAGCCATTAAAGTCGAGATTAACTAAATGTATGATCTATTAGTAGTATTGGTTGTATAACATGCAACAACGGTTTCTTGCCGACTCCAACCAGAGGTTGCGATGACATTTCCAGCATCTTAAACCCCATCAAGATGATTATAAAATGAATTTCACTCCAAAATGAGAAGTTTAATGAGCAGCCATACAGCTGGAATTAAAGGGCTCACTTTAGCCTCATTTTGCATTTGGCTCCCTGAACTCACGCTGTCCAACTACAAATCAATTAAATGCACTCATAGATCACGAATTAGGCCGTCCCGTCACCTTTATATGAACTTCCAGAGTAAGACGCATCCTGCACTCATGTTCCGCTATCTGACGAGAGACAAGTGTGTACGAGTCAGTCTGTATTTCTTTTGTTTGCCAACAATGAACCTTTTATAAATAACGATCAATGGGGTCACGTCCTGTCGTTTTGGTTTTCACCTGTTCTCCAACAAGAGGTCGGAGGTGCAGATGTTACTGAGGATTTTGGTCACCAACTAAATATCGATCAAAATCCGGTTTTCTCTGGTGTCGACGAGGCCACACAGCCTACGTACAGGTTTGCTGCAATATTACCAGTGATGGGTTTTCTCTGTTCCCAAACTAAAATTAGGCTCTTGTTTATGCAGCGATTAAAATCAGTTACACCGTGTAATTTGAAGCCGTTCAGTTCAGTACCTTATAAAGATTACCTTGTAAAGGTTTATGATGTGCAATTATGAACAGCTGGACGATCCTGCCAATGTAAACACATCCGGCTACAGCGTGGAGGAGGCAGGACGGCCCTCCTACAAGCGATCATGTGTGACGAGAAACAACTGGAGCTAAATATCTTTTTGTTTTAATGATTAATTTGCAGATTTTTTTTTTTTATACGAGAAACAGAGTAGAATATAGAGCTGGAAATGAAGAAAGTTCTTCCTAGTTTATTCTCTTTTACTCAACGATTCTTCCTATTTCTTGATGCATGTTGAGAGAAACAGTCAAAAGTCAAACATAATGCTAATGCAGGAAGATAGTGGAGGGGTGCTGGATCTGCAAGTTTAAAAAAAAAAAAATTTTTAAAGGTCGCAGTCATATATGATATCCACGCACAGAATCTTTCCCCAGAGATTAGAAGACAATATGTCTGTGTTGCAACTTTCTCTCGATCCCACTCGAGTGTGTTCATCTTTGTCACACTGGCCTTCTCAAACTCAGCTGCCACTTCCTCACTGTGAAGGTCACGACCCTGACCCGACTTCAGCTGATAGTCCTTCGTATCTGCTGTCCAAAGATAAAACGAGAATAACTCGGCCTTCCACTTAGCAGTCAAGGTGACAACACTTTTTCTTACGCAACACAGCACAGCGAGAGCTAAACTCCAGGCTCCTATGTTATTGTTGAGGGACTTCTTTTGATTATTTGTCCAAATATACTGACGTAATATATGGGAAATCCTGTTAAAACGGCTCTTGTGACAACTATCAAAACAATGACGGAGAGGTGTGTTCAAAGACAAGCTGACAAATCTCGACCCTTAACGTACCACAAGCAGTAATATGTTTCTCAGAGACTAAACAGGATAAAATGGCTTCTCCTTTATTCTCTTCTGCCTGAAGCACAGGATGGTAAAAATATATACCATAGAAAACACTAACAGAAACACCAGAACTTTGTACTAAAAACAAAACAACACACTAAAATCTACTTTGTTATTATTCCCCGCCTGCATTTCATACGAGGGTAACACATGACTTTCAAATTTTAAATTTGTTTCAAAGTACATTTTTTTTCTCAGCTTTGTTTGGAGACAATATTGCATGTTGATATTGTCACGTCTCGCCATCGCCTCATTGAAGTCATGATGGAAAAAAGTAATTGACGAATATGCAGTTGCAGTTTAAATGAGCTAAATTAACGCTGCCTCGACTGCTTCTTGTTTACTGCTCGACCTCCTGCAGAAGACACTTGCAGAGGACATTGAAACAAAAGGTTTCAATGTCCACTGTACAATCAGTTCAATGACACTCTGGTGGAAAGACCCAAGGCCAAGGACCTTTCCCTGCTGCAGCCCTCGCTTACACTAGTCTGTGTGTGTTGAGTGTTTTTGCTTCAGCCAGGTGCAAACTTCCACAGAATAATTTGATCAATTTATGGACGTCTCAAAAAAAAAAGAAACATTACAACCTGATTAAATGTTGTAAAACAATAAAACAGCATAATTACATTAACACATTTATATATATATATATATATATATATATATATATATATATATATATATATATATATATATATATATATATATATATATATATATATATATATATATATATATATAGACTCAACACGCTGGTCAAAGAGGAGAGACGAGGAGTGTCTCTGGTAGCGAGCTGTCAATCACCTTGTAGTCCCGCCCTAAAACACTCTGTGCTTTATGGTCTGTTTGACTCTAAATGACCATAATTTACGAGATGAACATGATGCTGTATTGAAGAAAACTTGAAACAAGATATTATGTGTGTGTACTTACTTGTAGAGGGTGAGGTCTGTCTGTAGATCTGCAGACACTTTAGGAATGGATGGAGGAGGGTGTCTCGTGTCCTGAGGGTGACGCGTCTCAATGGCCTCCTGAGGGCTCAGGTGAACAGTGACTGGAATGACGGGCAGGATGCTGATGTACCTGAAACAAGACGTCCAGTAACAATATTAATATAGATTATAAAACCTGATGGGGGTCTTCAGAATGCAGAATACTAAAGTGGCGAATGCTCCTTTACGTGGGGATATAAACAGTCGTAAAATTGGGATTTTTCTTTCATTTAATAAAAAACCTTTTTGGGGATTTTAACGGTTCGATTAAGTCTGATATAAATCTGATATTCCCAGTTATTCCACAGACTAAACTCACCTCTTGGCTAAAGTGATGTTGTAGTAGCTGAAGAGCGACGGCCAGTGCCTGAAGGAGAGCCTCCTCCAGCCCTCCTCGTCCTCCGCTCCCCATGTGATCTGGGGCACGGAGGGGGGCGGGGCCTGGGGAAGGGGAACTGCCCGGGCGGCACCATGGTGACCCTGTGACTGGTTCTCGGGTAAGGGAGTGGGATCCGGCGGTGGGTGGATGCTGAGGGTGCTGGTGGGATCGCCTCCAGGAAAGACAGGTGCCACACCAAGGTGAGGGGGCAGACCGCCTCCTGCGGGATCTCCCAGGGGGCTTTGCTCGGACACCTGAGCGGCCAGGTAGGTGCGGATTCCAGCTGGGTCGGTATAGACGAGGATGCCAATCCAGATCACCGTGCCGACCTGGAGATGAAGCAAATGGAATAAAAGTGAAGGTGATATTTCTGCTCAAATGGTTTGATGATGGTTTGACTTTTTGTCTGATTTAGTGAGCTTAACGCGGATGTAGTCTTCGGTTACCCGTCCCTGTTGATGTGGTTTCAATTGCAAAGCTATTCATCCATTTCAAAGCAAAGACACAGAGGTAAAAGTCAACTTGAGGGTGCAGCTGCACTGATGCGTCACTGAACCAACAAACCTAACAACAGACAATGATCCTGTCAGTCTTTAATACAAAGAAAATACAATACGAAAGGGAATTAATCAAGGCGCAGAAAGCACAGGAAGCCAACAATGTGACACGAAAAAAGACAAATCTACGATCTGCTTTGTTTTACAAATTCTCACCATGATGATGCGCTGAGCCAGGCGCGTGCGGGCCAGGAAGTACACCACGCGCAACCTCTTGGGGAGCCGGAGGTTCCTGAAGGCGGGGGTCTGCAGGGTGATCGTGTGGGGAGAGGGCCGCGGGGGAGGAGGGACCTCCCGTGTACGCAGCGGGCCAGGCTTGGGGGGCGGCAGACCTGCCTCGGCTGGGAGGCGGCGGTTCAAATCCGCCAGCTGTGGTTAGGGGAGTTGAAAACATTTACACGTCTTGGAAACTGTGTTGAATAGTAAATCTTGAATAAATAAAGCTCATACATATATTGAATATATATGGGTATATTGAGTATAAATATATGGCTGCAACTAACAAATATATTCAATATATGTATTTCTACATATATTGAATATGTGTGTATGTATGCATGTGTGTGTATGTATATGTATGTATGTATGTATGTATGTATGTATGTATGTATGTATGTATATATATATATATATATATATATATATATATATATATATATATATATATATATATATATATATATATATATATATATATATATATATATATATATATATGTCAACATATTTATATAGTTACACAATTAAACATATACATAACATAATTGTATGTTTATATAATATATATATATATATAATATATATATATATAATATAAATATAATATCAATGTAAATAATACAATAAGCTGATGCTCATTTAGCTGTGCATTGAGCTAACACAAATGACAGGTTTCAGCTTGTGTGTTCAAACTACCTTTGAACACAGTAATCTGAGAACTATGCGGTGAATGTACGTGGGCCTGTAACTGACACCCGACCTCTCGTATGACTCTTAACTGCTCATAAGAAAGAGGTTGTGCGGGTTTGACCTTATCTTCATGTTTACATGTGAGAATTTTACACCAGCTATTAAGATTGTGTGGCAGATATGTGCGAAGAATAAATACATGCAGATTTAAAAAACGGTTGTAATTTAGGTTATCAGTTTCTATTAATTCGGCTTTCAATAGCCTGCAGATAAACTAGTTAACTAAAGGAGCTTTGGTTTTGCATTTATAAGCGTTATCCATTTAAAAAGGTGGCAAAATATCAGTGTTTTGTGTCTCAATGCCTTTTTTTTTAAATCTTTTTTTTTATTGGCTTAAGTTTATTAGCACATTTTACAGGGTGTCCTGTAAAATGTGGGTCCTGCGATAAAACGGCCACCAATCGTTAACGGCTCATGGTCATTCTGCATAGTATGATCGGTGGTCATATAAGCCTTGTATAATTAATATATATATATATATATATATATATATATATATATATATATATATATATATATATATATATATATATATATATATATATAAATAAATAAATAAATAAATAAATAAATAAATAAATAAATAAATATGTTTGCATGAGTCAGTCAAAGTTCTCACCTCCATGCGTCGGATGTCTATAGATAGCACTGTGGTGAAGAAGAACATCTGCAGGAAGAAGTCAGACACCAGCCCAACCACAGCAAACAGACAGAACTCCTACAGCGTAGCGACGGCAGTCAAAACAAAGCCAATGTTAGCATTTCGAATTTTAACAAATGGGTAAAAACAGGCACAATGACTGGCTCAGAAAGCTCCATCATGTGTTGCAAGAAGAACAACACGATGCTCAGTGTGAAAAGTATATGAAACACGTCTAACAATTATTCTAATACTTTTGTTGATGCAGCAATACGACCGTATTTTTGTTACCTGGATAGCTGGCACCAGAGTGAAATATCCAATGAGGACGATGCAAAGTTCAGTGGCCATGTTCTTCATGATAGACCAGCTTTCATTACTAAGACCTGGAGAAAAGAAAAAAAAAGCTGGAGTTGGTAATCTTCTTGAAGTATTGCTGTTCCTGAAAAAACAAATAAACACACACACACACACACACACACACACACACACACACACACACACACACACACACACACACACACACACACACACACACACACACACACACACACACACACACACACACACACACACAATCATTACCCTGAGCGATGCGGAGTTTGACCTCGAGGTCGACGGGGGTGGACACCACGGACTTGGTGAGGACCAAGACGTTTTCCAGCCCGATCACCACCACCAGGTAAGGAAAAATCTCCCTGCCGACAGAAAACAATTACAAACTGAACACTGCTGAGCGTGGTCACATGTGTGCTGGATATTCAGACAACAAAACTCTTCTTCACGTCTCTAGAGTCAGGAGTTGAACGCTAGCCCCAGTGAACTCAAAAAGTACAAACTTTAGTTCCGATTATCAGCAAAAGTACCAGCAGTAAATCACAAATACTCCCAATCTCCCTGAAATGGTTGTGAAGTATTTTGATGAGTGACCGCCGAGTATTGTGGGTGGCGCCACCCACAATACTCAGCAGTAACTCATTTTATAAGAAGCTGTGTCGGATCTAAAAGATAAGAACAAATGTATGCGACACAAGACAAAACCAGAGAGAGATTAGTTTGAGAGTATAGTTATGCTTGGACTGTAAAAGGAGCTCTCTTTGTGAAGTCAGATGCAAGTAAGCAGAACAAGTGGCCTGCATTCCTATATCCTAGTTATGTTGACCGTGTAGAAAGTAGAAGCACGCCCCCGAGCAGACTTGGTGTGGCTCTTGGCCAACAGTGTGTAACAGTGGTCACGCCACAAAGTCTGCTTTCTAATAATCCGAAAACGATTGGACAACCATTAAATGTCAACGTCACGATAGCGCCACCCCGTTGTGGAGTCCCACCCACATCTGCCGCACCCCCCTCCATTCTCCTTCATCCATACTAACGCACAGACCTTTCCCTGTGTAAACATTAACACAAATTCATGTAAAAGTCAATGCAGAGAAAGTGGGAAGTCAATAAGCTGGAATTGGTGTTTGTCTGTGTGTCTTTTTGTGTGTGTTTTCCGTGGCCTTGTCTTTCAGGGATTCAGATAAGAGATAATGATAAAACTGTCATGCCTGTTGGGGCTGTAAATATTAACAGGATACGTTTGAGTGTCAACAGCAGAGCGAAATGAAGGCTGCAGAGAACCAGAAGCTTAATTTAAATATTGTTCTGTGTGTAAAAATTATTACTGTTTGGGAAAAAAATATATATCTGCAACTCAAGTTGTAAGATACATGTTGACTTGTTTTACTGATTCGAGCCAAAGAGTCTACAACTGAGTTAGCAGCTCTGCTTTGAACTACACCAATGATGCTAGCATGCTGATATTAAGCCGGTACAGTGTTTATTATGTTTACCAGGAAATGTCATTGGTCTCTACTAGATATTCTCCTCATGAACCAAAGTATTTGGTCACATCCAAATGATTTTGAACGGACATTAGATGAAAAATGATGATTTTGCCAAAGTTTATTTTGAGAAAGCCTAATTTGCTGCAACCACGAGAGGCTCTTGAACGCAGCCACAGCTAGCCACCTGAAATATCTTGCAGGTTGCTGCAGCAGAATGCAAGATTAGCCGTATACGGACGCAGAGGTGCACACGAGCGCCCAATCGCACGTTTCTCCTAGTGGAGATATAAAAATGTTTTAAGAAAAACAAAGTGTGCATTCCTACCCTCCATTGAGCGTGGGCGTCAGTCCAAACAGCGTGCAGAGTCCCACAGACATGAGTAGGGAGCTGAGGACTGTGACCACGGCGGCCAGAGCCAGACCCCACTTAGACTTGACCATATCAATCTTACCTACAGGGAATAAAGGAGAAGAGATGATGAAGACGGGACAGTTATAGCCATTGGATCTATAGATTCATTAACTATTCTGTTTAACACCTCAGCCATGAAATCAGATGGTGATTTGCTTCATCCCCAGGTTTATTACTTAAGTTGTAATCAATTCTGTACCACAGTTTTCATAAAAAGGTGGCCAAGTGCTGCCAAAGTGAAGGTTTTCAGATGCAAATTAAATTCATAACACCAAATCTATCCCTAAAATAAACGTGAATTTGATGTGAAAAACAGTAGATTTGTTTGCTGCTGTAATTCTGAAACGTCCCCACTGCAAGACCAATTAAGAAATATCGAATTAAGAAACAGCATTTCTCTAAATACCTAATCAGTGTTAATGAAAAATATTTAAAGCCTTTTGTTAACCTTCTTTCTCACTCCTGTGATTATTTTTCCAAGTTTTGGCCTTCAAACAATCATTCTAAAAGTATATTTTCTGTAAAATTAGTATTTATGCATTTGTTTTCTTAACTGATTTGCACAGGTAAGTCGCCGGAGGTTAAGTGGGAAACATTCTTACAACAGAGTACAAAGTTCCTGTGTGAGGAATATCTACTGTATGAGTCTGGCATATTTCAAAAGATGTTGTTGAGTAAAATAGGAAAAAAAAATTAAAAATTAAAAAGCAGGACTGACGTGTGGAGAAGTAAATGTAGGCAAAAAGGATGATGTATGTAGTGACGAGGGGGATGAGCTCGGCGATGCCGATCTCCTCTTTGAAGTGGACGTGGACCATGTGGTCGTCTCTCAGGCTGCAGTTGGCTGACGGGTGGAGCTGCTTCAGACGGGCCCGCATGCTGCCCAGGAACCTGGACACAGACACAGACACGCACTACGTAACTAATCCAGCACTTTTGTAGCATATATATTGTTGACTTGGCATAAAATGCAGCGTAGAGAGGCTAAAAAAAAAGCTTCCAGTTGCCTCAGTAATAGTTGTTTTATTAGTAATCCCTCAAAATCAATTCGGTAATATGCTACACGAGTCATATTAAGCACACGGCAATAATTAAAGCAGCCTGCAACTTCAGAAGAGAAACAATCCAAATTGCAATATTGAAGGAAAACTGCACAAATGAATTACCCTTCATGTGACAAAACTCCTGGAATGCCCCAAAAAACGTGCAACAGACTTTGCATTAGAACAGTTGCTTTTATATCGTGTCATAAAGTGAAATAAAACCTAAAAGAAGGATACAAGCTAAATGAAACCCACCTCGCATCGTAGCTGGACAGCACGACGGTGATGGTGTATGTCACCACCCTCTTCCTGTTGTAGTGACTGACGCCAGTGTACTTCCCAGGGACGCCAAAAAGCAAGTCTACAACACAAACATAGACAAATTACTTAACATATTTTGTTGCACAATACATTGTCCCAGAAATAATTGCGATAAACAAATTAAAAGTTAAATAACTTATTTCTTAATATTCAGACACGTATGTAAAGGAAAATACAATTTCTTAATAAATAAAACCATACAGTCAAAACAATATAGTAAAATACACTCTTAGGATCCGTTTTAACAAAAATGTACAAAGTCTGCACAGTCACTGCACATTGTCAAATAACAGTAAGGAAAGCCTTGCTGTTCATCATGGAAACACGTTGACATTAGATGCACACAAAAATGATTTGAGTTCATGTCTATCTATATATGGTGCAATAATTAGATAATGTTATCGTCTTGACAGGCGTACAGGACATTTCTGTAAAGGGCACAAATTCATGCTGCAGCATCTAGACCGGGAGCCATTCATTAGTGGCCTGTTTGCCTTCGGTATGAACTCGAGTATTAGTCTGACTGCAGCTCCAGAATAAAGCTGCCCCTCTGACAATCACTTGAGCTGGACACTGAGGCAGAATGCTGAGCTGGCTTCACCCAGTCAGGGAGGGTGATTTGGTTCACTATGTCAGTGGGCAAAGCTTGAAGAGAATTCAAAAGTTCCCGAGGAATGAAATCGCTCATTCTTCGATATGAAACCCTCTAATGTTCGGATATCGCTAATCCCACCCGCTCGCTGCCTTGTTACAATTGCTCCCGTTGACAGCAATCAAATGGAATGGTGGCAGACTGCCTCGCTGAAAGAGGTTTAATAAAAGCTTCTGATCAAACTACACACTCCTTTATTTTCAATACGCCTTAAAACAAAAAAACTAAAAAGATGCTCAGCATGCACAGCCCCGACCAGACAGAATGGATATGGTGAGTAATCTAGGAAGAGCACAGCGCTCCTTTAGCAAAAGTTAAGCCAAGTGGTTCCTACTCATGTCATACAAACTCACCAGGATTCAGACCATAGATTACAGATATTGACAAATAAAAGAATCAGACTTTTTTTTAATACAGCTGCATTAATCTCATATATCTATTTGTTATATATGTAACATGTTTCAAGGAAATTAAAATAATCAAAAATATCTTTAATACGCATGTTTTTAAAGCTCTGAAGCTACATTCAGTAAAATCTGCAGCACTAAAAACTTAATAACTTTTAGAAGTGAAAGAAATATATTAATATTACACAATCAATATTTGGATGTAAGAAAGTGAAAACTAGCTGATACATTTATTTGCTGAAATTCTTTTTAGTTTGATGAATGTAAAAACATTTAGCAACAACCATTGACATAAATAAATGTTGCAAGCAATCCGTGTAAATCCTTTCAACCTAATACAGTGAAAAATCCACAAAACTTTTTTTTTTTTGACTAATGCTATTGGATTTGACAAAGTCCTTGTGTTTGTCGAAGTGGTCACATTAAACATTTTAAAGAAAACCCATGACACAAAGCTCTTGGTGAGCTGGTACAGGCTGACCCAGAAGAGAACAAGCTGCGGGAGACAAAGACACATTAAGACAGCTGCTTTGCTGTTCGCTCTTCAGAGGCGTCCACGTGACACTTCTGTCATCTATATACGATTCAGGAGTCGATGTTCAACTCATGGAGTCCGCCGGCGGATCATTTTTACCAGCACCGTGTCGCAAAGTCAAGGATGCTCGTCGCAGAGTTATTTTCCACACTGTACACTCTATCGATCCATGTCATGGGTCAAGGCAGGGTCTGTACCAAAGAGCATTCCTGGTCACAAACATGTGTGAATTCAGCCTTAAAGGAACAGTCCAGGATTCATGGGAGTGGGGTTTGAGTAGGAGTTGCTGGTCTAAGTCTGCCTTGATTGGTTAGTTTTCTGGTGTTAGTGTGACTTTTAAAAGGGTTCGTTTGGAATCATCAATGTGTCACAGAACACAAACAGTGTAAACAATAGCGGCAGCTGTGAACCACAGACTTGTGTTTAACGAGGTAAAATTACTGTTTTTTATAAAACGTCATCACAAAAAACATCCCCGTTTGTTTGCGTCAATTCTAAACCTGACTAGCTTCAGATCCCTCTCGGCCATTTCCTCCCTTTGATTAAACTTCCGTGAAGCAAAGAAACAGAGCCTGCGTGCAGGCTGGGCCTGAGCGGCCTCATCCCTACCTCGCAGCGTGGCCGAGGTGTGCAGGCCTTTGGGCTCGTGCTTCTGGATGGTCTTGAGGAGGTCGGGGTCCAAGTCGAACAGCTCCCGCTGGTTCTGCCAGTAGTTGCCAGGCGATACGAGCAAGCAGCCGTGCTCAGGCAGCACCGACTGCATCCGCCGTAACCCCGGAAACAGGTCTGTCACCTGGAGACACAGCGTCTCCAGACTGCGAACCCCGGAGCTGAACGGAGAGACCGGGGGTGAGAGCAAAGATATTAACAAAGCCGACAAAAGTAATTAGTATTTGCGCACATGACAACTTTATCTAATAAAACAGAAAACCACAAATCAGCACTCTAATGGCAGGAGTTTTTTTTGAAAGTCCAAAAGGTGAAATAGTTTTGGGTTCATGGCTGGAGTTAGAACTTCTTTGCACGTGTTGGGTAATGGACACCAATGTGCAGCCGTGTTAAAAACATTGATGACAGACTTGATTGACTGTATTCGGTATTTTGCAGTTAGTCAGACAACAGAAGCAATCTGAAGCCATTGATTTGAGACACGAGACAATAGTTGGGACGCGCAGAATTGTTTATTCATGGAACTTGACACATAGTTCGTCATCCACCGTTACATGCGTGTGCATGTGTGTGCATGCGTGCGTGCGTGTATGTGTGCACCTGTCAGAGTGGACGTGATTGCGTATTTCCTCCAGCAGGCTGAAGGCTCGACCCAGTGGAGACCGAAACACGTCCACCGGCACCAGACTGCTGTCCCATGGAGACACCGCCGCCTTCACCAACACCTGCTGGATGTAGGCGACCGGAGGACCCCGGTACTGCAGCGCGCAGAAAGACAAGACACACTCAGTTTGTCGACTGAACCAGCCTCATTAGCAGATTGTTTAAAAAAAATTATTGAATTTCAACAGTAAGTGAATCGTTCTTTCAGTATGAATGAGCCTCCATCTTTGCTGTAGAACCTGCAAGCAGAGTGATTCTGGGATGTATATAAACGGGTTCTCTTACCCAGTCGGGCCGTTCTCCGAGGTCTCCCTGAGGCTCATGGGAAGGGACGCTGTAGTCTCGCACCCCTGTGGTGAACTCCACAGGACCCGTCCCAGGCAGGGGAAGCCTCAATAATGGATAGCTAGCAGAGAGAAAGAGGCGGGGCGGGGGGTATATGAAACACAATTGTGGGAATGATTAAACCTCTCAAAGTCCTCAGATCTGTTGGAAACGTTTCAACGAAATTCAGGTCAACGTATATATCTCACCTCGGTGGTGCAACATTTGAGCCCTGAACGCAACATTTAGACAGAAAAGCTCATAACCAGCAGATACTTGAGAGAACCTGACACCTGGGCCTCCGGCTTATCTCGAAAGATTGAGTGCTGGAGAGATCTCCTCCCCCCCAGTTCCTCCTGGAAATGGGCGAGTCTTTATGAACACGTTTCTTCGAAAAACACCAAACCGACCCCATTTCTTGCACTATGAGCACGTGTATGATGTCAAGAGCAGCTGTTAGAGCAGCGACCCGGAGGTGGTCATTTGAGCGGGTCCATTATAAAATGTGTTTTTTTTTCATGGCAAAATGTCATGTTAAACTTGCGTTTGATGTCATATGGTTCTAAATTATGGTTATTAATCTTGTATGCTGAAAATGTGTCTGGAATTTTGACAAAAACAATCACAAATCTGAAAAATTTGCTCACAAAACATTATGAAAAGCTTTCCCAATTTGTTATCACATATCACAGACTGAGAACTGAGGACCATGGGAAATTATCTAATTTATTATGTCAATTAAAATGGATTTGTTTGAGCGCAAAGACAAGTTTTGGTGTTGAGAGATAAAGTCTTAGTATTTCTGCAAGAATTATCTGGAAGAGAGATTGGAAGGGCCTGGAAATATATCCCAAAATTGAGAAGCGAGTGAGTAAGTATTTGCTGAGTCACTGTTATTGATCAGTAACATTATCACCAAGGACAGTGTACTGTTGGTTAGCACAAATGTTACTCGCTCCTTTCAAATTTGCTTGTCAGTTTCAATGGAAACCTCACTTCTCTCTCTCTTCTGTGTTTTTCTCCCTCCCTCCTTTCCTCCCTCCCTCCCCCGAGCCTCCCTCACTCTGCAAGGTCACTGTACCTCCACAAAGGCCTCTTTTGTGCACAGCCAGCCCCCCTCCTGTCAGGCAGATGGAGGGACAGGCCTCCCATTCTCACAAGGGCCATTTTCTCACAGCCCTTTGCTCGGGGCCGTGCCTTTAACATCCCACGGCGTGCAGCTCTTTTTTTCCCTTCACATCACCCCTGGGTGGCGGGCGGCCGGCCGTCGGCCCGTTCGTTCACTCCCTCGCTCTGCACCCCCTGCTGCAAGGTGCCGCAAGGGCAGCTCGCAGCAGGTGCATGTGTGTGTTTCGGATCGCCGAGATTGTTTCACAATGCCTGCGCTGGTGCACTCAGGCCAACTCTCTGACCCGTGTCTTCTCTTTTGAACCAGAGATTTAGCAAGAGTAGAAATGTGTGTGTGGTAAGGGAGCGTTTGTGTCGTGGTATCAGCATGGGGTTCTGTTTTGCGTGTTTGCAGATGGCCAGTTCAGAGGAGCTGAGCCGGTTACTTGTCTGACCAATCACTTTCCTTTCAGTTCAGTCCGTCTCCACACACGATACCAAGATCGCTATTCTCTCATTTGAAAAGGAGTCTGCACTGAGAAGCACATACTCTTCAATGGATTGAGGGCAGAGACCAAATTCCAACACAACTGTCAATCCCTCACAAAAAACAAAATCTTCTCAGTATCAAATAATTCTTACTAATCAGACGCGTCAATCTGGAGTGGATTGGTGGAGAGTCATTTCTAACTGAGCAGAGAAAAAATTACTCTCCCTCTGTGAGTGGTTTTATAAGACGCATTCACAGGTTGCTGTCGCTACCAGAGATGTTTAGGACGTCTCTGCATCACTCCTTCACATTTCAACTATGGTAACTTTGGTTCATCTGTTACGCAAAAAGAAAACTGGCGACGACCGTAATCCAAGATGGCGACGGTACTACAGGCATCAAAAGGTGACCTCATGATGACCACATCCACTTCTTATATACAGTCTGTGGTGGTTATTCACACACAATATATTGTGGCTTAGATTGATTTCAAGTCTCAAGTCTGCAGCTCTACACTTCTGTGCAAGAGGTGGGCCGGACAAAATGTCCTCACTCAAAAAGAATGAAACTGCAATTGGTTCCCACAACGAGAGAAGTGACAGTACACACACACACACACACACACACACACACACACACACACACACACACACACACACACACACACACACACACACACACACACACACACACACACACACACACACACACACAATATTCTCAAGACAGCAGATTTAAACACAACACTTCTACAGTTTTGCAAGCCAGCTGTGCTTTGTTTAATGAGCCTTCATCTTTGCTGTAGAAGTGTTGACAGAAACCTCTCAAAGCGCTCCTAGATTATGGTCATTTGCATTCAACTTTAAAATCCAAACGATCAGACAGAACACCTACCAGCAGGTGAGGATGCTGGCCGAGGTGAAGAGGATGATGGGTACTGGGTAGGAGGCACACAGCAGCCCATGGCGGTAGAAAGCCGCCGAGATTTTTGCTCTCAGCCGCTCGCGCAGCGTCATCCTGGTGGGCGGGGTCAACTTCCGGCCATTGGGAAGCACTGCGCGGCCGAGGATGGTTCGCCGCGGGGCATCCAGGGACCTGGAGGAGCAATCGAGAACAATACTTTGACAGATTAACTTGGTCTTCAACATTGTGGATGTTTTTTGTGTACACAAAATATGTTTTGTTTCTAAACATGTAATTCACACAGTTTGTATACATTTGTATACTAAAAACTAACTTTTACCTATAATATCTGTGGTATACTAGTGTACACTTTATTAAAAAATAGAAGATGTTCTTCATTAAGTCCTTCAGGGGGTTACTTAAACGATAAAACTTTATATGAAATGAATAACTTGTTGAATGAATAGCCAGATCACTGCCTTCTGTCCAGTTTATAAAGGAATTAAAAGTAAAATTGCATTAACCTCAGAAAAAAAATGAAAATATAATCAAACAATTGCCACTTCTGCTTGATACATGACTGAAGAGACTCCTCTGGTTGTAAAGAAGAGAAAATGACTCTACTTTTCTCTTGATTCAGTAAACATTGTAATTAGTTTCAAGTCTTTTTCAAAACAGGATGATGTTCATTTAGTAAATGATGATCCATTTAGAGTCAAACAGACCATAAAGCAGTATGCTTTAGGGCGAGGCTTTCTGTGATGGAGAGGTCACTGCTGCAATTATTCGTCCGCAGTTCAAATATGATTACTTCGGTTCACTGGTTGCCAAAAAAAACAAAAAACATGACGACGGCCGTAGTCGCCAAACTCAAGGCCTCAAAACATCAGTCCACAAGCTATCGAGTGACGTCACACCTACGTCCACTTCTTATATACAGTCTGTTACTGTTACATACATACATACATTTGAACCAATAAGTTTCGGGAAGTTTTTAAATAAAAAAAATCAACTTGCATTTCATTGGAGAAAATCCCGCCGTACTTCCCATGGAAACAGTTACCGGCACTGATGCACGCAGAGGCCAGTTCCTAAAGTGAAGCTCTGTCCTCAACACATAACTTGTTACATACTCCACGTTTTGGCCCACATGCTGCCAACTAAAGGCACTGTGTGTGTGTTTTCTTCAGACCAGCTCATACATGGGTCACATGACTTAAACACACGGCTCATTCAGAAGCCAAAAAGGTGCGGACGCATTGACCCCAGTAGAAAACATAAGACTCTGATTTATCAGCCTGACTGAAGCAAACTGATGTGTCATCGATCACATAAAACATCACCAGGTTCACCAGATGGAGGCCTTTTGTTCTTGGAACAACACAGACGGATAAGCCGGCGAAGGAGGAAGAGAAGAAGCGCTAAAACAACTCATCAATTCACAACTATTGAATAATAAAATATTTGTCAATCATTAAATGGGAGAAAATATAAACATTCACAGATCTAAAATATAAGAACTTAGTGCATCCCAGATCTTAAACAATTAATAACAATGAAATAAACAAGTTGATGATGTCACCTTTGGCTCTTAATGATAAGCTTTTTTTAAATAATCTTCTCACACGAGTAATATCAGTTGCAGTTAGCCCTTATTTTTTACAAAGACATATAATTAAGAAAACACATTATCTAAATTGCGCACGTTTTACTGTTTTAGTTGACAAACAGAAAAAGGAATCAGCAAGCTTGACAACTATTTTGAAAATGTATTAATTGTGAACATTTTCAAACAGTCATCGTTGCCAGCTTTTCCAATGAGGGGAATATTTTTGCTGTGTTTAATATCAATATGACAATATTAGTTAGAATATTTATCTGATTTCATTAAAACACAAAGTTTACTGCCATGAACTGTGTCACTTGTTACATTAAAAACGTTGACTCATTTGGTGAGTTTTTTGTATTACACTTGCTTTGAACAATTTAAGAAGAACTTTGTAAAACAACAAACACGGTACGTTCAAACCTCCCCAATATGATTGCACTGCAAGTCATTGCATTAATGATACTGAATTTGCTTGGTGGAGTCTATAAAACTATACGTTGCATATTATTATTATTATTATTATTATTATTATTATTATTATCAGGATCGCCAGCGGTCTCAACATTGTTTCCCAGTTATAAAGATCCAAGTACAGTAACATTTAAAATCTTTGCCTTGAGGTTCAACCTCCCTTCAAACAAAAATCACTGCCTTCAACTTCACGTATCGACTTAATCTTTTGTTGACGTTCATGCCTAATCTCAGACCCTTGCCTCTCTCTGTTTACTCAGCCGACCGGTTCAACACTGCCTTTCGAGCATTTGTAGTTACTGCTCTATTACAAATGTTTAACAGGCTGCCTGGCACACGTACACCGCAGCTGGATTTGTACAGTGTGGTCATTGCACTGAGCCCTCATCTTATCACATGTTGTCAATAAGCACGACGCGTTACTTGCCAACTATGCCACAAAACAAAAAAATACAACACAGCTCCGTCCCGTCGGTCGTTACCATGATACAGCCACCTGTCCTGATAAACGTACCTGCTAACGGGAGACCAAGTTACCGCTATGGCTCGTGGCCGTTTGTGTCCCCTGAAAGCAGCAGCGCCGGGTGTTTTAAGCCTCAGCAGCGCCTTGTGGTTAACGTAGAGCTCCCCTCTTGATTCAGGCAGAGTGTGCGGCTGCTCGGTTTGTCCTCCCGGGAGCAACGGAAACATTCCCCGGGAGGAATTTGCCCCGGGAGGTCTCTTGATCTGCTGTTATAAATACCCTATATAGTTATAACAGCAACGTCCTGGGAAGCTCGCACAATGGGTCCAGCAAATGTCAAAACAGGCTTTGAAGTGACGCCCCTCTTTGCTTTCCCGTCTCCGTGGAAAGGTCGACTCTCAGCCAGGTCCTGCTCACTTTCTCGCGAGGGAAAACTTTCAGCAAATGTCTCCATCGCTCTCACTCTCTCTCTCTCTCTCTCTCTGTCTTTCTCTCTCTCTCTCTCTCTCTCTCTGCAGTTTGTCCAGTTCACTGCGTGCTGTGGGGTTGTATTAGTGGAGCAACGAGACCTGATTTGGCGAAAGGCTCAGCAGCATCTCCGTCAGTGAACTAATCCGGGATTGAGCCGATCGGAAACTCAACGAGCAGGCCGGGCTCAGGGCCTACGGCCAGCCGTCCGGCTGCTTCCCAGTCTGCAGGGCAGCTTGTCCTGTATGTTGCAGCACATTTGCGTCTCAAAGGAGGCTTTAAAACAAAAAACATCCAGGGAAGAAGAATAAATAATACCAGCTGCAAGGCTGGGCGCTGGTCAACTGTTTCAGGCTTGTGGGTTTGTGTTCTCTTCAAACACTTTGGCAGGTGACCTGCAATTGTTTAGAAATCCCATTCTGTCTGGTTGGATGGTTGTTTTATTGGGATTATACCAGCTACTAACAATACAATTTCTGCTTAAAACCAAACAAACCACAAGTAAATATCTATGACTTTACCATGGAAAATGGCCATGTGATTCTGCGGATATAGGTGTCGGGCCACTAATGTCCAAACAAAGAACGGTCTATATGCCTCCCACGTGATGAGCAAGCACACTGAGTTGCAAACAAAAACACAGCTAGAGACATGACCAACACAGGGTTTCATGTTGCAAGCTAAAAAAAATAAATAAAAAAAATTGTAGGTCTCAATTAGTGGCTGGTAGATTTATGAAGCCACATGCCTGCAACATCACTGAGCAAAATAGAGCACCAAGTTTATAAATATTCTGTATCAAAACGGCTGAAAACTAAAGACAGTATGCTCATAAATGTTTTGAAAAGGAGATTTGTGGATAACAGATTTTAAAAAAGGCTTACCTCTTTTCAACACTCCCTAAAATGCTTAACTTGAAAGCATCTCTAGGACTTAGAGATTCCAGTGGCATATCAGCTACTTTCTGTATCATCCAAACCATTATTATTATTATTATTATTATTATTATTTCCTTATTAAATATATCTTCCAGTGAATTACTGGAGGACCCAAAAAACTATACCTATACCCCAAAAACATCTCAGAGAGTTCTCAGGCTGTTTATACTCCACAACGCAACCGTGTCCAGACTCAATTGCACAGTTGCATAATGTGAAAAAATGCTCCTCTGATCTGTGACGCCCATTAGTCCTGCTGTAAAGACCAAGTCGACGTGGATGAGCAAGAAGATTACTGCAACGCAGCCTTTTACAACCGGAGCAGGGGGCAAGAATAGGGAAATGTCCTGTCAATCAGTAACCGTAATGTAATGGGGAGTGATGTTTAACAGTCTGTTTCCTGACAAATTACTTAGAGGAAGAAGAAGAAGAAAATGAGGAGAGTATTTAGTTCTGCCGGTTATAAAGCTTTTTTTTTTTTGCTTTACACATACGTACATACATACATACATATATATATATTCAGCACTAAACTGTCTATGTAGCTCACGTTGAACTGCATAAATGGGTGAAATATATAAATCCCAAGACAAGTGGTGATGGGGCTGACGCAACCCTGTGGCAACATCACCTGCCAGGAAACAAGGTGGCATGGTGTCCTCGAGCATTGAGCCTCAGATAGTGTCTGTTCACTTCACAATAACCCAACAGAATAACAGGATTCACCTCATGTCCCTTACTATTCACATTACCCACAAGTCATTGCGCAGGAGCGTTAAGATCTCGCGCATCACCTTTAACGCTAAACCATTTATTCAAAAAAACGTTTGACCGCAATTCAAATCGTCTAACACAAGATGGTGTAGAAACCACTTATTATACAAATAATTTCCCAATGTATTAAGTTTTAACATTACTCAAATCCTCGCTGTTTGAATTAACTGACATGAACATTTGTTTCACAGGAATCTGCTGTCAAGCGATAACTTGCTAACTGACGTAAACTGAAGCTAACTGACGTTAGAGAAAGCAGCTCGCTAAATAACTTTAGTCACCAATTTCCTTAAGCCTGTATTCAATAATCATTTATTTCAAAAGGTTGCTGTATCGGAAGTTCAACTCGCACACGAATTTTGGAAAAAGTAAACAAAACGTATTGCCTCTACAATTAACGACCAAAAAAACACTGACGACAGTCGTTAGCTTGCAAGCTAAAGTTAACGTGTGCAACTTAACTCGCTAGCCTCAGCTTTTTTCACTTAATAACCAGTTAATTCAAAAATAATCCAGAGAGTAAAGTCATGCTCCTCGGGTTCACGGCAACAACTAAATGCGTACTCACAAATATTACGTTACTTCCACGCGTTGTACCTTTGATGCAAGTTACCTGCAGACACCTTGTAAGCTAACATGCTAACCCACAGAGCGTGAATCCGGTGGTCACTATCGATAAGAAACAATTAGAAAATATCGTGATAACTAGCCGCTATGGATCCAACATGGTTCAATATTCAACATTATAGAGTGATTAAACGATCCCCAGCTGCCCCGTGCTCCCAACACAGCTAGTTAAAGCTAACGGGTTAGCTTCATCTTCCACACACACACCTGGACAAACTTCGGAGATCCTCAGACGTTTTAGTTGTTGCGGTAAAGCTGGCGAACAGCCGAGGTGTTTAGTCCTTTGTTTTGGGATCTGTCTCGTGTGCCCCGTCACCAACGTGGAAGGAGCAGCTTTTTTAGGAATGCTGGTTGTCAAAATTCTAGAAAGAGACCTCTCCACTCCGAACTCTCACCCGGCCGGCAGCGTGACGCGTGAGGACAGCGCGACCTCTACTGTTCACACAAGGAATGACAACATATTACACTTATTTTTAATTTTTACTCAAACAAAATCCATTTAGTGGTAAGTGGTAAGTCATCTTATGTAGTTAATCATGTACCAAGCACTCCTTTTTTGTTTATTGGTCTACAATATCTTAATTATTTTAAATAGTATCTTTAAATGATTGTTTTATTCTATTTTTGTTTTTGTTATGCACCTTTCATCTCATCAAATTCCTTTAATGCACCTTCAGGTCACTTATTTTTTAATAACGCGCTTATTCTGATATCAGTCGGTCCCTTAATGTCCACCCGACATCACAAACATATAAACCGTCTGCATTCAGTGCATCACAAGTCATACCTTCAGCAAACCAGCCTGATAAAATCAAAACAACTGTACATTTTTTTCTTTGTTTCACTTAATTGAATACATGAAAGTAAGTGGGAAGAGATTCAGAGGAAGCTAGCAGCTGGCAGGCTAGCAGCTAGCAGGATCACAGCATCCTTTCTCCAGACGCACGGTGTCGAGGCTGCGTCGTTGACACTGCGGCAAGCATCCAAATGTAAAAGGACGGTTGGTGAATTTGTCCGGTTCACCAACTACTTTGGCAGCTAAAGACACTCCAGCGTGTGTGTTTTGTCCGATAATATTAAAACATAACAGTCAGATGCTGCGTGTAAAACGAGACAAAAAGGCAAAAAACCAGGACGCTAAATGGTGGAACTAGAGAACGGCGCTGGACGTCCCAGGAGCAAAGAAGGAGGCTCCTTTGTCATGGACTTTGTACTGAAAGAGTTTCTTCTGCACGCACCGCCCATCACTTTGTTTCCTCCTCCAGCAGACCTCCACCTGAAAACGAGAAACAAAATGTACATCTTTATTGTGGAATATTTGTGTGTGATCCCTTGAATTATATCTTGCAGATACATGGTATGTAACCTTTTACAGACCATCCGCGTCACTAATATAAGTTATTGATGATGTATGTGCACTGATTTTACTCAGATATTAATACTTTAAAAAAATAGTACAATCAAAAAACACTATTTAATGTAAGTTATTAATGATGCAGGTGTTGGTGACATTGTAACAGAAAATCTTCTATAAAAACCTTTGGTTGGACAAAACTTTTTTTTTTTTTAAAAGAGCTTAAGATGTGGCCACATCTCTGAAGTGAAGTATGTGAATAAAACACACTCACCTGCCCGTGTATGTCCCTGCAGTAGCCAGTAGGGAGACCCTGTACATGAAGAGTGAGGCTACACTGGTGGGTTAGGCCCCTCAGAAGCCTCTCCGAGTCTTCGTCGTCCTCCTCTTCTTCTTCTTCCCCATCACAGCGAGTCAACATCACCACATTGCCCTGCAGCCACAGTCAAAGTTACAGTTGGCTTCACACCAAAACCCTCTTTTTGAATATAAAGAGAGAAATTAAACCTACATCTCAAATAAATCGTGCTCGGACAGCGAGGGTCTAACCTGCAGCTGGGAGCAGACGATGGCTCGGCAGTAGTGGCTGAAGTCCAGCACGGCGCCAACGCTCGCCCCCAGACTCAGCAACACGCTGAGGTCATCCACCAGCAACACCGGGGGTCCCCACTCCTCCTCTGTCTTGCCGCCGCCAGAACTGGTTGCACTGGACCGGACCAACTCGTAGAGACTCTTCAGGCCGACAGCAGGATCCCTGGAAACGGAGGATGTGAAGATAAACCAGATAAAAGGTTGAGTGGTGTCTAAATGTAATACTGTTGGATTTGTTATCCAGATAAATACAGTGATGCCAAACTATAATAGAAGTCTGTTCAGGTAAGACAATTAGGTAAAGAAATGTGATTATTTTGTTTGTACCTAAGGAAGCCCATGGCTTCACTTCCTGTGTCGGTTTCTCCAGGAATCAAAACAGACAGCGACTCCTTCAGTCCCTCTAAGAAAACCAGCTGACCCTTTTCCTTGGCTTGCGTGAGGCTCACGCCCTGAGAAAGCACAATTTACACACAGCTAATCACAAATTCGGTGTCACCACCTGCCCAGTGTACCAGGGTGTCGATCAATATATATTTCACAAATTACCAGAAAATAATATTGGATTGTATATGCCACAAGGGTCTAGCGTTAATGTACAGATACATTCACATGTTAAGTGTTCCCTCACCTTAAACCCAAAAGTGATGAGGCTGGAAACAAGAATTAAAAATGGCCCGTGTGTTTTTTTTAAAGGAGACAGATATGATGGACTCAGATAGATTAAACTGACTGCCAGTGTGAAACATAAACTATTGTTTTCAAATAACTCTTCTTTTGCAGCATAAACATGGAATAAACAAGTACATAAAAAGACGACAACAGGGGAGACTCACCAATCTCTGGCTTATTGCACTGTAATGATTGAAGGACTGCACCAAACCCAGAAACCACACTTTGCAGCGGGCTGACATAAAAAGAAAGAAAGAAAGACATCAGCTGTGGTTGGGAGTTAACGGTTTCTCTCATTATTTTAATTCACATTGACAGGCAATATCTCACCTCGTAGGTACAAAGAGAGAAAGTGGTGAATAAGGAAAGAGGCATCACTCTGTCTGTCTGAGAGCAGGACAAATTCCCCCTGAAGAGAACGAGGCGACGTTAAACTTACACTTAACTGAGTAGTAAAAGTATAGATATCGTCATCATTCTGCGACTAACGTTTACAGTAACGTTAGCGTGTTAAACAGTGTGTTACAGCTTAATATAGGTAACATAGCAGACACATTAGACACGCTCAGTCCTCACCTGTGTGAAGCTGTCGGGAGTAGTGTTCAATATGCTGTTGAGCTCTGTAAACATAGCTGGATTTAACCTATTAACCGTAAATTATACAACGTTAGCTTGCTAAACGGGTTGCTGGCGAGATAAAATAACGTTACAAAATATGCGTCGTCCGCTGGGATTCATCTCGAAGTGTATGTTGTTGATTCTCGGTCAAATATTATACTTTTACTCCAGTTTCATTGCTTTCCTCGTAATTAGCTGTCGTGCTAACGTCAAGTCTCATGCTAGTCACCAAAGACGAGTTAACTGAAAAAATAGGAGGTCTCACTCTGCACGGAGATGCAGGTTTTTTGGTCCGCGTTGAGCCGTTAGTGGCGTCTTGGCTGCCGAATAAACATGTGACGTCTTTTACTGCGAGGTTTAATAATTACAGAATACGGCAGGAAAAACAAAAAGTTCACGTTTTGGAAACTGCCTTGTGAGTTTCCATGCGTGTTTGTTTTTCAAAAAACCAAGCCACCTGGCGACCGCCTTGTACAGCAATCTTAATAGACGATCTTTGCTTGCACATGGCGACTTCTTCAGCGAGTTTACGTCCTTGTTGTTAAGATACCGCCTCCTATTGGTAGCACACTGTAAGTGGTAGTATTGAAGTAAAACAAGCATGTCGTTAGATTCACTACAAATAACAGTTACATGCAGAGATGAAGTCAGCATTAATTAAAATAATGTTGGTCAAGGAGATATTCTCATCTCTGTTGGGCCAAATTTTGCCTCAAAGAAACTGAACATGAACTCTGCTGTGTTCTGCTCTAGATGAACGTTTTCTTTACATTTGTGGATTTTTAGCATCAAACACATGATTCAAGAGAGATTTAACTCCCCATGACAATCACAGACATTACTAATGTACATCATCACCTGCTAATCTGTGTCAGCATCCTGTGCAAGGGTCTCTTCTGTGCTCAACCTGATTATCTTGAGATAATGTTCTCCTGAGATACTTTTACATCAGGAAAACCTCCTTTGTCCAAACACTTTCCTTTGCTTTTCACATTGATTCATTAAGAAGTAGACATTATTGAACAGGCAGTCTTGTCCTATGTTAGGAAACATGTAAAAAGATATTAAAGCATATTGAATTCTCTGCACAACCCACAATAGGTCATACATCTTATTCTTAAAGTGGGCATATGGGATCATTGTCCTTGCAATACGAAATGGCAACAACAACAAAAATACAATCAACGGATATTTACCAGTGTATAGTTTTGAACCATTAACCCCTGGAGTATTGACCCTCTACATTCACTTCACAACTTTACTTCTTGCTGTTCAGAAATAGAAAGTTTTTATTTTCCAAGCATCACTGAACAGGGTGTACATCATATTATTATTATATTTGTTATATTTCAAGCGTATAATACAGAGCATTTATATTCAGCTCTTGGGTATTTTGAAAGGCGTAACAGAGAGATTAAAGCAGCTATAATAGATATTTTTATGATAGCAATGTTTCAAATAACTGTAACAATGTCTGAAAGGCAATAGAACTGCATTTATCAAGTTGTGTCGTGATTTTTCTGCTCATTTTAGCTACCTGGCCCACAGCTTTAGTGTTTCGGTTCATTCTCAACGCTCTCATTGCTTTATTTTCAGAGGGAACAAAGCTGTAAAACCAAACAACGGACTAGCAAGTGATCATATTGGAGCTAAATAAAGCTATTTCAGAATCCATTCCTGATGAAGTGTGGGGCCGAATTCAGGCTGGTTCTTGTCTGTTGTCCATCTTGTACTGCAAAACGGACGAATAAAAAACACTTTCAAGTAAAATGGGAGAGAGAACCTTAACAACTGATTATGTCTTAAATCAGCAGATGGCAGTGTGTCGCTCTTAATAGCTAAATATCAAATAGATCAAGAGCACAAATGCAATTAATTAGCATTTTAACCTTTGACCATGCATTGAACACAACTGTTAGAAAATACAACACCTGACTGGATCCTTCCCATCTCTGTTGTTTCTGTGCTACAGCAATTGTTGTATACATTACATCTGTCACATCAAAAGATAGTTTAATACATGGCATTTTGGCTCTCTGTTGTTCACTTTTGTTGAATAATTTATGTCTTTTAAAATGTCAGACTGGAGCTGCTTTGATAGGTGCATTGGAGGGCAGCAGTACAAACTTATCATAAACATATTATCACCGTACGTGAGGGAACTTTTACACATTTACCAGATAGGGAAATAACATTTTGGAGCTGTGTTTGTGGTCATGTGATGGAAAACAAGTACAACATCCACTGGTTGTTTTTTTTTAGCTCTGCTTTTGGTCTCCACCAACTCTAAATTTCTGGCGTTTCAGCTGCAAAATGCTCCACTTTGTTTACCAGCTCGTCTCTAACCTTGTCTGCTGTTTAGTGTTGGGCGGAAAGCATGAAGCGTGAACATATCTATCTAGAATTCTTTCTCAAGTTTATCAGAGGTTGAAAGTTGATGAGCGAGCAGATACTAACTCAAAATAGTAAAGCTTGACGTCGTAAAAGCAAAACACTGAGCTGAAAGCTGCTGTAATGGAACTGCAGCGTCATGTGATACTGTAGGTGATGCAAACCTTTTACATCACTTATAATCCTTTGATCTGTTGTTAATATGAAATATTGGTTAGCGTGGCATCACACATACAAACTATAAAGCCTTTTTTATTATAACTACATGTCTGCATGTTGCCTGCAATCTTGCCAACCATATTATCAGCTACTAATTAGGGTCATGCTGAAAAAAATACATTTTAAAAAGCATCAAAGGTTATCAACTTCAAGTTCTCTGAATAAGAATCGATGGTAACTCTTCCAGCAGGGGTCAATAAATATCACATAATTAATATTCTACATGTAGTACCAGGATCAGAGTGCAGACACTGTGTCGTGTGAGAAGTGTAATATGGAACAATCTAGTGAGCTGCCATTGACTTGTCATTTGGCAAACTGCCTGCTTGTTGCTGGCACGGACACACACATGTATAAATAAAACAATGCTCCTGATTCCTACAGTCCCTGAAGTGTTCCTCAGCAAGCGCCTGAGGTTTAGTACTGTCACAATGCAGCATGGTGTAATTATCCTCATCCGTTTATCATTAAGAGAGTGAACATTTGTAAATAAATAGCAAAAGCGTTTGTTCCTCAATTTCCCCAATGCAGGACTAATAAAGGATCATCTTAGCTTATAATACAATTAAAACAAAAAACAACCATCAAATCTTTTGAAAATTGCTATGACTTTTGCAAATAAACCCATAAACGTAACACTTGAGCACTAATTTCCTGAGTACACCTTAAGTAGCAGTTTCCAGAATAATTTAGTATTTTTGGAAACAGAGATTTATGACAGCTGCCACTCGGTCCACGTTTGTCTCACAGACGCTGTTCCAAGACCGACACTTTAAATACCTCAATGCTTCAACTTTGTGTTTCAACCTGACATCATGTGTGTCAGACTGTGGGGAGCGAAACCCCACACAGATTCTTCTAGATACGAGGAACTTCCGGTAACCGGCGAACAAAATGCAATGTGTACATTCACAGAACAGGTTTCAAGATGACATCCAGGACACCGGGAGATATGAGGGGCAGGTCACCGGGTCACCGTGGTCTGTAGGGGTTCAGAGTCCGCGGCCTGGGCCGCTGGCGCTTGTTGAGCGCGGAGGCCGGCAGCGGGCGAGCGCTGCCGGGGCTGCAGACAGAACACGGGGGAGAGGGAGGGTACATGTCGTCCTCCCACCTCAGGACTCGGCCCTTGGCTCTGCCGGGGCCGTTAGCGGCCTTGGCTGAAGGCGCCTTGGCGACTCGGGGTTCGGTTTCAGGGGCCCTGTAGAGGTAGACGTCGTAGCGGGCACAAGGTCCCGTGGAGGACTTGATCTTGGTCATCTTGGCGAGGTGAAGCTCCAAGTCGATGGTCACCTATACAACGAAGAGCCAAACACCGACGCATGAGCATACAGGATACAAGCAAATTAAAAAAAAACAAACATCATCAGCGTTTCCTGGAGGGAACAGTCGGGTGACATCACTCTCAGCCCGGCTGCCAAACCGGTCACTCATTCACATGTGGTGCAGGATGGAGAAAGAGAGCATGGTGGTGGTGCGGTTACTTTAGACTTAATGTGTCACCGCATTTCCATCAGAAAAGAAGCCGAGGGGTCCTGTTCTGATCAGCAGCATTCCTCAGAGCCTCATTAGTAAACTAGATGGTGCCAGAACGATTCATTTAGACTTTATACTCGCCCCCCCCTTCTCTTTTCTCTCTTCTCTCCTTTGCTTTCAATCCCTTCTTTGTAAGGCACACCGTGCGCCCGTGTGCGTGCACGCATGTAATTCTAAATTAAGCGTGCACACACATACGTGTCGCTATGTGTTTTGTGCGTTAATATGCGCAAGCTTGCAAAACGATCCAAATGTGTGCATTTGGTGTTAATTTGAGCATTTTCACACGCATGTGTTTTTGAACATGTATATACATGACTTTGAGTGTGTGTGTGTTTTCCCCGCATCGTCATGCACTACTGTGTGTGTGTGTGTGTGTGTGTGTGTGTGTGTGTGTGTGTGCCCGCATCAGCCAATCACGAAAGGCCCTTCAGGATCCTAACACCATCGTTCCACCACATCAGCAGCCAATGGTTGCTGATGAATCCCAAGTCCCAGCAGGTTTGACTCGGAGCAGCAGAGAGAAGAAGAAAAATAAAAGAAGAGAGAGAGAGAATCTTGATGTGCCTCCACCATATGTTTTCTGTTTCACAATTATCATATTCTCACATTGTTATACCTCAGAGCTGTTTGTCAGGGCCGCATGACTTTGGATAAAAATACAAATTCAAGTAAATTCACAGACCTGGAGTATAATTTCGAGGTTATTGCATTTTACTACTTGTGATCTAATTTGCATGAGAATCTTCAATTATGCCACTATAAAAAAACTTTTACTTGTATTTCCCTACATTTATTATATACAGTGTGTATATATATATATATATATATATATATATATATATATATATATATGTATATATATATATATATACATATATATATATATATATATATATATATATATATATATATATATAGATATAGATATAGATATAGATATATATCTATAGATAGATATATCTATATATATAAAGAATTGTAGAAATGAAGAAAATACATGGTATTTGTTGATATTGAATATTTTTGCCTCCTCTGGTCCCTATAGGAGTAGTTAAAAATGAAACAATCAACCTGTGACCAGTGATCACAAATACAGACGCCTACTTCATGAATAAACAACTGTTAAAGTAGTTAAATCCCCCGAAGACATTTTTATTGGTTCTTACCAATAAATAAAGTCAACTGAAACAAAACAAAAGGGGCAACACATTTTACATTCATATATGCCCCAAAAATGCAACACACTGGCCCTTTAAAGATCACAATTTGATGTACTTTTTTTTTTTTTTATCAGTATTGTTAATCTGACCAGAGCCCTGATGAGGACGCGGTGTGACGTGTGTGAGTGCCACGAGACAACTGTCCAGATGTGTTAGAGGATTACTGTCGTCTGAAGAGATCTGTGACGTTCAACCCAACGCGGAGCCGAGAGTTCTTCTAATGCTCTGATATGCTAGTTTGTTACGAGACGACACTTAATCTGCTGTGTGTGTGTGTGTGTGTGTGTGTGTGTGTGTGTGTGTGTGTGTGTGTGTGTGTGTGTGTGTGTGTGTGTGTGTGTGTGTGTGTGTGGAACCCGCAGGTCACCGAGTTCGGTTCTCGTCTGCTCAGACTGCTGTAGCATCAGAATGGGTTTCCATGGCAATGACGCCCTCTTCTGTCTGAGGATGCATTAAAGTCACCGGCGAATAATAGAGAGAGAGAGAGAGAGAGAGAGAGAGAGAGAGAGAGAGAGAGAGAGAGAGAGAGAGAGAGAGAGAGAGAGAGAGCATTGTGATTAAAATGTTCAAAGGGTCAGTGACCATTGACAACACACACACACACACACACACACACACACACACACACACACACACACACACACACACACACACAGGGGTTAATGTGTCCTCACTGCCGTCCTGAATGTAGATCAGGTGTTGCTCTTCTCGAGGTGTTGCGTTCACGTTGTTGGTCAAAATCTGTTCTTTTGAACTCTTCTAATGATCGTTCACAAGATCACAAGGATACGTCGTGACGTTTGGCAGCTCTGACCTCGACCTCGCTAACTAATGAAAGTCAGAGAAAGCCACATACGCGTCTGACATTACGGCCGCTGCAACATGTTTTGCTTGGAATAAAGAAGAAGTGAAGGAAGTAGAAGGTGTAGTTCTGCATCACCAGCGACGGGCATCTAAGCGCCACGGACAAAAATCCTCCGGTGATCCTCTCACTTATTTGAAGAGACTGACTTCAAAGTGTGAAATAAGATTTTGTCATTTATGGAGTTTATTTTAGTTTCCACAATCAAAGAGTTTCAAAATAAACGAACCAACAGTGACAGCTTCTGATGGACTGTCTCCATCGACTGCATGTGTGGGTGGCCCGACGGGGTACAGCCCTATTAACGGAGTAAAACTTTGAGATGTGTGTCTGCCACACGACTCCAGGAAAGAGACGGAGCCGTGACGTCTCCCATCACGCTTGATTGACAGCTGACGCCAAAGATGGAGGCGAAATAAAATGTATCTTGCATTATACATCTCCCGGTGTGTTTTTGAAGCATTAATCCTGCTTTTCACCAGCGTTTTAGAGGCTGTAAATAGATGTAACTCGCTTCACTCCGGCCACAGTGTTGCTCTCAGGATGACGGCACCTCCCCCATCCTGCTCCACTCCTCGCTGCCGGTAATGTAATGCCCACTTGTTGCCATGGCGTCCACTGGTACTCCTCACTCGTTTCAATTCAGAGGACCTCCTTTGGGGTGCGTGCGTGTGTGTGTGTGTGTGTGTGTGTGTGTGTGTGTGTGTGTGTGTGTGTGTGTGTGTGTGTGTGTGTGTGTGTGCGTGTGTGTGTGTGTGTGTGTGTGAGAGAGAGAGAGACAGAGAGAGAGAGAGAGAGAGAGAGAGGGTGTGTTTGAGCATGTGCAGTCATGTGCTACTGCTTGTGCCAACTTCCACAAGTGTGTGTGTGTGCGTGTGAGAGAGAGAGAGAGAGAGAGAGAGAGAGAGAGAGAGAGAGAGAGAGAGAGAAAAGAGGGTGATAATCACTGTTTCTGCTGTTTTCTCAGTTTCCTATTCTGGATTCTTATTTAAAGTATTTTCTTCTTCACCCCCCCCCCGCCCCCCTTATTTATTTGAAGAAAGAGAAGTGCACCCAGACCTCCCCCCCCCACCCTCCATCCATCAGCAGCCCTCCACCCTGGGAAGGATCCCTCACAATAACACGTTTAACCCGTTGCTTTTCTCAGTGATCCAAAGGAGAAACCTGACAAAGGGCCAGAAACACTGCAACCTCATGTGAGACCATTCAGAGCTGCTTATCACATGTGTGTGTGTGTGTGTGTGTGGGGGTGTTGTTGTTGTGTTGTTGCACTTGTGGGAACCAATTGCAGTTTGATTCTTTTCGAGCGAGGACATTTTGTCCACCTCGCCTTTTGCACAGAAGTGTGAAGGTTAGAATTAAAGCTGCAGACTTGAGACTTGAAACCGATCAAAGCCACAAAAAATTAGGAGTTGAGACTTGACATTGTCGTGACTCGTGACCCCCTTAAGACTCGACCCACCTGCAAGTAGAAACATTAAAACAAACAATGACGACTTGGACTTGGATTTGAATCTCATTGACTTGAGACTTGGACTTTTCCCAAATGACTTGCCATGTCACGAAGACTTGTGTCAAATGCCTTAAAACTTGACTTGAGACTTCAGAGCTTAAGACTTAGTTCAAATGAATTAAAACATATATATCTTGTATAACTTGGGACTTGTCAGGAATGACTTAAGACTTGACTTGTCTTGAATTATTTGAAATGTGACTAAAAATGGACTTTGATCTTGAATAACTTGAGTCCTTTTGGAACTTGTCTTAATAAATTACTTAAGACTGGAGAACTTGATACCCAAGACTTAGCTCATGTGACTATATGCACTTGTTTAAAAGGCTTCAGACATGACTTGAATAGGCCTCAAACGACTCGGGAGTCAAACTGACACTAGTTCTGCTAGATTTGGGACTTGATTTGAGATTTGACTTGAACAGGATCCTCACAAGTAGAAGTATCCATGTGTGTGTGTGAGAGAGAGGAGAGTGACGGTGAGCGTCACTCTGAAGGCATTTTGCTCACAAATGTATTTGCATGTGTTGGGGTGTCGTTGATGTGTTTGTTCATATACTGTGCACGTGTTATTTATTTGCAGCGGTGCGCATGTCTGCATGTGTGTGTGTGTGTGTGTATGTGTGTGTGTGAGAGAGAGAGATCAGATGGAAACAGTGAAGCATCTCTGGAGGCAGAAACATGCAGGAGCAGCAGACTGGTGCCTGGTGTTTGCCGTCATGATTTATGTGCTGTGAAGGCGATTCTCTAACAGTAGAGCAGCTGTCGACTCTGGAGATGGTAAAACTCAATCACATCATCGGATTTTAAACCACAAAGGCACATATTCGAGAGTTGCTGACCTTGTGGATATCTGTCTGTCTGTCCGTCTATGCAATCTGTATTGAGAGCCCACTTTTAAGCCTTTTGGGGGCAACTCAACACACAACTAAAATCATTCATAAATGTAAAAGATTTTATTTTTAAAAATGTAAGACATTTTAGTGAATTCTAGCAGGGGAGGTTTCAGGTAGCAACCAACTAAAAAAACCCTCACTCACTCCTCACTCACTCGGAGGCCATCCATACCATAATAACACTACTGTAGGAGCAACAGAAGTCCGGTAGTGCGGTTTTGCACTCACAATACCACAGCTTCACGAGCGTGTCGGAGAACTACGGTGGCCTTGAGGTAACTTGAAAAAACACGAAAGGCGCTCTCTCGAGTCACAGTTTGGTTTGTCCATTCTGGGCTACTGTAGAAACATGGGGGACTTTGTGAAGGAGACCTGATCCATGTGTAGATATGAAGTGTTCATTGTAAGGTAATTTCAGGTGATTATACACTTATATAAACAAAGTTATAAATATCATATTCCATTCCTCCCAATAGATCCGCCAAAATGCTACAAACTTGCTCTGTACGAGCAAATAATGACTCAGTTGAGTTAGACAAAAATCATTAGTTACAAGATTTTCATCAACATTAATACAGGATCAACTAAATATTTCAACTGCAGCAGAAATATGCAGTTTTTGTATTTGAGGTCAGCTTTTAGACCATTTGTATATGTGTATGAAATCCATATTCATCATTATAATCCTCTTATTGATTAGTTGTTAACATGTAACATTGTGGTCGCGTGATAATACAGACTTCATATTGTGTGTATGTGTGTGTGTAAGCAGGGAAGCACATTTTTGACAAGGATGTAAGAAGCTGCGTTCAAAGCCATGCAGTGCCGGAGTTCATGGGGAGAAAAGGGGGAGGCGACGCTGAGGAAAACACAGGATCCACAAAGGTCATGTTAAAAAGGTTTATTTCAACAACTGTCTGAATCTCGTTTGTTTATTCTCTGTTCAAAGTCCCAAAAAAGTACAAAAAAAACAACAAAAAAACAAGTACATCAAAGGATTAGAAATCACATCAATGAAAACCAAGACACATTGTGTTTCTTCTTTTGTAAATCAATCCAAGGAAATTTTTTTTCTCCAATATTTATACATACTCACTGGATTAGTCAGACAAACATCAAAACCTCTCTGTAGCTTTATCTTTTTTTTGCTTTTTCTTTACAATGACGTTTTACGTACGTTTTAAACTTCTGTATGATTTCTTTCTTTTTACAAAATACACCAATGCAGGCAGGGGAAGGTGTGTGTGTGTGTGTGTGTGCGTGTATACATATACGCATGTCTATGTTTCAATCTTCTCACTGTATGTGTGTGCTTCTTATGTGCGTTTGTATCTGTGTGTGTGTGTGTGTGCGCAGGTAAGAGAGATAAGGGAGAGTAGAGTGACAGCAACAAGGGGTCAGGGGGGGGCGGGGCTGCGAAACAAGGGGCGTGAGTGGATGTAAGAGGAAGTAAGAGGAGGTTGCAAGGTGGCGGCGGGGTGAGGTTGGGTGGGAGGGGGTTTACTCTCAGCGGGGGCGGTAGCGGCGGCGGCTGTGGTGGTAGTGGTGGTGTACGTTATTTTTTTTTGCAGCGGCCCGAGGTCGCTCGGTGGCAGTGTTGCCGTGTTGGAGACGGTTGCAGACCAGGGTTGGTTGGCTGGTACGTTGGCAGGCTGGTTGGTTGGTTGGTTAGTTGACCCGTGAGGCGCAGCCGGCAGCGGTCGGACGGAGAGCACGGAGGGGGTTTAGGGTTTAGGGAGACTCCCGTTGCCGGCGCACCTTTGTCGTTTTCAGTGTCGTGTTGTCAGGTTGCTGGGGTTGTTGTATTTTTTTTTTTTGTTGTCGGTTTTTTTCACATCATGTTGTTCTGCAGTGAGTTTACCTCCGAGGAGTTCTCCTCGCCCAGGACCTTGTGGTTCTCGTGTTTGGGGGTCAGGGAGTTGTGGATGTTGAGGGAGTCGTCCTCCTTGGGCTGGGCCTTCACTGGGTCCTCCAGCTTGTTCTGGGAATTAGGGTCGTCCTACCCGGGGAGAGGTGGAGGAAGAGGTAGAGGTGAAGATGGAGGAGGGGAGGCAGAAAGTACAGTTAGAACCACAACAACACTTTGATGTTCAGGTGCAACTTTGACCCTGCCAATTGGTGGAAAACTTTACTTTTGAATTCTACTTCAAGTCCTCTGTAGGGAATTCTGGCCAACCATCCCAGTGATTTTTCCTCAAAGACAAAGTTTACGTCCAATCCCAACATTTAATGCCTGTTCAGGAAGTCTGTCCTTCAATGTAGAAAGGCAAAAGGTAAAGATGTGGAGTGCATCTGGTTTTCATTCAAAACCCTACCTTAGTTGCCATTTGCAGATATTAAAAATGTTAGCATTGGACATTAAAGTCGTCATTGAATGTGATCGGAAGTGAGTGAGTCGCTCAACTTCAGCGTTCTTGTCAGCTGATTTGGTTGAAGAAAACGAAGATGAACTTTGGCTTAATATGTTTTTGAATGATCGGAGTTTTGTTTCATGCACTTCCACCTTCATGCTTTAAAGAACCACACCAGTGTCTATGCAAGTTCTTCTATGCATAGATGATAACTTTCAAGGATTATTTTACAATAACCAGCTAACTGGTAACACAGCAACATATACTCATATACATAACGTTGTCTTTTACTTAATGGTTAACCATTTACGATGCACGTTTACGTTGTCGTGTAACAAGTAGGAACTCCAACTTAAAGGGGCATTTTCATTGTTCTTTTTCTAGCAGGAGGTCGAAAATCTTCCAGTTACAAGTTGTCTTTAACGCATCATCAGCTCCTAAACCTTGTTAATGACCTTCTCATGACGGCTTCAATATGCGTATCTATTATTATATTATTCTTATGCATCTAACTATTGGTTTCCATTAATTTCTGTTCAGTGTGAAAAATAATAATAGGCATTAATAGGCAGATCTAAATATCGTCTGTGAGAAAGACGACTTAAAACGAGTGTATAAAGTAAGAGGGCTAAAACCCTGGTGTGATCCTTTAGAGACTCCCAGAATGCAGCCAATAAATACCATAAAACATTTAACTCAAATTGTTACTTCAAGCCAAACCAGTTTCAGTTAGCAGCCATTTCAGCGGTTTGGAGGCTCCACTGTTTCATGCTCGGACCGGGATGTTACGTTTGCTTGAGGAGACGGTGAGGTGAGCTGCATGAGCGACCCCTCCCATCCCTCCTCTTTCAGGCAACCCAGGAAGAACATGCACATACACATGCAAGACCCTTACAATTTGCCCCCCTCATACAGTAATGGCCGCTCATGCAGAACTCCCCGTCTCCTCCTGCTTCACCTCCTCCTGGAATTTATCTTCCCGAAACAAAAACAAAGAGAGAAATAAACTTTCCACCCTGGGTACCACCGTCATACATACCCAAGCAGTCGTTGAATGGGGGGGGATACAAAATCCTTTTTTTTTTTTAAAGGTTCGTGTTTTTTTTTTTTTTTTAAGAGCTCAATCCAATCCATCTGAATTTAATTAAGGTCAGAGGGAGGAAATTGATCGCGGAGTCCGTTTCAGCTCGTTTTTTTCCAGCCTCTTATCCCCATTAATATTGCATGGCATCATCGACCTGAGGCATCCTGGGGCCCTCATAATACACACAACCTTTAAAGAGGCGAACACACAAGCCGAGTGTGGCAAGATGGACACATTAATTCAGACACACCGCACACACACACGCACACACACTCACACACACACACACACACACACACACACACACACACACACCCTGAGGCCTGTGCCATTAACAAACACACCCTAATTGAATGTTTTGCGTTGGAATTCAATGGCACTTTCAGGAAGGAAGAGCAGTGAGAGCATTTACCCGCTGGCTGCTGGCCTAGATAGTAACTTCAGGCAGGACGTGTGGATACGTCACTTCCATGGTTACGGGATAGGGGCCCTCTGTCCTCCCGTCAGCGTGAAACTGGAAAATGTTTTTTTTTTGTTGTTTGTTGGATTTCATCCTTGTGCATGGGTGGAGGGTGGGTGGGTGAGGGTGGGCGGTGGGTGGGAGGCACAGAGTCACGAGGACTTTAAAAACGGGTGTCATTTTGGGGGTGGGGGGAGTAGGAACAGAGATAAAAACAGGGTTTTGATGATGATGATGATGGAGGCACATGGACAGTTCCTAGTGTCCTTTTGTCTATTTAGTGGGCTGGTGAGAGAGGGTTTGCGTTAATGGAATACGTCACAAAATGACCACTTGTATGTCAATTACTCGACCCGCGTTACCTGGAATTCTTTAGGAAAACGTTTGTATTCCTCTGATGCCTCAACGAACATCTTGGGAAGTATAATCATCCAATAATTCATAATTCATCCAATCATAAGCTCAGTCCTTCACATGCATCTGAGACTGTTTACGTGTTAACAATCACATGTTATCATCAGGGTGAAAATGGATTAGAGCGAACTCAAAGCTGCCCTTGTTGCTTTGCTCTGAGTCAGAGAGGAAGTTCATCCTTATCAGAAAACGTTAATATCAACCTTTCTTCTGCATTTGCCCGCTGTGACCACGTCGGGGCATCAAAACAGGGAGCAAGTGAGAAACGCAGGAAAGCCCGCCTCTTTCTTGATTTGACTGGCAGCCCGGAGTGAGTTTCACGTTGACCATCAACACTTTCCTTTAACACCGGGCGAGTACTTGACATGCAAACAGTCCTCTTGAGGGTGAAGTATTCCTCTCAGGTGCTTGTGACCAATAGTTCAGCATGAGGAAATAATTATTCACGGAAGCTTTTGGGAGTTATACCAGAAGGGAAAATACTTTTGCAATCTGTGAGCCCACCACAAGCCCCTATGTGTTAATATATTTTATGTATGTGATAAAAGCAAACACGTTGGGGAACACGTTACTCTGGATCCGTACGATTCTTCAGCTCTCTCCTTGCAGCTGATTAAATATGTTTCGAATATTTGAGTTAGTACACCTGTGTGTCTGTTAGCTTTAGTCCGGTGCATAAACTTAAAATTAAAATATTTGTATTGGTACGTGTGTGTGTGAGTTACTGTCAGCCTGCTTGCGGTGTTCTCTCCACGCGTGTGTGTGTACATACTAGTTTGTGATCTGTTTGCGTTTACTCACTGGCTCTTTTCTCCGAGTCTACGCAGCGTGTGTCTACATTTGTGTGTTTGTATCTCGTGTGCATGTTTGTCTTCGTGTGGAAGGGCGGAGGATTAAGGAGACGAGGGGGTCCGGTCAGGATCTATGCGGCACAGCACTCATCTGTTTCCAGAGAATAAATGAGAATATTATTGTAATGCGGCACGATCCCTCCTCTCAACTTGAAGGTTGTTCCTCTGGAAAGTCTTCATTAAACAAAGTGAGTTTTTTTTTCTAATTTCCACTAAAGTAAACAGTCATTTTGTTAGCTCAAATGAAATGAAACCTAGAGAAAAAGTCAAGTTTCAAAGCCCAAAGAAAACAAAATGTCAGATGGCCGCCCACACATCACCTCTGTTAAGTGCACAGAAAGGAAAGCGACAAAGACTCAGAGCAACTTTTCACTCAGAAATCACAGAAATTAATCGGTCTTGTTGGTCCCAGAACCTTCTGTTCTCACGGCACGAAGACTCATAAGAAAAATGTTGTAATTAAAAGGGACAATTCACGTAGGTTTTGAATGTTTAGTTCTACTGCCTGCCTGCAGCTTTTGATGAATTCAGTGTTGCTCAGTCAGTCTGAGAGCAGATTCAGTCGATGGAAATTAAATCGTCTTGGAAATTCCAGGCCAGCGCTGCCCGGTCAATTCATTTTCTGTGTTGAATATATTTAGTATTGACGGAACACAAGTCCATTTCGGCGTTTTTGATGCAGAGGAAACGACGCAGCTGGACTCTGTTGGACGACCGCGGAGGGATGGTTGAGGACAAGAGGGTTCAATCTCATCACAGTGAATGAATCACAAAAGTGTTCTGTGACTGCAGGGAAACAGAAGTGCTTTTCGTGTTGTTGTTCACAAACGACTGGTTTGTGTGTGTGTGTGTGTGTGTGTGTGTGTGTGTGTGTGTGTGTGTGTGTGTGTGTGTGTGTGTGTGTGTTGGCTGTATGCATATTTTTTCTGACAATACCATCATTCAGTTTGTGTGTGGTTCAATTTACCTGTAGGTCAGTAGTTTCATGCAGTATTTTCTTGTGTTAAATATCTGTTTGTAATTGGACTTTGACTTTATGTCATGATCTTCATCTTCAATGTGTTTTTAAAGGGGGCTTTCATGATTTTATTTTAATATCTTGGGTTACATGCTGACAGGTTGCTCTGAAAACACATCTTAAGGTCACTCCAGGTTCATTTGACCCATTCTTTATGCATAAATTGATCGTTTTCTGGAAATCTTACCAATAACGGTATTTGTTTGCCGCCTTATTAACATTAAAGCTATAGTTGGTAACTAATAAAAAAAAACGTTGAGTCATATTTGCTCAAACTCTCACTTCATCCTGTTAGTAGTACATGAGATAATCTGTAATACAGTTCCTCTGCCTCCTTCTACGGTTCCCAACGCAGCTGTCAATCATCAACGCTCGGGAAGCTCACAAACTTTAATCCAACATCAAACTCCATCAAATATGAATTCAAGATTCTGTTTCTGTGTGTTTTTGTGAAGATGAAAAGAGTCAAGCCAAAACAAAGCACAGTTGAGTTTCTAAAAAAATATATTAAGCGATGATTTGATTAGATGCCTATTTTTCAGTTCAGAAAAGGTTTACTTCAGGGGCGTATAGGATTTAGCAAATCTCAGTGTAGGAGCACTAAACTGAGGGAGATTTTTTACAGATTATCTGTCTCATGTCAGGATAGAGTGACAGTTTGAGAAAATATAACAGATGAGAGTTCACAAACTGTAGCTTTAACTAATGCTCATAGTTTAATTTAATAAAGGTGCTTGGTAAAGGTAATGTAAGTCTATTCAGTTCTGACACAGTGTGTGTGTGCGTGTGTGTGAGTGTGTGTGTGTGTGTGTGTGTGTGTGTGTGTGTGTGTGTGTGTGTGTGTGTGTGTGTGTGTGTGTGTGTGTGTGTGTGTCTTTGTCATGTTCTCCTGACTTTTGATATGTTTTTTGGCGGGAGGGAGTACGAGTCAGATGGGTCCACTGAGAGTTGAGAGAGGGTGATTGACAGGGCCACAGTAACAATGAGAGAGCTGTTTGGGTAGGTGAGAGAAGGGGGAGGGGGGTGGTGGGGTCAGGACTATCTGACATTTGGGATTTTGGTCTTACCTCGCAGTCGGACTCCTCTTTGGTCTTACACTCCCAGGTGTATCTGCTCATGGTTTTCTGAGGGGAGGGGGATGGGGCAAAGGGTTATACTCCTCAAAACCATACAAGGCATCCTCAGAGAAAGACAGGTAGAGATGGACAGAGAGAGAGACAGAGAAAGAAGGAGAGAGAAAGAGGGAAAGAGAGAAAGAGAGAGGGAGAGACTGATCGAAGTGGACGGAGGAGAAAGAAAACGAGTGGGAGACGATACGGAGAATTTGAGAAGCGAGAAAGAAGAGGCAGACAGGAAGAGATAGAAGCAGACAGATAAAATAGACAAGAGAGAGATCGAGTGTTGGAGACCAACAGTGGGAGAAACTAGACTTCCTCTCAGGCGTCAGCTGATATTCCCAACTGGCTACAGCTCCTCTGAATGTGGACACCGACTCTGTTCAAACACAGACTCTCTGGTGCTGTTCTTCCGTATTAGCACAGCAAATACAGGTTTGGATATTTCTGGATGAGGTTCTCCACCGTCTTGACGCAGACACTGGGTTATTAGTTTGGAAGGGAATTGAGGTTATTTGATTTATTGGTGGGTAGAGTTTTTTTGAGGTACGGGCAACGGTGGGTTGGTATGGTTTTTGGTTTGGGGAAACCGACCTTATGTGTCTAAAGTGAGTTTTGTGGGTGGTTGGAACATGTATTAGAAAGTAAACCTGGGCTGAATAGTAGTTGGAAATCTTTTTTCTGTTTGAGGCGAGAGAGCATAGTGCCTCATCTGGACCGTCGAGCTTATGCGTAGGACAGAGTTTACGGCAAATTGATCTTTGGGTTCAATACCATTTTATCCATCTGGAGTCAATCTGCTAATCAAGTCAGAATCCCTTTTTCAATCGATTCACTTAACTTTCAACATTTGTAACGTCGGTAATCTCTCACTTGGCCGTCCTTAGAAAAGGTGGAAACTCTTCAGATCGGTAAGCTAACTTTTACACCTTACTTTTCATGAACCGCTTGCCCCAGATGCTAGAGGTCCAGATTCTTCACTATGGGGCTCGAAATATCAGCAGACTAGAGGATTCAATAAACTGAAATTGACATGAAGCAATTGGTTGGAGAATTACCACTCCGTGGTGCGACAGATGCAACACATCGGTAATAATAGGGAACAAAAGCCAATCTTTGTCTTTAATTTAAATGTTTACTCAGAGTAAATCAATGTTAATACACGCTAAGTGCCTTTTCCTTCCTCGTAAATCATTTGCATAGCTCCAACTGTCAATCAGCGGAAGAGCACGAAACTGCGCTGAAAACAAACTAAAAGAATTTACAATCACTATTCAGTCCAGTGGATGAAGCAGTATTTTGACGGGGGACGAGGGGTTGTGACAGGTGGTGTTCAGTTAGAAAGTTGCTTTTTTATATTGTTAAGAGTGATGATGGATATATTTTTACATTTTTTTTTAATGACCCTTGGGATTGCTTGTCTCTCAGAGCAATGAAAATGGTTTTTGGTAGTGGTTACAATGAGTGAGCGAGACCTCTAAAAGAAATGAAAGTGTCTAAAACGGTTGAGCTAGCGTGAAACAAAACGACTGGTCGCCGCAGCGTCACAAGTGAACACAACTACTGATGGAGTTGTTAGAGGGTGGTACCACATCCTAAAGACACTGAGAAAGAAATCAAAACAAACTCAACCTCAGTTGTAGCACTAGAACTACCCATGCTGCTACAACGACAGCATAGCCGCTACTAGCTGCCCATGCTTCAGTTAGTGAGGAACCTGTCGGCTCTCTGCTGCTACCTGCAGGCCACCACGGGGAGGGGAGGGGGGGAGGGGTGTTGCATCTCAGATGTTTATCCTGATAACCCCGACCGTTTCTCACAAATGCCCCACACCTTTAGCTTACCTGTTTGTGGCATCAATGCTTCCCCTGCCTCCCCCCAGAAAACAAACAAACAGAATGAACCATTTTCGACCAATCGTGGCAGACCTCCCCCCCCCCCCCCCACCCATTGTCAGGATAAACAAGTAAAGCAGACATTTAGTCATAAAGTACAGATTTGCAAACAAATAGCGAAGCAGAGCTGCAGCGGCTGACATGACCACCGGGGTGGCGCATGTCAGCAATACACCGATGCAAGAGGTGATCAGAGAGAGAGAGCAGGTTAGAAAGAGACGGGGTGGGGTCGCAGCAAAGGATTGTGGGAGTTTTTCTCTCAAAGGGGCAAAGTTGGAGCCAGGGCGGTTTGTTTCGCTGCAATGTGAGAACCGTGCCTAAAGGCTCAGTCCTTCTTTGTTGAGTTTAGTCGGAATAAATTACAGAGGTGTTGTGCAAATTCATAAAAATAATGATTATTCAAAGCAAAATCCATATTTTTACTATTTTTAATCTGTTTCGTGTGTGTCTTGTTATCTGCTTCAAAATAATAAACATGGAGAACTAAATCAATAAACACAATGAAACTATGAGACTTGATAGCCATCATTTTATATATAAAAATGAGTATGTATGTATGTATGTATGTATGTATGTATGTATGCATGTATGTATGGATGGATGGATGGATGGATGGATGGATGGATGGATGGATGGATGGATGGATGGCTATTTATGGATAATTTGTGAGACTATCCCCACATAATAAAAAGATTTAAAGATTAAAAAAGTTCTTTGATGGAATAAGAACCACAATCAAAAAGTCTAAAATCAAATTTTTTTGTGCATCCTGTAGTTTTTCCTTTCTCATTCCCCTGGATTCGTTTTTGCCATTCGAGAAAAAAACTCCCGCCCGTCCTCGGTCGTACTTCGAACCCGCCCCCCTTAGCGTCGCACACCTCGGAGTATCTGAGAATACTCATGCCCATGCATCAGGAGGGGGGAGGGAGTCATGGGGCACCGGGCAGGGTTTGCAGGGGGAGATGCAGAAAAAAGGGGTGAGAGAGAGAGGCGAGAACCACGTTACCTGACAGATAATGTTATCATAGTAAGCCAATGCACGGGCATGAGGGACGTTAGGAGGGGTGTCGCACAGTTTCCTTACATTTGGGTGGGAGCCCTCAGCGATGGTGGACAGCGAGAAATTATCATTGTGCTGCTCCGATGAAGGCCGGTACTTACTGCTGGATGTTGGAGGATGAAAGGGGGGAGATGAGGACGGGGGAACGAGGGAGGCAGATACAATATGATGTGGAGGAAAAAGAGATTGTGGGGAAATGGAGGAGAGTTTGGAGAGGTCGGGAGGGGGATGTGAAGAAATAAAGAAGAGAGATGTTTGGAAATTGAAAGAGAAGGAAGGAGGTTCAAGATGAAAATGTAAAATACGAAGAAGAAAGGACATTTAGGAGAACGAGACAAACAAGATGGAAAACAGGGGATTTGACAAGAACAGAGACAAGCCAAGGGAAGAAAAGAGGAGGGAAAAAGAGAGTCCGGATAAAGCAAAAGAGTTTTGGAAAGACAATAAGGGTAAAATGAATCCAAGAGGAGGAAAAGGAAGGAGGAAAAAGAGACGTAAATGACATTATATAAGAGGGGATCACAAGGTGATAGAGGGAGAAAAGATAAGTCGCGCAAACAAATCCAACGGGAGACAGACGAAGAGACGAAGGGAAACAAAAGGGAACCAACAAGGAGAGAAGAGAGGACAAACAGGGCAAGAGAAAGGACAAGTTTAGGGGAAAAGATTTTATAGTTGAAGAAAAGACAGATAAAAAGAGAAAAAAAAGGGAAGGGGGTGGGAGAAAAAAAAGCAAGAAAGCAGCATTAGTTATAGAAGTAAAAAAACATTTTATCTGTGATGCAACAAACTGAGGATTAAACGATCCCCATTCGAGAGAGACCCAGAGACTAAACTTACTTAAAACTGAGGCTTAAAACTCACATTTGACCCACTCCCGTCCTGCTGCAACGGACACAGTGAGACAACAACCCGACTCCGTTTATATTTTTAACAAAACACAGGTCTTGACTCTCCTTCGCCCGGCAGACGATATAGATGCAAATAATCTGCTTTCTGTTCATTTTTAGATTGTTGCAGGGAAACGATAAAGTTTGGGAGTTCCCTTCCACCGAGTGAGACTTCTTCTTCGTCTCTGACACGTCAAAGGGAAGAAACGTTTGTCTCGGGGACCGAATGACACGATACCGTTCACAAGGTTTGTCTCCTCTCTGTCTCTCTACCTCCCTTTTACTCAAACCTTTACTCAAATGTCTCGCTGTGTCTCTCCCTCCTCGTCTCTTCGCTCCCCCGTCATATCCAAAGCGACCGCAATCTACTTCCTGCCCCGTCTCTCTGATCTTGACGCAGGCTTCCATATTTATATTTCATGAACGTTGTGACAGGACAATCAAAGACGATGTGACGACGACACACAGAGACCACGTTCTCCCGTCGACAGTTGTGAATCACAACACCTTACGATATGTTTCATCTCGAGCAGGTCAAGACCAGACTCTTTGATTTACTGAGATAAAACATTAACCCATGAACGAAGGTGACGGAGGAAAACATACTTCAACCTTTAACGGGAAGAAACCTTGAACCGAAACCGGGCTGGATAACATCAGGCGGCAACCTCCACTTCTGCTGAGTGAAGTGTCTTTAAACCTCTCTCAGGAGGGCGACTCCTCTGGTTGTATAGAAGTCCAGGAGAAAATTACTCTCCTTGTCTCGTGATTTATTCTCTCAGTAAACATTGTAAACATAAGTCTCCCTCTCTACTTTCAAGACTTCTTTAATACAGCATGATGTTTATCTAGTTATTTATGGTAATTTAGAGTCAACCAGACCATAAAGCACAGAGTGCTTTAGGGCGGGGCTACAAGGTGATTGACAGCTCGCTACCAGAGCCACTCCTCTTCTCTCCTCTTTGACCAGCGTGTTGAGTCTGATAGTGACTGCGGCAGAGAAACACTGCAACTGTGATCAACCGCAGCAGATGGGAGAGTGTGGGAGTCGCATGTATTCATCAGCCCTGTCAGCACGCACACACACAAACACACACACACACACAAACACACACACACACTATGTAACGACCCTCTTATTCCTCTTTCTCTCTCTTTTCCTTTCACTTTCAGTCTCTCCCCTCCTGCAACAGTTTCTCCCTGAGTCTCCCCTCCTCCCCTGTTTCATCCTGCCCTCCTTTTTTTCCTCCTCTCATCTGTCACCCTCCTCCTCCTCCTTTCTCCATTTCGATTTCTATTCGACGACCACTTGATGAGGCTATGTTGTCCCTTTCATGCTGCACCCCGCCTCTACACACACGCACGCACACACACACACACACACATGCACACACACTCACACACACACACACACACACACACACACACACCCCTCAGGTCACACAGCTGTATGTAGGTCAACTCCACCTCCCCGTCTTTCTCCCTCCCTCCCCCCTCCTGTTCAGACTGCCCTACTTTCAGCTGGATCCAGAGAACCAATGACATCACCCTTTTCTCCCCTCTTTTTTTCTTTAAATTTCTGCTAGCTACCCTGCTACTGACTGCACCGCTTTTCCTCCTTCTCCCCACCATCCTCCTCTTCATCCTCATCCATGATCTCTCCTCCACGGCGATGAGCATGATAACCCTCCCCTGTGGAGATAAAAGTAGGCCCGCCTCCCGTACAATCTGGCGCAGAGAAACCGGTCCTTCGGTTCATATTTGCATCCGAGGACGCTCGGTCGCCGAGGCTGCCGCTCATCCACGATGCCGCTGTTGCTAGGGAGACCAACGCTAAAACACCGGCACTGTGGCAAAGCAATGCCGAACCAACAACCTCACCCCCCCCACCCTTCACCCACCACCCACACACACACACACACACTTCTTCTTTTTTATATTTAATCCAGTCTGTCAATCTGTCTGTCACTCTTGTTCTCTCTTCTAGGAAATCCTTAAAATGGTATTATTTTTTATTAAAAACTGTAATAATTCCAAAGAAATTAAGTCAGCACACCAATTCGATCAGAAGAAGAAGAAGGCGGCAGAGCGTCATCAGATTTTCTGCCATCAGCTCGCCATCAGTGCCGCCCCTCCTCCTTCGTCTCCTCCTGCATTCCTCCATTGTCTTTCTCACTTGTTCGCCTCCTATTTCAGCAGATCCGTCCTATCCCCTCTTCCTCCCTTTACAATCTTTTTTCTTTGTCACCCAACCCTGCCTTATTCCCATTACAGACCCTCTTCATCCTCTTCACCTTCACAGCCTTGTGAAAGAGAATACAAGACTACAAATAAAATTATGAAAAATTAATCTAATTCGGATGGAAATGTGACGGGTTCAAATCTCAGCTGATAAGTAACCTGATCCTATGTCCTTGAGCAAGGCGCTAGGCCTTTGCTTGCTCAATCATTCTTGATTCTTCAGTCCAAATTGTCTGTAAGATATAACTGTGAAAATAAGTTGTTGTCTAATTTGACGTTAGTTGCTTTTTAACGTAAAGTCATTAAGTACTGGGCGAACAGTATGCTAGTTAGTATCATAGAGCCAATAGTCCAAATAAAATAAAGGAAAGTAACGTTATTGAGGTTAATTTAACAAGGTAGTTCAACCTTTTACCTAATTTTTACATATAGCCAATGTTTACACGTATCAAATAGGAACACAAATTGATTTAAGATCAAATTTTCTTTTTTTTTTAAACGTTAGAATTTAAAGCTGCTGTCGGGCAGAACTGCTCTCGCAGCCAAAATAAATAAAATACAAACCAAACTGAGATGCCGTAGAGCACTGATTCCCAAAGCCAGAACATATTTTAAAAGATTAATTCATTTTTTTTAACAGAACTTAGGATCACTTTTTGCTTGTAAACTACTGGATACTTTCCCCTCTGCAGCATTGCTGATGTATCCCTCAGGCTCTACTTGAAATCCTGTCAGTTGGCATCTTAAACTTCAGCGAGTCAGATCTCCATCGAGAGAAAAGATGGACTCTACACAACAAGAGTCTGGCAGCCATCCACAGCTATTTCTTATTTTCCAAATCTAAACCCTTCCAAAGAATAAGAAGAGGAGGAAGACGAGGATGAAGAAGACATGTTGGTCCAAGAGGTTTTTTACAAGGAACAAACATTGGTTTGTTATCTACACATTGAAGCCTCTGCCTCATGCAGATCTAAAGGGAATTAAGAGACAGAAAGAACAGTTTCTGTCATTTATTCAGACACGTAAACCTCTTTATGTTCAGCAGCAAAGCATGACATAGTGTGACATAGTTACTGTACCGGCACATTGCACAGTGAATATATATATATATATATATATATATATATATATATATATATATATATATATATATATATATATATATATATATATATACCATTACAGCAAAGCAAATTATGTGTAGGATCACGTAATAAATTTGACTTTGCAATTGCAGTAAATTACTGATTCAAAAATCTAATAACAAATACTTTTCTGGTTACATTACTTTTACAGTAAGTTACTGTGACAGTTTCATAATAAATTGTCATAAAAGGACAGATACTGTGACTTCCCAGTCGGTTATGGCATCACATATTGTGACATATCAGTATGTTGCTGTAGTAGTACTGCACCCAACTGTGATTTTACAGTAAAATACCATCAGATGATTATTGCCTTGCAAAGTTCAAACTCAAATGTCCTGTGTAATAGTTTCTTGCACAGTTAAAATCACAGTGTAGGCCTGTGAAGTGACAATAGTGAAATTCATTGTAATATATTACAGTTAAAACATTTTTTTTAATTCTGGAAATGATTTAGTGTATTCCTAAACAGGACTATGTATCCTCTCTGACACTTGTTTATCGACATATTGACTGCATTTCTGTGAGTGTTTAAAGCTGTTGGTTTGTCTGCGTAGCCTTTTATTTCCCTTATTGTGTATTCTGTCCACTGGGCCTTTTCTCTCTCTCCATCGACCGGTCCGTCTCTGTCGTTCTCTCAACTTTAACTCTCGACACATCTCGGGGCATCCGTTTGGCCCAGAAACAAAGCTCTCACCTTCGATCTTGAACATCGAGGGAGTAACGTACCGCGGCCGAGACTCAAGCGTCTGCCGGGCGACGGATGATGAATCTGCTGTGCCAGAATGCCTTCGAGCAAGGCACTAAAGATTTAACTTTTTCTTTGTTTTCTTTGATTGATCTTTCAAAACTGAGACAAATGAATCCACTGAGCCTGCGGGACACATCGCGCACAATAAAAATGAGTTTAACTCGGGTTTGTGTATTTCTTCTTGAAAAACTTGCTACCTTGTGGGGAAGAAACATATTACATCTTTTTTTTCTTTCTTATCTTGTTAGGATTACTAAGTATAAATCTACGGAGCAAGAGCCCAAAATATGATAAAATAGACAGATATGTTGATGCTTTTTCTGTCTGAATGGGAGTGAACAAAGCGTCCTTTAAATCCTCCAAGTAAATATAGGAAGATGAAGTGCTTGATATCCCTTCGCTCAGACTCACCTGCGCTTACGCAGCTTCTTGTTCTCCGTCTTGAGCACGTGGAGCTTCTTGGCGAAGCAGACGACGATCATGAAGAGCAGCAGGACCACCAGAGCCGAGGCGCCCACGGCCAGACACATCACCTGGAACTCGGTCACCACCGACTCGCAGCGTGCGCCCTTGTGCCAGATGTAATCCTGGACGTTACATCTACAGAAGAAGAAGAAGAAGAAGAAGATAACGGACAGGTTGGAGAAGATGGGAGGGCAAAGAGGAAGATTTTGAGAGGAGTCAGAGAGAATGGAAAGATGAGGTGTGAGATAAAATGAGCAGAGAGAAAAAAAAAGAGGAATTGGTTAGTTGATTAAAACCACATCTTGGGAATTCCACAAAATGCTAGGACTCGGTGAATTGTGTGTCAGTTTCTGCGCTCATTGCTTGGCAACATCCATATATTTGTATTATATTTTGTCTTTGCCATTGAACAGGCATCGAGCACCCTCCCCATGTTCATGAACATTCAGGATTTCCTCTCTGCTCCTGATTATATCAAAATCTCTTTGGTGTGCACGTCTGCAAACAAATAAGAAAAAAGCTCTAAAAAAAACTTTGAATGTTTCGCAACATGTTACATAAGTCCTTCGTGTTATTGTGAATTAATCGACCGCAGGCGCGTTAGTGGGACGGAAGAGTCGCTGGCAGGTTTCTCTTTGCAGGCTGCTGTATTCAAAGGGGACAGTATCGTTTTGTGTGTCTGAGAATAGAAAGTGAAAATGACAAAAAAAAGAACCTCGGGGTGTTTTTCCAGCAACACACTCGCTGTCACACACACTCTGTCAAACATCATCATAAAAGATCTTACACAATGCATAAGGGCGTCCACGTGGGGATGTAAACTACGGGCACACATGTGGGGACACACATACACACACACACACACACACACACACACACACACACACACACACACACACACAGCCGCCATCCCAGACTCTGCTTGGCAGAGTACGGTGTCCGCCCGGGGACAGAAAGGCAGATGGCTTTGTCTACAGACCGTTTGGCGTGCAAAACGGCGAATCTATTTCACCGCTTAAACGAGACCTTAAAGCTGCCGAGCGACGCCGTTCCACCATCACATGAGCGGAAGAACGTGTATTGATGCGTTATTCTTTGTATTTGTGACCGCAAAACCTGTTTCCATTAAAAAATACTAGATTTATGTTTGAGTCGTTTTTTCTTCTTCTTCCTTTTGGTTGTTTTTGTCAAAAGTGCCTCAACACAAACAGAGAGTAAAAATATACAGAACTCCCAGAGGAAGACTTTCAAGCATGAAGAAAACGGTGCTCGCTTTGTTGTTCATGTATTTTTCATATACATCAGAGCACCCTGGGGTGATGAAACCAAAAGGACCACGGCAGCCCCGAAGAGAGCAGCTTTCACCAACGAATGACGAAGCAATGAAATGCTCTCCCCCTCTCTCTGCCACATGGACGAGGCGCCAACACACACCGATGAGGGAGCGTCAAGTGGACGCATGAGCTCCCTTCCATGCGAAACAGGCTCCTTTTCCCCGACTCCACTTCCCGTCTCCGTCTTGAATCCTTGACGCTTTTTTATTTTGCCGGCTGAAGGGAAATTGCTGGCAACGAGCCGGGAGACATTTTGAGTGTGGGCATATGTGAGAAAAAGAGAGGGAGGGAGGCAGAGGGCGAGAGAGAGAGGAGTGATGCCTGATATCACATTTTCAAGGAGACTTCGATGCACTCAACCTCCGAGCAATTCTGCGCCCGTACAAAGAAGAGGTTTATGTAAGTCGTAGAGGGAGGGAGGGGACGCAAATAGAGAGCGGGAGAGAGAAGTAAAAGTGATGCATGAAAAAGAATAAATAAAAGAGGCGGGCGAGCGAGAATGTGCTGGTCGTCGTGGCAACCCGGCTGAGCGGCAAAAAAAATGGAGCAGATGCGACGGTGACATGTCATTTCCTCACACGCACGCGTCCTCGCTCAGCCGTCCACAGGGACACAGTCGTGGCTTTCCGCGGCTGTAGCTCCCATTTCATTTCTTTTCTTTCTTCCCCTCCCTCCCTCCCTCCCTCTTTCCCCTCGTCTTGAAAATCTATTTTTTTTGTTCACAGGCTCATTTACCTCTCCATCTTTCCTTTTGCCGAGCGCCTGCAGCTGAATTGTGTTTCTGCTTTCAGTTTGTGCAACTGATTTTTTTTTTCTCTCTCTCTCTCTCTCTCTCTCTCTCTCTCTCTCTCTCTCTCTCTCTCTCTCTCTCTCTCTCTCTCTCTCTGACAGCAGTCCAAGGTGAAGGATCTGGCTTTTATTGGAAATAAATGAAAGTAAGACCAATATCAACTGAACTGTACAAACAAGCACTGCCTGGACAATCCAATGGCTGATGTGTTTTATTCCTTTCTTTAGGCCACAGGTAACGATGCTGTAGAGACACAGTGAAAACTACGGCCACACAACTGAAGCAACAATATGCAACCAGGGACTAAAATGCAAAAACGAGAATGAGACAGCTTGTAGAACAAAGTCAATGGACAACTATTAGTTTCCCCTCCGATGTGGGCGGGGCCTAATTGCGCTCGACAGACTCGACCAGGATGAAGCCGATCGTATTCTCTCTACTGACCAGCAAAGAGCGACTCCTCCGGTAGCAAAAAGAAGTCTGATTGTATGGAAGTGGCGTTAAATCTTAAGTCAAGGGATCACCAAAGACAAAAAGGATTCATCCTCTGTGCACCATGAATGTTGGGAAAACATTTTTATCACAATCCATCTGAAAATCTAAAGGGCTGGAAGCTAATCTGTGAGCCAATCCAACAAACACCGTTCTGCTGCTGTAAACACTCACTGGAGCACGTTGAGCTGCCACTTGACGTTGTTTTCCCTCCAGATTATTGGTCACAAAAAAGTCTTTCTTCCAACCAGGGTGTTTTGTTTTAGGTTTTGTGTGCAGATTTGTTCCTGCAGATAGCCTTTACTGTGAGGACACCGGATGTTTATTCTTCTGCAGCTGAGAATAGTCAAAGAGCAGCGGTTGGTAAAACCAGTGCCAACACATTTTTGGTTCTGGTCATTTTCTCGGACACGACGAACAACACAGAATAACACCGGCCTTATCTATCAAGATGTGGAACAAAGTTTAAGAAGCTGACACGAGAGGAAACAGCTCTTGGCTGAATTTTCTAAGACGTTCTTTCGGATTGGATTTCCTTCTTTGGAAAAGTCTCACGTCTAGGGCAGCTGCACAAATCAAATTGGAAATGGCTCCTCTTTGGGGACAAAATAACTTCTACTGTCAAACCCCTTTTTCAACGTTGAAAGCACTGATCCGTCTCTGGCGGAGAGTGTCGCCCAAACCTCCCACTCCTCCCTCTATAAAACCTCCCTCCAACAGGCCTTCCCATTGTGTCCCACCGCAGAGGGTTTTTTTCTCCCCTCCCCTCCCCATCATTATCTCCATCGCCGCAGCTCACCGCAGCCGCACGTATCGCATTGTCGCAGCCCGGCAGGAATAGACCAGAATTAGCATGAGGGCAACACAAGCCACACGACAAAGAGCTCACAAATCCTCTCAATATTTACCTGATTAGACAGGGGAAAGAACGGGGGAGGCAGGCAGACAGAGAGGGATGAGGGGAGTCTTTAATTACATGTATAGAGGGTGACAGTGGTGCAGGTGGGGCTGTGGCCCTCTAATAAGACCCCCTGCTGGTATTGATGAAGAGAAATAGAGGGTGAGAGATCAGGGGGCTGGTGAAAAGGCTAATTTAAGACACACCGTCAGTCAGTTGAGGGCTACGAGCCACCGGAGAACAGGCCTGATGTGTTTATTTTTGGAAACTGAAAATATTGATTTCTGCTCCGACCCGAGCAGTCAATAACGCTGCTTGAAGTTAGACGACGTGACACTTTGCCAATCAATTTTTCAGCAGTTTTTCTGCAAAAGAAAAAGAAGCTTTGAATGTCATGCACACTAGCGGCTCAGCACCAAACAGCAGACAGCCGTGGTGACAGGCTGATCTCAAACAGCGCTTGTAGCTATACTTACAGAAATGATGCTGTAATGCATAATCAATCACAAAATCAATGTGTATATAAATAACAAAAAAGTAGTAGTAGTAGTTTTGCTGCCTGAGCCGAAATCATTTTTTTCATAATCTTTTCCTAAACCTACCTGAGTAGTTTTGACGGAAGTTTATTTTGAAATTGAGCATCTAAAGAGCCACATATTTACCTCAGGAGGTGGTGGAGACCAAAAATACAACTAATGGATGGAGATTAACAGCTGGATGTTTAAATAAGCAACTGCTTACTCACAAGTTTGCCTTATCAACTTAGAAGTAATGTTATTTTAATCTGTAATTTACCGATCGGGGCTTGCCAAGACAAGACTTCCAGCTGCAGAGATGACTGACCTCACGTCTCCCAAAATGTCAGAGCAGATTTTCAGGAAGGCTTTACTTTGGTAAATTGTCCATATTTTCAAAATGGCTAAACAGTTACTGTCTCAACTGAAAACATATCCAACTTAATTTACTGCTATAATAATAACAGATGTAGAGTGAAAACACCCTTTCATCAGGTTTGAGATATATATCCCTTATGACAAAATATGGCCGAAGACCGAACAGAGGAGATAAATGTATTCCAACAAGGTCTTTGAAAGGTTGGAGGGAGAACGAGCAAACCTAAAAGAGCGGGATGTGGACTGACAGGAGAGGGCACGGCAGAGTGTTTACTGAATATTTTTGAAGCACAAATCCGGTATTTGCATTAAAACAACACTATATTTAAACATTTCTTCCTCGAAGCAGTGCATATTTTTCTCATGCATCAACTGCAGAGGGTGGAAGCAAAGAAGTGAATCGAAATCTGCAGCACGCGGAAAGAGAGAAAAGGCCGTCGGAGGACAAGTGAAGGAACAACTGGCTGCCTCTGAGAACCACATCGCTCGCACGAGTCTGGAGGATAAAACATCTGCTACTGATACTGGCGCTGAAACAAAACCTCACCGAGTTCCTCTGATCAATTAAAAGCAAACCTTCTCGTTACGCTGGGGGCTCTGGGAAGGGAAGGACGGCCACTGGTCAGGCGAAGGGCAGGATTAAAAACTGGATTAGAATTTTGAAACGCTGACAGAAAAAGAGTGAGAGGGCAGACTGTGTAACACACGGGTGAAATCTCATTGGATGAGATGACTCAACGCAAAACTTAACGAAGGAAGACGGGGGGATGTTTATAGTATGGTTTCAAGAAGAAAAAGATGCCTGAATAGAGACATCGCTGGATGATTTCACCCTCCACGTGAACAGTTAGCTTAATCTAGTGGGACACGCCATGATTTGTATTCGCTGTATTTAATTTCAAATGTGACAAAAGAGGCGATCTCCACGTCAGGAAAGTGGACGAAACGTTTACTTTTCCCTCAATCGTTTAAGTTCATTGGGCTTCTGAGACTATTCAAATGAAACAATACGAGGGGGGAACATCACTCTTTTGTTGGACTGCTCACAACTCATAAACATATGCAGCCAATTAAAAAAGTTAGTGAGAAAGTGTTGCTTCACTTTAAAGGGTTACAAGCTGAAGTGTGTTACCAAGAAGTTCCTGCTGAGCAGCCAAATGGTTTCAGAGCAACATCGGTTTCAGGCCTCTTGTATCGGATTTTACAGTAATGAGAACATACTCGTGGTATTATTTTTTTATTTGACGTTTTATGCATATTACTTCCGAGGCTCGATTCAGTCAGACAGAGACGTCAAATCCTTGAATTTAAAAAAACACGACACTGCAAGTGGTGCTCTCCAGTTGCTCATTATAAGAATCGGATGAATTCATAACGTGATAATAATGTTTAAATTTTGTGGTGCTTTTTCTAGGATTTGGGCCAAACGACAAGACAAGAAGAGAACTGCTCTTGTTTGAGCGTGACACTGTGGTTTCTCGGGTCCAATAAAAGCCTCCGTTGCAACATCCAAAACCATTATTCTCATATATCTGGTGAGCAAAATATTCACATCTAATTCAGTACATTTATGTTTGCTTGTCACACTCAATCTCCTGCAGAGCTCTCGGTCTCTGCGTGAGCCTCTGAAGCTCTCGTATGTGAGGAGATGCTGGTTCAACACTGCAAATGACTGCAAACAGCGTGAATCTCTGGGCACAACTGTGACCAGGGGTCTATTAAAATAAACCCTTGCGTCCCCGGAGAGAACTAACAACACCATAAACGGCAAACTCCAATTACTGGTTATGCAGATGTGGCCCTGATCTTCACGGTGACCACTACCATCCGCCAGGAATCGAGAATATAAGATAACAAAGATGCTCCCTTTGCCCTCAGAACGACAGACAAAGAGAGGGAGGAGGCACTAAATAATTTTAATAATAAAGTCAAAGTGTGTGCATCCAAACAGATTTGGTGATTGGATTCAGGTTTGGTGGACAAAGCTAATATTTTTGGGGTCAATGACAGCATGAAATGAGTTAATTTGCTTGTGTTCTGGTTTGTGTTGCAGGTCTTCCCCTAAAAACATCTACAATGACTTCCACACAAACAATATTGTGATTAAGTAACTGTGAAATCCAAATGGCAGGTGATTCTAACGTAATCGTGAATGGTTATGTGATAACGGCTGCTGCTTTGAGCGCTCCACTCCTTTTGTATATTTATATATCTGGGGCAGATGATTTCCTCTTTACAGCTCTTTCAAAATAAGAGCGTTAAACCACTTAGAGGAATTTGACTCAGACAAAGAGTGAGCTGGTTCAACACAGTGTTTAAGCCCCGCCCACAAAAGATCCATAAAAAAAAGATGATTCTCTTTGCTTAAGCGTGTGTGTGTGTGTGTGTGTGTGTGTGTGTGTGTGTGTGTGTGTGTGTGTGTGTGTGCATAAACATGTGCATGCGTGCAGGGAACTCAATGTTCAAAACCAGAGTTACTCTAAGCAAGATAACCACTGCCAAAAACAAATGTGTGTGAGTGTGTGTGCGTGTCAGACCGCACTCCCTTTGGCAAAAACAGTCTGTGTGTGTGTGTGTGTGTGTGTGTGTGTGTTTGTGTGTGTGTGTCTTTTTTCCTGAGTCGTATATCTGTGTGTTTGACCTCTGGGCCGATTCCATGACCTCTTTGACTCTTGATCTCTAATACACACATAATCCTGTGTGTATGTGTGTGTGTTTTGTATGTACGTTTGTACATGAGTGTGTTTCCATGATGTGGTCATGAAACCTAAAATGGATACCAACTGCAGTTGGTTTAGAGCATCTCTTAATTACATCAAGCTGCAGGACACACACACACACACACACACACGCACACACACACACACACACACACACACACGCACACCAGTAAACTGGACCTGGCTCTCCCGGGCCGTTTCCATACTGGCAAGCGTCTTAAGGTTCTGACTCATTCTCTCACTCAGTTTCTCCTCCACCTCGAACTCTTTTCTCTTTCTCTTCTATTTCCTGGCGATAGCTACTTGCTCTCTTTTCCTCTCCTTTTATTTTACTCCCTTTCTTTATCTCTCAATATCTGACTTCTTCTGCCACAGACACCCTCGTCTCTGCTCCTCTCTTTTCAGACGCTCGCGTTCTCGTCCGTTTTCTCTGAATATGGGGCCGCAGCTCCAGAGGAGGAGGCGATTTACGACGCTAACGCTGTCAGATCCCATCAGTCAGAGGGACAGGGAGCCAGGCACGGAGATGCCGCGCGTAGCTTCAGAAAACAAATACGTCACTGGGATCCGACATTTTTTAACCTCACATTTTCAGCTTTAAAAAGTGGCGAAGGGGGGTAAATGCCAACACGCATTTGGGTTGCATGGTAGCTCTCGCTTCCCCCCATGCAGTGGCATATTTACGCCTGCAAGATAAGAGAAACGACAGGCCTGGTCTGAGGTCAGTAAGCAGCGCTCCAAAGGTCATGTGTTTTACTGCAGAGGGCCCAAAAGGTCCCGACATTCATCCCGCTGTAATTGAATTGGCCTGATGTATGAAGCTGCTCCAGTTCAGCTGCACGCATGCACACACACACACACACACACACACACACACACACATGTGAACTCACAGTTTCACGCCTAAACACACACACACACACACACACACACACACACACACACACACACACACAGGAACATGTTGGTGCCCATCTGTGCCAGCGCTCCATTGACCCATATTGCAATTTTTGCCCAGCAGTAAAACGCCTTTTCAGTCTCTCTTCAGCCTCATGATTCACTCTCAGGAGCTTCATCACTGCTACAATCTGCTGACTGAGGCCAGATATCTGCCCTAAATATCTGGATCATGTTGTCCGCTTAGCAAGATTTTTTTTTTTATGACCCCTCCCCCCTCAACATTACTGGACATTGCTCTATTTCCCTCTCAGTCAATAAACACCCTGTAATCTATATGCAAATGATGCATTATATAATTCAATATGCGCTGATTTGCATTTATTTTCGGAGCGGAAAGCTGAACATTGGTTGATGCTGGCTCAAAATACTTATTTTCATGTTGATGACATTTCAGAGGCAAAGATTTTTACAGAGTGAATTTTGGATATCTCTTTGTGTCACTCTTAATACTGTCAGAAACCATACAAAATACATTTTCTCTGTTTTAGTGATAAAATGTAGAAATCAGGCTACAGATTATATAGGACCAAACACGTTAAAAGATATGTTTTGAAAAATTACTCGTGAATCCGGTTTAGGAATTAAATAATAGATTTCCACATGACCCTTCTCCAGTTGATTACTTACATTCAGACAAAAGCTTTTGTTTCAATCGGCAAACGCGGCATTAAGCAAAGGTGAATATAGCTTAAATAGACAAAGTAGTAACATAAACATCTAATTGTTTATTTGAGATGTTTTCACGCGGACGTCGTTTCATGGGATCGGGGTCGTGGTCGCCGCAGTGGGCGGTTGAGTCGTGATGCTGCATGTCTGCACCATGTGACCTTAAAGCTGCAGGAGGTGACAGGATCATATATATCTGGCACTGTTTACGCTGAACAAATAAATCTCGGCTGTCTAGATGTTTTTTTCAGAGACTTACAGCGTCTCATACTGTGATGTGTTTGGTACTTCCGTGTGCGTGTGTGTGTGTGTGTGTGTGTGTGTGTGTGTGTGTGTGTGTTTCTAGCAGTTGGATGATGTTTCCTCCATCGTCCCCAGTCAGGAGGCCGATGGCCACCCCCCATACATTTGCATGCGCAGCTGTTCTCTAATTGGAAGTCTCCGCTCACTGATTGGTGGGTTCATCCACTTCATGATTACGGGGATATGTATGTAAAAATCTTTACCATTTTGGAAATGCGAAACCTGTGTTTATGTAATGGAAACGTGGACGAGAATGATTCTACATCGTTAGATTTCATCCGTTTGTAGTAATCACCGTGTTCCTAGTGTTATTTTAAATTATAAAACTGCTGTTAAACCAGGCTTTCTTTTTCACTCTTAACCATGCCATTTATTTAATGGATCTTTATGCATCTTGTCGAAGGTTTTCTTCCTGTTTGGATGTTCACCATCAGTACAAAATGGCAGCTGTAAAAAGAAGTCTTTTTGTTGTCGTCGTTCTTGCCAAAAATGCGGAAAAGAAAACGTGAAATGTGAACGGCTGCAAAGTCATCTAAGGTGGAATGAAGCGTGTTTGGCATCGTCGATGAATAAGTGTTGACTTTTGAAGGAACAAAGAGCTCGAGAGTTCATAGTTACTTAGACGTGTTGTATCATCCACTTTAATTTAACCTCCTCTGTCTGAGTAATTTAAATTACATTTTCCATTTTGATTTATTTGTGTCGCCCAATGTCCCAAATTACAATCTGTACAGCCTAAAACATTAATCAATTTTAATCTAAAGGCAAGAGGGGAGTGACTCTGCATGACTGCAGCTTCTAAAACGCAGGTTTGATATTGATCCCTTCGCATTCCCTTGAATAAATATTATTATAAACCGCATCAGTTCCGCGATAATACGGTATCATAAATCATAAAACCTATCAGACAAGCCCCCCCATCTGCAGCAGCTCTAATCCTGAATCCGGCGTGCTGATGTGATTTTTTCTGTTCAGAGTGTAGCTGTTCTCATCACAGATCTGGACGTTTTGATCCGCAGATGCATCGTGATTGTTGACTTTCAGATGCAGCGCCAGAGGACTCGAATTGAGCTTGAACTACTCCGCGGCTTACGGCATATTTTCATAAATGATTCTCTTAATCCGTTTGACTCTTGACCTCCACCTAGATTCAGCTCTGCGGCGACCCCATTGGATCGAGTATTGAGGAACGTCACCGCTGCAGCCGGCGTTTGTTATAACGCCCGGAAGTCGGTTCATATGGTGACGAGTGCTCCGCTTGTGTGTTAGTTTATGCTCTCATGTGAGTTTGTGTACAGTTTGCACAGCAAAGGAAAACCAAATCTAACAAAGCGCGACCGAATCTCAGCATCCAGCCTGGCAGAAGAACATTTCCTCATAAAACTCTCTTGTTAAAAAAAGAGAGCAATAACACGCGGGTTTCTTTTCTGCGCTTGAGCTTTTCCACATGTTCCTGAGCAGCAGAGCAGAACACGAGAATAACTCGATGAATCTCGAGCCTCTCGTACATCAGATGACACATTTTACAACATTTTACTTTGCATAATGGTGTCTGACTGCTCTTTGGAACCCGTTGAGGACGCTGCAGAATATAATTACCATTGATTATACATGCAGATGAACAACCCTGATGAAGCCCAGCGCAGCTGCAATGCTTTCGCTTTAAAAAGTTTTGTGAAATGTAGCAAAAAGTTTTTCTTTTGCCTTTTTCTCGAATTAATCTTTGCTCGTTTTTTACGCCTTTCGTTTAGAGTCTGAAGGCCAATTCACTCTGTGTCTTAGCTATATTGTTATCAAGGATATATTAGGTAACTCATAATTTGGTATCAAAGCTGTACTATACATTTTCTAGGACACAATAATTGTTTACTTAATGTGGCAACCGAACCACGTGGTTTTGTTGCCTCAACCCAACATTCAATTTGTTGCCTTAACCTAACTGTGTGTAGTTATTTTAAACCCAACCAGGATGTTTTTTCTAAACCTAACTAGAGTATTTTTGTTGCCTAAACCTAACTTTTGTTTTTAACTTGATGTCTTTTCCGGAAAAAAAAAAAAAGGTTGTTCCAAGCAAAATCATTCCTGTCCCTGCATTGTAAAAACTGCTGCTACACTGTGTTGGGAAGAGGATCTATGGAGGAGACTGTCAGTTGTATTAGTGCAAAAAAACAATTTCCAATAAATTTTGTCACACAGGGGTGTGGCAGAGGAAGCTTTGATCCTACAGTTCCCATCAGGCTTTGGGATTTGGGATTCTCATGCAAACAAGTAACGTAGTGTTGCCTTGGAGTTTACTGTGAGCTAAAGGTATTGCTTTTTTTTTACCCATATATCTTTAATTTTATGTTTTGGTGGATCGGCCCAAGCTGAATTAATATCAATATCGTAACCATTCATGCAAACAGCATGGTGACTATATCATGATGATGTAATGTCATACCTGCAGAAGACTCCCATGCCCTCCATCAGGTAGCACTGCCCCCCGTTGAAGCAGTAGTTGGGCAGCATGTCGCAAGGCGAGCGGCAACTTCCGTTCACCACCTGGAACCCCACGCGGCATCCGCCCAGCCCGTCGGAGCCGTCCACCGGTGAGCCCGCCGGAGGAGCAGCCACGGGGATGTTTGGAGCTCCGCCGCCGGGAGGCGCCGCCCCGGGGACGAGGGAGCCGGACCCCGGGGCCCGGGGCTTGGGTCGAGACCCAGCGGAGAGGCGGAGGTCATCGTCGCTCTCGAAGGCGTCGGTCGTGGTGCTGTAGGTGTACTCGTCGGCGGTGGGGGACACGCCATCCTCGTAAGGGGTGAGGTAGTCGTAGTTGTCCGGCATCGCCCAGGAGGTCGGGTCACCTCCTTGCAGCTCGTGGGCCAGTGATGAGGGAGAGGGCGGGGCCAGGTCGAGGCCACGCCCACGAGAGGAGGGGTCGTAGAAGTCCACATGGAGGACGTCGGGGTTAGCGGGGTTGGTGGGCGCTGTGGGCTGAGCGGTGGTGGTGGTGAAGAGGCGGTCCATGTCAAAGACGGCTGTGTCCTTGGCGTGGATCCAAGGTGGGTCGGTGTGTGGCAGACGCTCCTCCTCTTCCTCCCCCTCCTCCTCCACCTCCTTGCTCTCAATGACGTCCGGTCCGCGTGGGTTGCTGGGCAGCAGGTGCTCCGTCTCAGCCGAGTCAGGGCTTAGCTGGGGCGGGGCTGCCACGCCCACTTCCTCCAACGCGGGAACCATCGTCTCGCCAAACATGCCGCTGCTCTGCTCGTCCTCCTCGCCAGCACGGGGGATCCGGCCCGCCCTCGGTGGGGCCGCAGTGGCGGGACTGGCCGAGCCGCTCATCCCGGCAATGACCTCGTTGACCTTGACAGGCCCCTCCTCCTCGCCAAGCAGGGAGGTAGCATTGGCCACACGGTCCGGCTCAGTGGCATTGGTCCCGACAACATTTCCTACAAACACAGAGAAAATAAAGTTTCTTAATGCAAATATAGCAAAACAATAAATGTCTTTTAAAGGTTTCAAAGGAAACAGATAAATGTAATTGACGTCACATCTTAAAATCAAAATCCATCCCACATCGTGAAATATAAATCTATCTCTATTTGGGAGAAATCTGTCTGCAGCTGCATGAGAGCCACTTTGACCCAAAACACAAATATTTTCCCCTCTCATAAACACCGCGGTGAGAGAACTTTAATGAGGTGAAAATGGTTTCACTCGGAAAAACAGACCACAGTTTGTATCGATCAGCTCGGGGAAATAGTTCTCACTCTCAAATGGGCTGCAGTTGCTGGAGAGCAAGGCTCATTAGAGAGACAGTTAGAAAGCAGCTCATTTGATTTAAAGCACCAACACGGTCAAACACTCACTGAGAGATTAAGTCAGTAAAATAGATGTAAAAAAATACCCTTTAAAATGTATAAAATATCCATGAAATGAACAAAAACCTAAGAAAAACATGAGTCGTGTGCATTTTCCTGAACTACTGGCTGTTGTATGCCCTTAATGGGGCAACGTGGTTGATTTATATACATAGTTTGGGTACTTTGGAGGTGAAAACAGTGTTATTTTGCAAAAGTCAATTTGAGTAATCTAAATTCGGAGTCCCTTTTACACAATTCACAGACAAATCGGTGGATTATATTGTTACCTCATGAAACTTTGTTATTTTTAATTTTAAAGGGATGATTCTCATGCAAATGTTTGATTTCATTTGTCTTTTCTCAATGATTTCGAGGCAGATGTATTGATATTCTCGTGTAAGTCACACTGAATCTAAAAGCATGTGTGTGACAAATACAACTGCTCTACAGCTTTAGTTGCAGAAACAAATGTGCATCCAGCAGTAGAGAAAACATTGAATGCTGATCCTGCACAAACCATGACATCAGAAGATGCAGCAACCATTTAGATGAAGAATTCAGCCATCGAGCGGTTGAAATTAAAATGGCTGGAGATCGAGTAGTGAAAACAGCGACCGTCCTTTTCTGTGAGGCTCGCTGTCAGTAAAGACATTTCAATTAACCCCGGATGTAAAAAAGATCGTTACGTTTATTCAATTATATCCAATACAAATTCATCCCCCCCAAAATTGTAATATTGTCTGGGAATAACTGAAAAATGCACAGAGCTGTTGGATACAACATATTTTGTATCTGATCTATAAACACAAACATTTACACCAAGTGGTTCGGTTCTCTTTGCAAAGACATTTTCCAACCTCTCGCTTCAAGACACCAGTGGTCCACTGCCACGCGATGACATCACGCGTCTCTCTGCATTACGTGACGGACAAAGTGGGCTCAAGGAGTCTGGCACTGAACCCGACCGGGGCAAACAAATTAAAACAAGACGTGATTGGCCGTTTACTTATCCTCCGGTCGATTACTTCATCCGGGGACGGCTCGTTGAGTCATGCAAAGAGCCGCTCCTCCTCTGGATTAAAGGAATAATACACTAATGTACGCCGAGGAGCTGGGATTACGGATTATGGGGTCGGAGAGGGAGGGGGGGATTTGGGAGACTTTGGGGGTGCCCTGTGGGGGAGGGATTGATGATCTCAAGACTCTGCTCGACGATGGTAAGAGAGCTTTAAATATGTGAAGATGGAGACGAGACTGTTCATCATGAATCTGATTTTCTGAGCCTTAACGTTGGAACGCTTTGTCAGCATTGTGAAACACGGCCGCGGATAACGCTGTGACAAGAGGTTAACAATGTTCCAAGACCTCGTGGTTAGGGTCAGAAAAAAGCATGGCCTAGTTTGAAATAGGAACGACCGTTACGTCACTTAAGCTACCGGCGTAGCGCCATGTTCAAGTGCGCGTTGTGCGTCGGTATGAAGACGGCGAGGAGTCTCTGGTTCTGACGCCCTGGGAGTGAGACCAGGCCGTACATCGGCAACCTGAAAGTGGTTCAACGTCAGGCCTCTACTACTGCATTTCCCAGGATGCATTTAGTAAAAAATACGCATTTATTTGGGGAGCAATCTCATCAACTTGTCTTGTAATAGCGAAATGATACAAAACAAATATTAAATGTTGAGTCGGTGGCCTCATGGACGTCATCTACGCTCTTTTTACAAATAGCATTTCAGACATGCACTCATGTTTTCGTGGTTGGGGGTTCCTTCTCCACCGCGATCACCCACGGTGAATAATTGCGTGTCGTCGTGTTTGTATCAGTAAGGAGCTTTGGTCGACAGCCTCCACCAAATCACCAAATGGCATATGTGAGGATATCTGTGAGGATCTTTGCTGACCGAAGATAAGCTCTGATCCCGACCCTCTGGGATTTTAATCTGTCCATCTCTAAATGTCAGCGAGGCTCCATTTACACAACCGGTAGTTCATCATGTATTATATGACCTCAACCAAAGTGTTGTGACTTTCTAGACTTTCTGAGTTGGAAGCAAACACGGTACACGCCCTCGGATAGTAACGAGCCAACGAGCTCGTAACTTCATCACTTATTAAACTGCGGCCGGACAAGCAGGAAACCATGCAGCACTGAGCGACTTTTTTTTCCCCAATCTCTTTTACCTCGACAGTAAAGATGGTCCACAGATCACAAACCTTTAATCCTTTAAGTCAAATCATCGCTATTTGTTAAGACCAATGTATCCACTGTCTTTAATGGGCTAATGTATGTTTATGGATGATTTGTAATGTTTGTGTGTGTTTTTGACAGAAATAAGAGTGGAGTAAAAGACGAGGATTTCTGTGGTTGTTGAAAATTGGTCGAAAAGAACGAACCCTCCATCTTTGATCCTCACATGATTGCCTGATGTTTACCACAACAAAACGAACCCCAGGAACTCCAGATTGAGCATCAGCAGGAGCAGCTGCCGCCTGTGCAAAGCTCAAACTACTGAAATAAACAGATAAAGACCTCGTCTGCACAGGAGATCTTGGCTCAGCTTCTATTTTTCCAATTTAAAGAAATTAGTTCTGCGCCGTTGTGCGATAACTCATTGTATGTAATAAAACATTTCTGCTGCTGCGGTCTCAGCATCTGATGTCAAAGTGCCCTTGAGCAAGACTTGCTTTTTTCTGCCAGTGGCTGCTCCTCCTGCCAGTGAAGTCGCTCTTCTACTTTGAGACAATGTGCGAATACAAAGCAGGAGAGTGCCGATGAACACTGATCAATGGCTAGTCCTTATGAATGCATGCATGTTATGGTTTCATAAAATATAGAAGAGAAACGTCATCATTATCCGCGAGGCGCCTGACAGGTGCAAGGCCTCAGTGCAGCAGCAGCGAGCTGCATCTTTGAAGCCGGGGTCGTTCTGGGGCTAATCCTTCCGGCAGTCCCACAACCCACTGCTGTTTAACACATCAGCTGAGCGGCCCGGGATAATATGCCAAAACCACACACACACACACACACACACACACACACACATAAGTAACAGGCTTTACTATAACCACACATAAGCATTTTACACACCGAGTGCTTGATGCTCACTAGGAAATTAGGATTTCAGACCTCTCTCTTCAGCAAAACGCCTTGCTGGCTTCGTCTCTCGCTTGTGTTTTCACATCAACACACACCTGACAGCAATACACTCACTAGGTGACAGTGTGTCTGTGTGAGTGCTGAGTTTTCCGCGGATGCCCCGGGGAAACCGGTCAGCCTTCAACACAACTACCTCTTCCTCATCTTCCTCCTGCTACAACAAGCCTGATGAACACAAACTGCGCGGACTGGGAAACAGACCGTAATGGCTGCCGCTCAACCGGAGGGAATGACAAGTGGCGATGAGGACGGATGGTAACGAGGCAACGGGGAGACGAGCCTCGTCGTGACAGAGAAGAAGAAACAGAGAGAGGAAGCCAGACGGGAAGAACTGATGGGAGGATGGGACAAAGTGAATGATGGAGGAGAGACGGCGATGTGTCCGAAATGAAATCATTCAAGAGAAAACTGTATCGCTGTCGTGCAAATTAAGGCGATCCAGATCCACGTCGGGTTGCTCGACAAATCCATAAATAATGTCGACAAGCAATTTTGTGAGGAACTCGCATTCACTTTCAGCAAAACAAGTGACTCTGAGCTCCCTGTGGTAAGCAGCGATGCAGTGTTTGTTACGTCTCAGACTTTTACTGTGAAAGGTAACAGCTGAAGGAGTAAAACAGGGATGTGCTGCCGTTGTGAATGTAAAAGGTATTAATTGTGTTTTTTTCTCAGTCAATAAATACAAAGAACGTTGTGTCCGGGTTGGGGTTAGGCCCACACGGGACAATTTCTGCTTGTTACATGCATGCTGTCTTTTCAAAAAACATTGGATATCTTAAAATTACAATGCATTATCATTTTTTTTTCCAAACTAGAGCGCATTAGTTTTCCGCAGGTGAGGCTACGAATGTAGGCTGTCCACTTTCACAGGGACTCAAATCTCCCGCTGCTTGAGTCGGGTTATATTACAGAACGATGCTACTGGTACCGAACAAGATCAGTCAGTCTGCCGGCGTCCTCACTGTGCGGCTCTGGACGGAGCTCCAATTGAGCCGAGTAGTCGCCCTTTTCACGGCCTCGTTTGGATTAAGGAAGAAGAAACGTTCTGACGGACAGCTGGTCCAGGAGCAGCGTGGCGGCTCGAGAAAGACGATTGTGCATCACAACGGTAAGCGACGCCCAGATCTGATGCACCAAAGTTATTGCACAGAATTAGTGTTTTGATTGGCTTCATGAAAATGATTAAAAGTGACACAAAGTTGCCATTTTTCATTACCGACCGAGTTGAAAAAAGTCTCGATACCTCAAAGAGTCGACTCGTGTTGAGACGAACCGTGCAGTGGAAACATGGCACGAGCTCAACTTTGTGGTTGCTTCTTTTTTTTAAACAAAACTACAATCTGGGACTCGATGAAATAGTAAAAGAGATTGTTTTTAAGGGCACGTAAAGTGCAGGCTGCGGAAAACCCACAAAGACCAGAGTCTTCCCCCCGGTTAGAGCCGGAGACCTGGCAGACGAGACGTCAGCTGGCGGGGTCGGGGGCCGGTCGAGCTCGTATGAGACAAAACTGATGGAATAAAGGAGTCCTTGTTTGGGTGCACTTCACATGAGATAATCAAACAGTATTACATAAGATGATTCCTCAAACTGCATGTCTGCTTATATTCGAGAGAGAGAGAGAATGAGTGTGTGTGTGTGTGTGTGTGTGTGTGTGTGTGCGCGTGTGTGTGTGTGTGTGTGGGTGTTGTCTCTTTGCCAGTATCACCCACTGGTAATTGGGGTGGCCTCCAGTTCCTCTGGTGAAGGGTGTGGATGGTCATAATGAGAAGAGTTTGGCTTGTCTTCTTGGGTGTGTGTGTGTGTGTGTGTGTGTGTGTGTGTGTATGTATGGAGGGGGCGGGGGGTTGATGGCGCCTCGAGGCTAAAGTGCTGTTAGCCTGCGCTGGCGGGCTGCCGACCCTCAAGCCTTTTTTTGGAGGGGGACGGGGGGCATTAACACCACCAACAGACCCGGGGTACTCTGATTGGCTGTGACAGACCGTAAAGAGGAACCTGATTGGTCGTGACAGTTAGGGCCCGCGAGCTGACCCGGACTGGACGGAGAAGAGGAAAAGTTGGGCACCGGATGGCAAATAAACAAAAGCTCACAGGCTTCCGTAGGAACAATATGGAGGTTCTGAGTCCTCAAATGCTCTCTGTCATTCAAAGAGCAGTTGTGTGATGTTCTCGAAACTGATCGGGTTTAGAAGGCGTAACATTGAACAATTGAACAGTAATTAAAAAGCAAAGTGCAATATTTGTCCTTGTTTGGCTAAGACATTAAAAACACAGAGGGGAGGATTTAGTTAGTGAATGTTTGTCAAAATGGCCGAACTGAGCGGAGTGAACGGAGATGAAGCGAGAGCCTCTTCGAATCATCCTCATTGATTTTAGCTTCAAATACCTGAACCTCGGGAGAGCCCCCCACTTACACACACACACACACACACACACACACACACTCACACGCGCTCCTCTCTTTTCTCGTTCCCATCCTCTCTCACTAGTGAATAAAACATTTGTCTTCATATCTTCGCTCAACGATGCTCATTAACATTGATTTAAAGAGGAAATGCAAATATCTGCATTCGACTCTAATTGGCAACCTCTGCATGATTTTACACCGGCCGCTCTAACTCTGTCCTCTATGATTCTTTACTCCTCATCTTTCCTTTGCCCTCCTCCTCTTCATCTCACTCTTCTTATTTTGTACATTTCGATAATGTCCCTCTCTCGCTGCTCGTCACATCAATTCTTCCTCATCTTCTCTTCTTAGAGCATTTCTACCTCTGTTTCTTCCCCTCGTCTCTCTGTCTCTCTTTTTCTCCTTCCATCACATAAATCCTTTCATTTCTGACTCCACAGGTGGTGGGATGTGGAGGAAGGATGTGTTGCCATGGAAACGCTCTCGGCCTCGCTCGAGCCGCAAGACTCGACAAGATCTGCATCCGCACACATTAAACACACACAAAAGAAAACCACAAACACACAACTAATAATAATGTGTTTGACTTTTATGAGGTTGAAAAATGTGATACGTGCAATCCTTGTGCACGTGTTCGCGGACACGTGTTCGCAGACACGTGTTGTTAATATTACATACAAAACATTTTGTGTTAAGTGCATGCATACTGCATGTGTGCATCCATGCTGCTACATTTACACAGAGTGGTTTTATTCCTCCCCTGTGACCTGATTGTGAATGGTCAGTTCAAAGTGTGTCTTACACACACACGCGCACATGCGCACACACGCGCACACACCCACACACACACTCACACGCCCGTCCCATCTCCCCTCTTCCACTGTTTTTACGCAGTAAAGGCTTACATAAGTTACACATTTAGCTTTTCCGTTCATCATTTTTTAATTACGTACGAAACAATGGGATGAAATAATGTATCTGTAATACAATTTATTCATGAACTATATGAAGCCAAACCATTCAGAGAGACTCTGGTGCATAATCAGCAACACATTTGCCTTCTTGTGCAATAACAAATAATGTATCATTCAACACATTTGCCTATTATATTCTTTATACAGTTTTTCCTGATCTGATGATCTGATGCCCATATCAGTAGGACATCATTTATCTGTGCTTTTCTAAATTGTTGTAAATCATTGTGCCAAAGATAAAGATGTTCACCGATATCGCTATCGTCTTTTAAAGATAACTTGAACCAACATTCATTCACTCGATCACTCGACAGGTTTTTGCGTCACTTCAGGGTGAAACACCGGCCGTCACAGAGACACAATGCACTCGGTTGATTTTCATCTTTCTCGTGAGACCTTCATGTTGACCTCCGGTCGTTTACACATGAACGGCAGAAATAAATGAATATTTCTGTGAGAGCAAACCGAAGCCTTTGGGGAGCACGAACGACTAAAGTCAGGCAGCGTCAGTAGTCATGGTTAAAAGAAACCACCACTAACTGTCAGGGGAGAGTTTTTCTCTATTAAATAAATGAATCAATGTCTAAAAAATATAAAATGCCCATCACAACTTCCATAAGCCCAAGTTGTCTTTTTTTATTATAAATGACTTGTTTCATGCAGAAAACAGTCAAAACCCAAATAAATTGAGTTTAAAATCACAGAAGACGACAAGTAAACCATGAACTATTCACATTAGAGAAGAAGAAGAAGAAGAAGAAGAAGAAGAAGAAGAAGAAGAAGAAGGAATTCTCTCTGATTGACAAATCAATTACGGGTGTGAGTTTGTGTGTGTGTGTGTGTGTGTGTGTGTGTGTGTGTGTGTGTGTGTGTGTGTGTGTGTGTGTGTGTGTGTGTGTGCGTGTGTATGACGGGAGGACTGAATGCTAATATGACAGTCTGCAGCAGCAGCAGCAGAAGAAGAAAAAGAAGAAGAAGATGATGAAGAAGATGATGAAGAGGGCTGGGGAGGAGGGAGGACCGTGCGCAGTCAGGCGGAGAGGAGAGGAGATTTTGTGCACGAGCATGAACTCAATGACTCGCTTCACCAAGGACACGGTGATGGTCTAAAGCAGACGTATCGTGGCACACACACACACACACACACACACACACACACACACACAGAGAGACAGGTGCAGACATACGCACAAACAAAAATATATGCTCTTATTCCGTCTTCCATCTTCTTTTTCCCCCCCCTTTGTCTCCCTCCCTCTCTCTCACACACCACCTCCATGAACACACACGCAAGCATGTAAATTACTGTTCAAGGGTACGCTGAGTTTGAGAACAACGCCAACTCAGCAGTGCTAAAAAAAAACACACACACTACTGTACGCTAATTGTTTTGTCTTTCAGGGACAGGAGCAGCCCGCCGCTGTCCGGCTGCTCATGAAACTTTGGCAGGTTGTTCGATGACCTTCTTTACCTCCAGCAAAAAAAAAAACCTCATGAATGACCGACAATGACAATGACAATGACAATGTCGTCCCAAATAACGGTCACACCTGTGAGTCAGAGAGGCAGCGGGAGAGAAACACCTGGACGCTGACAAGGACGACGAGAAACACAAAGAAACTCTTGCTTCTAAGAGACCATACCGCTACAAGGTACAGTGTGTAGCATGAAGGGGACTTATCGGCAGAATAATAATCATTAAAGAAACATTTTCTCCATCTTAAAATGACTGGCTGACTTATTTTAGGAACCAGAAGAGTCGCCCTCTGATAGCCTTTAGAAAGAATAAAAGACTTATCTGCAAAACCATGCATTATGTTTGATAACATTTTTGAACAACCAGTGTTTTAAAACAATTTTCTCCCTAGAATAACTCAGCATAAAGAATACAATATGTAGTAAACTAATGTTATTGTGTGTTAGCGCTCAGCAACTGAAACATTGGTTAAGACCTCCGTTATGACATTTTATTGTGAAAAATGTTGAGAGCTTGTTGAGAATAAAAAGTCATTTGAAGCCCATGTTTTAAACCCCTGAGATAACCATCATCAAAATGAATGAATCATCAAATAAAATCAATCCATCAAAGGTACAGGCTTCATTATTATTGATCACACTAAAGCTCACTTTACATTCAGTGTGTTAGTCAGCGACACGTGATCAGACCATAGACACTAAGATCTCCCATAGAAACGCAGGTTAATAAGACATTTTTCAGGGTTAATAGATTGACAAATTGGTAGAGACACATGAACACCTTTAAATGAAGAGGAAGATTAACGACCGAAGAGACAGAAAATCCCCTTTGATTGCAGGTTTTTCTGTCGCAGTGCTTTTAAGAGAAAATGGCCGACGCTGAGAGAAACTTCTGAATTCTAAAAGCTCTGCAAACGCACCCTGCCCATTTCACGAATCACAAATTATGAAAAGCAAACTGCCCGTCGGTACGTCGTGCACGAGGCGTCAACACACAGGAACACAGAGCAGAAGCCAGCAGCCGGTCGGGTCAAGTCTTGGGCCAACATACGTATACGCTAATGTCGGCCTGCAGGCAGATCCAGGTGGGAGGATATCACTAAGAAATTAGCATCACGTAGTTTGCTAACAAACAGATTTATCTGGGATGAGCCAACAGCCTCCGCAGTTAAGTATGAAAAGTGTTGTCTTATGTCATAGGGGGAAAAGTTATTCAATTTTGAAGGTTTAATCCAAATAGTATTTACAAAATCACATACACCGAGACTATAAATGCTTGAAAAAGACAGGAAAGAACTAAATCCGCACACTAGATGATGTTAATGTTCCCATTAACATATAATATATGAATATATGTAATGAATTACCAACCAGTGAAGCGCTTCTGCAGGTTTAATCCAAAATACCCCCTACCACTGAGATTAAGGCTGCTTGCAAAAGTGGATTTTCATTATTGGTTACTTAAAAAAAGTAGCTGCAAAATATATAAATATATATATATATATATATATATATATATATATATATATATATATATATATATATATATATATATATATACATCCTCAATTTAAATATGAAAGTATAAGTGATTATTTACTTAAATAAACAGATTATGAACATTGTATATACTTATCATTACAGTTTTCATTTGTCTTATCTTTGGTTTTTAATGAGAACTTCCTGGAAAGCAGAGGATTATACTGGAGAAAACAAAGTAAAGTAAATTGGCAATAATGTGTTATAGAGCGTAGTTACAAAAAATAAAAAGGCAAACATTAACTGCAGCTTTGTGGCAGACAAATAACTATAATAATACTGATAATAAGTTTTCACTCGTGTCCCTCTTGATTGACAGATGTTTCATCCAATCATATGTCACGGGTCTATTTTCCCCAAACAGTTGTTAATGGCGGCTTCTCAGATGGTTCAATGCAACCAAACCTCCTCCTGCACACAACGTTCATTGTCACGTGCCGAATGAGTGTTTTAAAAAATAAAATAAAAAAGTGTAATCACTGAAACTACTGACTCGACACTGACAAGACTTCAGCTTCTGGCGTCTGATGACTCGTCAGCCATCAGGATGATCTGCACTCGGCCTCATAGAAGCACACAAAACACACGGACCGTGATGCCGCGCTTTCTTCGTTTTTCAAGAAAGATTTTTTTTTGCTCAAAATCAAACGCTGCGCGACGCACACAAGCCCATTATGCAGAAATAATTAATACGCCGGTGCAAACAATGATATCATCTCCCAATTAAAGCTAATGATGGACTACCCCCATTGCCCGTGGGTGTGGACACACAAACGCACACAAACACACACACACACACACACACACACACACACACACACACACACACATGCATGGTCAGTAGGCGTAGGGCCACCACACTTGGCGAGACATTTCAGCGTGTGCCAAAAAAAACCTAAAAAACATTTTCTGCACAAATGAAACTCAAAGCGTGAAGCACATTATGGCGGCGATGTGAACACGCTGTCCTGCCAAAAGAGCCGGTGTCAGTGGATGGTGTGCGGTTTCCATGGCGACAGAGAAGATGCAGAGGAGAGACTGCAAAGCCATTGTTCACCAATAACCAGGGCTGGAGACGGCATTAATCTGCATGAGTTATTTGCTTTTTTCATTCCACCCACTGCTGTATTAAAAAAGAGGCTGGATTGGTTTAGTGGAGTCATGGAGGGGGACTTTGGCTTGAAGATTAACCCACTGCAGATCAAAGATAACGTGGCAGCAGAGCAGATATGTGTCAGCAGGCCAGAGGAGGAGGAGGAAGATGAAGGGAGAGGAGAAGGGCATGAAAGAGGCTGCACATCCACGAGTGTCAGTGCAGAAACCATCAGTCCGTCAATCACCTATCTACCAGCTTAACTGTGCGTAGGGGGGAAGGGAGGAGAGGGGAGGGGCGGCGGCATGATCATCTGTATTTACCACACGGACAGAGGAGGATTGCAAATGGCTACCGGAGGAAAATAACGATGGGGAAATGACTGACGGCATGCCGGTCGGCTGTTGTCAGTTCAGGGCGGTTGGCCTCGGTCGTCTGAGCATCGTTCACAGATGTGGGGCAAGCTGCCGCCGCCACACTTCAGCGGTGAAGCGAGAGGATGTGTGTGTATGCGTGTGTGGGTGTGTGGGTGTGGGGGTGTGTGTGTGTGTGTGTGTGTCAGAGAGGCGGACGATTAGCCCAAGGTTGTTTTAAGGTGTCTGCACCAGATCTGCCAATCTCTTTTTCGTTAAATATCCAGAGTTGGAGTTACAAGAGCAAATATGTAGATTTATTAAGATAGGATATTTAATCATTTTAATATCCCATATTGATCTCCACATACTGCAAAAATAAAAAGGAAACATTTCAGCCTCACGAGCTGCACGACCATATGGAAGACAATGTCTGCCGGGTTGTTCAATGTGTAAGATCTCAACTATTAAACGGATTCACAAGCAGTTTGTGCAGCAATCATGTTCCCAGGAGGATGAATCCCATACTTTGTTGATCTTCTGACTTTTTCTCTAGCGCCACCGTGAGGTTGATATTAGCAGCCATGAATAAGGCATATGGATGCTTTTACACTTTACAGGAAGATTCATCCATCCATCAGCTTTTGCTTTCAACACCCTGGACAGGGAGCCAAGTCAATCACACGGAAGTCCCTTTCACACATTAGCAGTCCGTCCCTGAAATGTTCAGAAACATTTCCTGCATCGGGTCGAGTGTGTGAATGGGAGCGATATTCAGAACCGCATCGCCGTACGAAAACAGCCCCCCGCCCGCCAATAAGAGACGTCTTCAGCGTACGCAGACATCAGGCCTCTTCTTCTGCTGTGTTTTATGTCGGTTGGCGTCGCGCGTGTGTAAGACGGAAATGTTCCTAAATGTTTTTGCGTTCGCCAGAGACACGCCTACATGCTATTTAGAGCCACCGTTTAACCAAATCTGCATGTTTTCTGACTGGAGGAAGGCGGAGCCCCCTGAGGAAAAACCCACCCAGGCACGAGGAGAACATGAACGCCACACAGCCAGCCGGCAGGTTCAAACCACACATTGTATATATGAGAAGAGGACGTAGTCATCGCGACATCACCCGTTGGTTTGTGGACTGACGTTTTGAAGAGTTGAGTTTGTCATTTTGGATTACAGCCGTCGCCATGTTGTTTTTTTTCACAACCAGTGAACAGTGACTGTATTTGGAAAGCGGACGAGTGACATAGAGACTCTGTATACATCTCTGGTAGCAACCTGTCAATCACAGTAGCTCCGCCCTAAAGCATGCTTTGATTTATGGTCTGTTTGACTCTAAATTACCATAAATTGCTGTAATTTGCTGTATAACATGACATAAACTCATGTTTAGAGAGGGAATAAATCAAGATGGAAGTAGAGTTATTTCCTCATAGACTTCTATACAACCAAAGGAGTCGCCCCCTGCTACAATTCTTTATGCTATGCTAAGCTAACCGCCGACTGCATGTAGCTTCCTAATTGGCCTAATGACATGAGAGTGATAATGACCCTCTCATCTGAAGGCCTCAGGAGCGTTTTTTTTTTACAACCGTAGTTTATTGTCATGAATAATGTTCGACTGAACACGAATAATGCGCAATTTTTCCCCGGGACATTTTAATTTTTCTGAGCCTCTGCACCGTGAATGAAGGCATCAACCAATTATGGTGGGCGAAACGGATTGGGGACTTTATTACAAGGCCTTTATTAATATAGATGTTGATATATTTATCATGTGCATGATGCTGTCTGAACTTTTAAAATCTGGTTAGATGCTTTCATATGTTACATGAGCTTAAAACTGGAGAACAAATGTACTTGTCCCTTTAAAAAGAAAAGAAAAAAAACCCTCACCTCATATACTTTGAAATTTGAAGGGAAAACAGAAGCAAAGGCTGAAGACTAGAAGGACAAAAAGCAAGTCATTGTTCTAAATGATTACATATTTGGCTCATGTGCGGGGAACATTTCTCTGGGATGTTCCAGTGATGGGAGTTTTTTCCCTTTTCTAAAGCACCCAGACGGACGTTTGAGCTCCAAATGAAACACACACACACACAATAAAAACATCATTTTTTCGAGAGGGGGACTTCACCTTGAAATCACACTCAGTGAATCGCAGCCAGTGCGATGAAAGGAATCGGCCAGATTATATTGGATTATAACGCCAGACTGATTTCATCTCGTGCACGCTCCTGCATTATTAATCCGACAGTAATGTGGCCCGCCGTGCGCAATGAATCTAAGAGACAAAGAGACGGAGAGAGCCTCCGTGTCTTTTTTCCAATGTTTACTCTGGTGGGGTGTTTTTTCTTCTTCTTCTTCTTCTCCTCCTCCTCCTCTGTGCTCCCCTCTCTGTGTATCAGAATGTCCGTCCAGATCCCTTCATGAATTATTCATTAACTCCCCCGGCCCTAATCCTGCCTTTGTGTGGCTGTAGTGCCAGAGCGCCTCCAGGGAAGATGGTTTACTGCATCGGGCTGGACGCTGTCACTGTCACACATCTCTGTGATTTCTCCTACACTGGCTTTAAATACATCGTGTTGAGTTAGTGATCTGATTTCTGCTCAGATGTCATCGTAATCTCCTCTTCCCTTAGAGAGTGCAGTGTGTTAAATGTTTTGTTTCGTAAACGCCCCCAAGCTATACAATTACTTACAATGTCTGCAATGCTCAGCATTGAGCTTATTGTATGTTCATATTTTAAGATATCTTCATAATATTAGACCCCATTTCAATGTGTCTTCTTGTAATAATTCAACTGATGTGCTGATACTCGGTCTTGCAGTGTGTCTCTGGTGTCCAGTGGGTTTATATTGACCTCATTTTTTACCTCCTCTTGTGTCTCTGTAATATCCATAAGGGCTTAGATTATCTTTGTGTCTTTATTGTGACCTAATTTCGTGTGGGTTTTTTTTTGCCTCCTGTGCCATCTCTAAAATATTACTGCAGGGACATTGCATCCAAAAATGTGTTAATCATGAACTGTGTCCGCATTGATATAAGATTCACATCAAATTTGAATAATATTTATTAAGATATTTAGCCTTTTATAATATATATATATATATATATATATATATATATATATATATATATATATATATATATATATATATATATATATATTGAGGACAGATTCTTCAAAATCCTTTTTTTCATTGACTGGGAAATGTCAAGATCGATATAATGTGTAGAATAATGTCATACAATAACTAACCGACACTCAATCAAAACCAGTGGAGTGCCTCCTAACCTACAATCCGAGCCTCACTGACCTCCTTTCTGGCTGCCCAGTGGGAGTGTGTTTAGGTACCCTGAATCCACAGAGAGGACGTGCTGCTGCAGCAAATATGTGTTATATTTTTGAAAGAAATCAAGGAAATAAAAGTGGCCGGTCTTTTGTTTTGTGTTGCACGATTAAAGTGCACCGTTAAAGGGCTGCTGTTTCTTACCGTGGACCGGCATCAAGTGCAGCGCCAGGACGCACGACAGCAGCGTTAGTCTCCAGCATCCTGTGCAAAAGCTCGCCTCCTTCCCCTGCATCCTCGCCGTGCAACGATAACGAATAATATGATGATCAGACGGGTGGACCCCAACAAAAAAAAACGTGGAGAGCGGGGATTCCTTTTCTAATGGTGATATTAAGAGTTCAAAAAAAAAATGGATGGCAAAAAAAGTAATCCGGGTCTGTTAAATACGCGTGCAGTCTAGACTCCAGCCTCGCCGCGCTTCTCCTCCATAGCCGCTTGGTCTCAGCTGTCTCCTCGGATCCGTTGCTATTTCACGCGCTCGGCTCAGTTAAGCACACTGAGGTTTGGTTACGGCTCCATTGCCACAGAACAGCGGTCGGAGACGGCAAGGCGAGGGTGGGGTGGAGGCGGGGTGGTGCGTTTTGGGGTGGGTGGGTGGGCGGGGGGGGGCGCAGACGCACGCCGTGGCTCGGCTCGGCTCGGCTTGGTTGGGCTCGGTAGGACTCGGTGCTTTGGGCACTTTGGAGGGAAGCAAACGCACGGTGAAGTGCAGCGCGCTCGGCAGCCTTCTCATCATCTGGGGAGGGGGAAAGAGGGTTGTTGGTGCCCTCCCCCCACTACCTCCTGCTCTTTATCCCGCCTCCCCCCTTTTCCGAAGACGATTCCCTCCTCCTCCTACCCTCTCCATCCTTTCCTAAAACTTTTTCTTCTGTTTTAGTCTTTCAAAGCGTCCACATCTCTGCTCTTCCTCAAACTTTGGATCGTCTTCTCTCCTTTCACAGACATTTCTTCTCCTCACTTTCTTTAACTTGCAGAACTTTTTCACTTTTCACTTCCTTGTGTTTTTTCCTCCTCTCCCATATTGCTCCATCCTTCTCCACTGGTTTCTTTCCCTTTTCCCTTTGTGTTGTCCTGCACAGTGTGTCCCATCCCCATCTTTTCAAGAGACATCTCCATCCTCTTAACTTTCACTTGTCTTTTTTTTTCTTTCACAAAATGTGTTATCGGTTCTCCTGCACGAAGGGTTTTCCTCTCAAATCTTCATATTTGTTTTCAGCTTCCTTTCTTTATTTCCTTTCCCCAAAACGAATCATCCCTTTCCCAAGACCCTTACCCCCACCATCCTTTTCTCAATCCTTCCTTTTTCCGTGAACTCTTCATCTACTTTTCCACCACCTTCCTCTTTTCCAGAGGTTTTTCCTCATTCTTTTTTTGCTTCTCTTCTCTTCTTCTTCAACATCATCCAAGACTCTCTTGCTGCACCTTTCCCACGATGTTCCCCACCTCCTTCTCTATACATCCTACTTTTTTGTTTTTTGTCCTCCCACCTCTTTCTCTTGGTCAGACTTTTGTCCTCCTTTCTTTGTTCCACATACATTTATCTTCCTCTTTATTGTCTTTATCTTATTCCTTAATCTTACAATACTTTTTAAACCTTATTTTCCCCTCTCTTACACCGTTGCAAAGATTTCTTCTTTCCCTTTACGCCTCCATTTCCACATTTTCCTTTCCCTGTTCCTTCCTCTTCCTCCCTGGAAACCCATTTCTCCTCCTCTTCTTCCGTCCTCCATCTATGCAAACTTTTGAGATATTTCCTCATTTTTTCCACTTCCTCTTATCCTTTCCCATAATGTGTCCACCTCCTCCTCCTCTTCCTCCCACTCTTTCCTAAAGCTTTCAGTTATTTGCCTTTCATCCCAGTGTTGGATCTCAATAGGAGTGCGCACTCTGCTCTGGACACTTTTTTTCGGCCTCATGGGAAATCAGTATATTTCGAAGGAGATTAACCTCCCTTCATCGTCCCTTGTGCGTGTCTGTGTGTGTGTGAGTGAGAGAGAGGATGAAGCAGTTTTAGATTATGTATAAAATAAAAAAGTGTTGTTTTGACGCCGTCAAAACAACCAGCTTTGTTTAATGGTGTGACACAGAGAAGCAAACAAAAGGGGAGGGGGAGGTGTGGGAGGTGGTGTCTGGGTGAAAGGGGGGGGTTTAAGGGGTAAATGGGGGGGGGGTGCACACAGTGATGAATGCCCAAGGGCCCTGGGGGTAATGGTGGTGGTGGGGGTCGTGGGCATTCTTCCACACACAAAAAAGCATAAAGAGAGAGGGGCTGGGCAACAGGAGATGTTTTGTGTGTGTGTGTGTGTGTGTGTGTGTGTGTGTGTGTGTGTGTGTGTGTGTGTGTGTGTGTGTGTGTGTGTGTGTAGTTGCTTGTTGATGTGTATGTGTGCATGTGAAAGCAATAGCAATGCCAGCAAAATGAAAATGTTTAGTGGAATAGAAAGGATGTGTTTGGTGAATTGTGAAAAGTAGGTCAAGTGGACATTTTGGTGGCTTCCATTTAAAATCCTGTAAATTAAGATCCCTTTTCTGGCAGAGACGTTTCCAGAATATGAACAATGTGTGTTCTCCCGAAACATTTGTTATCTTGAATAAGTACAAAGCATCTGTTATTCTGTCTTTCTCTCTCAATTAATGCGTCTCTTTCTGCCTCAGATCCGTACGACCATCAGTGTATTCATGATGAGCTCAATTAGACATTCACACTGCCGGCCTTCCTGCTCCTTCTGGACGACTGTTGTTTTGTTGTTTTTTTTTAATCTATTCCACTGTGTGATGCCAATATGAGCTAACAGCAGTGTTGGACAGGGGAGCAATAACAAAAGGCATCCCATCTGTTATGAACTTTCGGTCACATTTCTTTCGGTTCTGTCGTCCAATCGCCCAAATTTAATATTTGCCTTTCCCTTATTTTGTCCTCACTTTCGCCATTGCTTATTTGGACTCATCTGAGCTGCCATCCTGTCTCAGGTGAATCAGCCGTGCTTAATAAACTCTCTCAATCACTGCTTATTAACAGGCAACAAGACAAGAGGCTGTTACACACCAGAGGAGATTTATGTTGTGATTTCTTCACACGTCAATGTACTTTGTCCAACTGAATCTATGTTAATCTGTTAAAAAATCTTTTTAATGAAAAAGTGCTGCAACTGCACGTTAGCTTTGGTGCAAAATATTAGCGTGCAAGTTTTTCGTGGAGTTTCATGTCACACCTCCTGTTGTGCAAAGTCCTTAGTCTACTAATATGCTAGCTTTAGGCTAGCTGCTCTGTGAGGTACAACAGTGGACCTAAACGCTAACATTAGCATGACAACATGCTCACAATGACAACGCTAAGACACTGAACTTTAGCAGATATAATCTCTTTCTGGAATACCATTAGCTTAAACTGATGACTTGATGATGGCACTCAAGGAAAAGTCAAGAGATTGCCAAAGTTATTAGGATTCCTCCTTCAGGGAAAATTAAGATTGTTGTGGTAATGTATCACGTTGTTCTTTTAAGATGAAGCCGGTATCTCTGAAATCTGAACATTGTGTGCATGCAGACGGCTCATCCTGACCTCACAAACTCGGCGCCGTCCGAACTCCCCAAACCCAAATAACAAAGGCATCTTATCAAATGTATCTTATGTCTGACTTGCTGTAGTGTCATCCTGGTCTCACCACTTAATCCACTTCCTTGGAGAAAGCAGCACCTACGGCGCTCATAACAAGGCCGGGACCTTGGCCTTGTTGCCTCCGCGGACGGTGGAGGAGGACGCCTGCGTGGGGGAGAGGCAAATAATGTGCACATAGACTTAAAACTCTCCTAGATAGACCTCCAAACCATCTGTGGGGAAAGAGCTCTATGAATTATTCTAAGTGTGTTTTCAATAACTACAATAATAGAATAATATGAACATCTGGATTAAACTTAACGGCAATCCATCCAGCGGTTGCTGGGATATTAAAAGGGTGGCCCAGGTAACTGATGCTGTACAAAAACGTACAAAAAAAAATCATACAAAGTACGTAAAAAAAAAAGTGACTTAGTGAAGATGCTTTGTTTGACAAACAGTCCAGAAGATATAATTAATAAACATTTAACTTAATAAAAAATACAATTGCTCATCACCAAAGATGTTATCATTAAGTAAATAACAATGTGGACACAGTGATACGATGGATGTCAGGAAACTGTACACGAAACCAATAGATAGCAACTCCCCTGATACTGGCTGACACACACCCACACACTGGCCCTGTACACACACACACACACACACACACACACACGCACACACAAGCCTAATTCCATATGGCAGTGCGGCGTGCGTCCCAGTATTTTGGGTTAATTCGTGTCCAGCTATCATGTCCGTCTGAGGGTCACGTGCTGTTGTTGTGACCGTTCAGGCCGACCGCTTTACTGATATTAAATAGGGTACAGTGCTCATCAACACATGGATTAAGGGCCATGTAATCCCTCTTGTTCACTAACAAAACCCCCTTCGCGTTCAAGCATTTGCATCTCATACTACTTCTCCACCAAAACGTGCGTATTAAACATGTTAATAAAAGGTGAGTGTCTCTTCCTACTGCCAGGAGATGAGTAGGTCTCTCTGGGGTTTTTTCTGGTGGGTCACCTTCGACATCACCGACACGCCAGAAAACAGGGTTCGTCAACAGAAGCAAACGTTCCAGCTTTGACTCGTTTTTCATGTCTGTCTGTCTTCAAACTCGGTGACGACTTATTTGGATCGATGTTTGAGATCAGCTCGCAAAGAGTCGGTTACAATCGCTTCCACCCGGTGGGATGTTCCCATTACTGCCGAGCGGAGCTGGATCCGATAAATACCCGAGACCACTGCAGTCATGTGTCTGATTATAGTCGATTGTAACCTTTCCCACTGAAGGAACAAGCCAGATGTTACAGTGCGTTAGTGTGTGCGTGTGTGTGTGTGTGTGTGTGTGTGTGTCTGAGGGGGATTATTGAGCATGACAACACTTTCTCATATCTCATCATGTACTCTTGTATCTTCTGTCATCCACCTGCAAGCAACATAATAACACAAAATTCTAATAAAGTTGAACAAACAGGGAGCCTCACATTTGGCTGCAGCTGGACCCGTCACAGTCAAACCTGTGATTTAGTTTTTTAGTTGCCCAGAAAGATGCAGCAATGTACAGCTTCTCATTTCATTCACCAGAACATGTGGAAGTAAAGTCAACCGTCAACCGGGTCCATTATTATTAAACTATTAGCTCTCTTATAGATTGTTTCCTTATTTTTTAAATGAATGCTTGGTAATAAGCGCTTGCTCGCCAAACAAAACAATACTGCGCAGCAGAAACACAGTCTTTAAGTCAATGTCAACGGCACAAAATAAATGCAATTAAAAGCTCGTATATCATCATTACAGAACGACCTGTGCCTGAAAACATATTGCTCACGAGTGTGAATGAAATGTTGAGCCATCCGCCATCCTTCAAACAACTGGAACGAACACAACGCAGCCAGCGCGGCAGTGTAACTGCAGACCTGGGGTCATTTTATGACCTATATACACACATCTATACGTGTAGACTATCAAGTCTAATTAGCGAAAACATTTGCGGTAACAAGAAAAGAATCTGGCCTTTGTTTGGCCGTTTGCTGAACATATGGAAATGAGACGTTGTGCACGCTGGTTTAATGTAACAATACATTTTCCTCTCAGGGTTCATCGGCAGAGTTTCTGGTCGTTTTATTCGTTCCTCCTGTACAGACTCTCCTCCCAGTGCTGATACGATGTGAAATATGGGAGCCAAAAAGCTGATGCGAGGCCTCGACAGTCTGAGCTGCCAAATGAAGGTCTTCTTTATAGAAAGTCCCCTGAGTCGACCTCGTGGTAGGAAACAGGTGTTCCTAATAACATTAACGACCCCAGGACCCTGAAAGTGAAGCAGCGACACGCAATTCAGTCGTCATCAATCTTATTATTTGCACCTGTGCTTCGAATTCTATGACTTCTATAGAGAGAGTCCCGTTTATTTCAATATGTGCATCCAAGACAAGCATTGTGTCACGAATAACACACATACATGATGTTATTTATTTTAAAGGAAGAAAATTGAATATTGTTGTAAAAATCTCCAAGTACACCACGGTGAAAATAGGAAATTACAGAGACTACACGACCAGAAATGTCTTCTTACATGACACTGCGATGCTCGTGTGATTGTAAATATGTTGGTCAATTTAAAAGTTATTTTGCAGTACAAGATAGTCTAAAGTATAAAGGTGGTTTCCACACCGGCACGTGAGAAATAAACAGCGTAAAAATACGAGATACCGGGATATGAAGCGATGGACCGGGCGCTGCCTTTGTCAAGGTGGAAAGGATTAATAAAGTTTACCATCTTGGTTCGGACCGCAGAGCCTCTGTGTTCTTGTTTCATAAATACAGCCCGACTCAACCAATCGGTTGATGCCTTAAACCACGGTGTAAGTGTTTGAAGTAGGATTATGTTTCGGGGCGTATTATTTGTGTTTTGGGTGAAAGTACTTGTGACAAAAAAAAAAACAGTTTTAAAATAAATATTTAGACATACGAATTAACCACATGAAAAAAAATGTCCCTATGTCTGTACAGGCCTGGAACATACTGTGAAAATATGTAATTAGAAAGACTTCACACCCAAAAGAGACATCCTAGCTGTCTCAGGCGATCCACCTTCTTGCGCGAGCTCTGACTGATTGGTCGACCGATTTCAGTGTCGCCAGATGCACGATAATTATCCTCCAAATACGACCATTTTAAGGCTTTAGTACGTTACTTCACCATTTCCAATCTGGCAACACTGAGCACCTTGTCACCTCCACTTGTTGCCCCCCCCCCCCGTGACGAAGCGTCCTCTTTTTCACAAACTCAAATCTGGTCACCCTAAAGAAAGGCCTTTTTCACAGCACATGATCAGAACAGGGACAGCCTCGACATTAAAGCTTTTATCCATCCAATTTTCTCTCTTTTGCCTTTTATTCATTCCTCCATCCTCATTTTCTTTCCTTCCACTATTCCCCTTCCTATTAATATCCTTTTTCCTCTTCTCTCTTTTTTTTTACTGTCTTTTCTTGAGCTCAGAGGTCGCCGCCTGCTGTGTTTGCTAACCAGAGCAGAAATAAACTGTTTGTCCCCCCTCACTTCATAATCAACCCCTCCCATTTCTGTCTCCGCAAAATATTAAACCCCCCACTTCCTGGAAAACAGCCTGCTGAAACATACAACCTTACAGACACACTGCACATGTATTCTGTTTTACTTATTGCAATACAAGTTTCTCCGAACGGCACACTGAGGTGTTTTTCTCTCTTTTATTTCTGTTTAGTTCTGCATCTCAAAATAAAGCTCGACTGGGAGCATGTTGATATTTGTTCATGTCTAATATTGTACCGTCAGTCAAAGGTGGACTCTGAGATGAGTTGTGTCAGGCTGGCATCAACGAGAGCCGGTTTTCACCTCCGAAGAAGCCAAAATATGTGCAAACTTTGCACTATTTGTTCAAGTCTTCTCCAAATCATGTTTCCAAAAGCCAGACTTAGGTTTAGTATCTGAGTGGCACACATACGAGTGCTTCTTCTGTGACCTTGACCTGACAATGTGCGTATTCAGCCACCTTCTTAATCTTCAGTAATTATTGTTTTGGATATCGATTGCATTATTGTTTTGGTTTTAGAGCACATTCACCACACTGGTTCAGTCACAACACTCTTATCAACCTTCGGAAGTGTCTTTTCCAGCTAAAACCTAACTAGCTCAATCGTTAGCCGCCCAGCAGCAAACAGCAGACGATGCAGACATATTCATAGCTGGTGACACATTCGATTTTACTGCATAGCACGATGCGATGCCAAGATGAATGCATGAAAGTTGCCCTGTGTGTGCAACACATGTGTTTTTGTTAAACCCAAAGAAAATAGAATACTCTTTCCAGTGTATCACAGTGGGTCTCTGCAAAACACTCCTGCACATACATCAAAATCCCACGCAAAGAGTCATTACCTTTGTACAATTAGTTTGATGGCCAGCTGTTGGTCCTTAACCCTGCACAAGCTCTGCTCTCGGTTTCTTTCTTTTTTGGACAACACATGGAAGGAAAGGAATCCCAGCTGTATAGTTCACACTATGTTGACACTTCATTTAAAACAGCTGATCCTGAGCTGCTCGTCCACCCGCGTCTTTATCCATTCCCTCTGTGAGGAAGCTGCTGTCTGGGTTTCTGCACAGATCACAACTTGTTTTAATCTTTTGAATTTTACCGTCTAATGGGACAGATTTTCCAAACCGTGAAGGGATGCAACACCTATACCTAAGATACTTATACCTTTTTTTTTCCTTCAGTTTTTCTTTCTTTTTCAGGCCTCTCTTCCTTGAGAAGGGCAGTCTGCGTTTGTCTTCAGATCAAATACTGTTTAAATCTCTTGAATACTCGAGTACCAGCACTGGCAGCAACACAGGGAAATAAAATAACATCTACTTGATGTCATTCTCTGGACTTTTGGCCTCCTTGTTAAGTGTAGTTTATGTTTCTGCGTCAGGTCGACGGCGTAGCTACGCCGTCTAAGCAGACCCTTACGCTGTAGCTTGACATGAACCTCCCCAAAATCCTAACTACGCATCGCGTTGATGCGGACCTCAAGCGCTGTGATTGGTCCGCTCAGAAGGTAATTTGCGGCAGTTGCTTTTTTTTTTTAGTGGTCGTACAGACCACCTCCACAAACGTCTTCTCTGTCCGCTGCATGGAGTTCTGCACCGATGAAATGTGTTTGAATCCCTGGAATTTTAACGTTTTTTAATCATTACAGAATAAAACAAAACCGACATGAGGCCATTATGGCATGAGGCCATAAAAGTTGCCCACGTTCTTCTGCTCGCAGGTTTAACTTCGGCCTCACTGGACGGAGCTTCGACTGGAGCCTCTTCTGAGTCATGAAGCAGCTCATCTTCATCTTCCTCCTCCTCTCTGCTGAGCTGCTGTATGGATTTCTGCACCGAGGAAATGTGTTTTAATATCTTGAGTTTTAACTAACAGGAACAATTTTTGCGAGAAAAAGTTAAGGAAAGCGATGGTTCATGTTCACTAAATTAATATCATTAGTTTCCGCTTCCTGCTTTTCAAGCATAACTTCTGTTAAAACATCACCTCTTTGAATACGATTTTTAAATCAGCATTAATTTATCAATTAGGACCGGCGCAAAGATTCTACACATCGCATTTTTACCCCAAAGACCCTCAAGGAGTTGACCAAACGTTATCCAGTTGAAGTTCCTCTTTGTGCGAATCCACAAAGTTCTCTCGTCCTCATCTGTTGGATGGCAGGTTGGGCTCGTGTGAATCACAGTAAATTAAAAGTAAAATCTGTTGGTGTTTATCTTGGTGGCAGGTCGTGAAATCGTCATAATCAGCACCATCATCTTTGTCACCGTCACCGTGATTATCATGACGGCCATCATGGCTCAGATGTTTAATTTCATCTCGGAGCAGAGAATAATTCACAACAGATACGCCCGATGGTCGTAACTGTGACTGTATTTATGAAACAGACATTATTGTGCTTCAACGTGTTCTGTGCCGTCTGTTTATGCTCGTCACTGGACCTCCAGAGGAGTCAGACAAAGGACAGTGAATAAACAATGGCTTCGAGGAGGTGAGGGGGGAAAGCATGGGGGGGGAGGGGAGGGAGACGAGATTACAGGAGAGGAGAAGCGGGATGGAAGACGGAGGCAGAGGAGGAGGAGGACAAAGAGGAAGGCAGCATGGGAGGGAAGGGAGATGTCGTTGCACGGCTCGTGTGGGGCTGTGAACCGCTGGCCTACTTTAGCCCTCTCCATTTTTTATGATGCACACACACTTACTGTTCATAAGCACACGCACGCACACACACACACACACACACACACACACACACACACACACACACACACACACACACACATAAGCGTGCAGACAGAGCAGTGAAATGTCCACTATGAAAACATGCATGGCCATAACCTATAATATTGACATATTAAAACAGTATTTCAGTCAGCTCTCTGCACAGGTGTACTATACATGGTGTGTGTGTGTATATACGTATGCACACACACAATCGGCGGCTCCGCCGAGTGAAGCCAACACTCTCTCTACTGACCACCAGGGGGCGACTCCTCTGGTTCCTTGCAAAATGTCTCTACTTCTCTCTTGATTTATTCCCTCAGTAAACATTGTGAACATGAGTTTATGTCTCAATCTCCAGTTTCAAGTCTTCTTCAATACAACATCATGTTCACTGAGTAAATTATGGTCATTTAGAGTCAAACAGACCATGAAGCAGGCTACGCTTTAGGGCGGGGCTAAAAGGTGACACGGCGTCTCGACGTCACCTCAGCTCATTGTTTGCCAAAAAAACACATGTGATGACGGACTCAAAGCTTCAAAACGTCAGTCCACAAACCAACGAGTGACGTCAGCATGAATACTTCCTCTTTTCATAAAGCAGTCTGTGGTTTGAATGCAACACTCAAAGTTACAAAAATACACATTTATTGAAGTTAACTTTAGTCGTTTCCCCTCAATCACGTTCTGGGAAACATACTTTTGTGGTTACTTTTATCTAACAATTAAAAAATTCAACACACACACACACACACACACACACACAGTCAGAGAGATGAAGATGAAGCTCTGCCGCTCACTTCTCAGGACACGTAAACAGCCTCCTGTAGGTTTGTTGAGTTGAATGTTAAATCATGTTGAATGTTAATTATGTGCGTCTGAACGAGCACAAAGCCGAGTGTTTGAGGTCAGGACACGGAGAGGGGAAGTATATGTATTTTTCTTTCTTTCTTCCCAGTACCATGAACAACATAGACACTAAAAACGTTCAAGCTTTTGCAGGTTTTGGACTAAAACTGTTTCCTAGCAACACAGTATTGATCAAGGTGCTGCAGGTGCTCGTGGGTTATGATGTCACAGCGTCTAGTCGAGCCACCGGCCTCGCACAGCGGCCTCGACCTCACCCAGCGACCTGCCAGACGGAGCGCGGGGCGGCGCAGGCTCGCCTGACTGTAACTATGGAGCTGCCATCGCTATAGCAACAGGCTCCTTCGACAAAAAAACAAAAAAAAAGGGCAAGGACCGGTGGCGGCGTCGCGGCTGAGAGTCACACAACATGCATGATGGGAAAGCAAGTCACTGGAATACAGAAACGAGGAAACGCACGAGAACACAAACGCGCGTTCGTGGAGTTGGGAACGACGTCTTCAGCCGTGAGCGTTTCAACGGAGCTGAACATCAGCAGACCGGCTTTCAGTGAGAGTAACAGCGAGCACGCTCGCTCCCTTCAGTGCACCGTATTCACCCTGCGCCATCTTGTTAGTGTGGATGCTTCTATTCCAACGATGAAATCAATCCCACGATGCAATATGTTGCACTTTACAGAGGCCGTCACGACCATGAAATCTCAATTCACTCGTCTCGTATTGATAAACCACGGAGTGTGAATCATACAGGGAGAGGTGAATTATTGATTTTGAAAGCAGCGTGGCTCTGGGATCTGTATGGTGGCCATCGTAGGACATCTCAGCGTATCTTTACTGCTTAATTAATTTGCTCTACTTTGACAGCCTCATGTGAACAGAGACCATCTCAAGCTTCACACTCAAGGAGTCACAGACTTTGAGTCCGTGAGGGTTTAGTTCGTCGAGTGTTTGATTCTCTGGCAGACATTTTGAGTCCTTTATGAACCCTTTCCCTAAAGTCAATATTAGATGCAAACTATGTTCAAGGGAAATACCCACAATTCATAGCAATGTGACGTTAAACACCGATTAACAGCCCTCATAGACTCTCTCACACAACCATAAGACCCAGAAGCTGCAGGGATTTTAGACCTTAGGAGGGGCGTTGAGACATAAACTCAGAGAATACCATGGAAGTATCATAAGAGCTGGATATCAGACCCCAAGATGGGGACTTTTCAGTCCAATGCAAATTTTTCATCATCATTTTGGGGCCAACGCCCACTCAATCAACAAATGGGACGTTGCAAAAACTGTCTTTCTTAAGTTGCAGTTATCAAAAATTGTGGGATATCCGACCCAGTTGGTAACATTACGATTATTTGGGTAAAGCCCAATTGCGACAGGATCATGTGGCCAGGTAATGTGTTCAAGGCCTTGAATCAGGAACACCCCCGTGATCGTTGGTATCAGACCTACAATCTGCTCGGTTATCCTCTAGCATTTGCTAACAGAAGCAAACAGTTGCTTTTTATTATATATACCCAACCGTTACACAGCAGTCTTTCACTTGGAGTCGTGTTTGTGATCACCTGATGAATGAGAGTCCATCTTCACTCTCTTTTAGCTCCATTCTTGGTCTCCACTAACTCTTAAGGGGAATTCATCCCCTGATTCAATCCGTCCATTTTGATCCGGTTTGAATGGCGCCATGATTTAAACATATGATGTTCATTATTTGTGAGATAACGTTGCGCGTCAAGAAAATTGCAAAACTGTTGACTTGAAAAGAATAATTAGAAAACCCCAAAAGTCGGGTGAATGACATCTCTCGCTGAGACTACGTCACTTGCGTTGGCCATAAGGAACATCGCTGAGTTACGTTAGCAAGACAAGGTAACGCCTGTGTCGTAGTTCACGGAACTAAACGACACTACGACAAATCTATGACGGCTTTGCAACCTTTATTGGTGCAAAATGATCCGAAATCGACAAAGAAATTTGTTGCACAATTCAAACGGGATCACAAACACACAAAAACCAGGTCCCATGAGGGACACCAGGAGCTGCTGGTTGAGGAGTAAAAGGTGAAAAATGAGGTGAGAGAGTCAGAGACAGGGATAAAACCACAGAAGGGAGGGAGGAGATCTGACGGATAAAAATAGAAAAAAAAAGAAAAGATTATTTTTAAATAAATAAAAAAGGCACAGAGAACGGTTGAGTTGCAAAGTGTAAAGCTCATCGGTTGTGGCAGATTCAGTGCAGATGTGGGAGGCCTGAGGGAGCGGCCATGTTAATTATGAAACATTCTAGGCAAGGAGTGTGTTCGCTGAAACACACACACACACACACGCACACACACACACACACACACACACACACATCTGAAGCAGAATAGCTCGGTTAAAGCTTAAAATGAACCGTTAATAAAATAGATACATACCTACAGTAACCCAGAACGGACAGGTCGTGTGTAGCTGGTGTTCACTGACAGCCAATGAGATTGCAGCAACATTGATGCTGTCTCAGGTGATGAACATCCTGTGTTTTCACAGACTCCCCTCTGTTTTCAGCACCTGAGACTCAAATATTGTCCTGTTCTTTTCTATTATTAAGTCTGATTTTGGTCAACACATCAATGATGAAGAGCTATTTATGATGTAATAAAAGGGATTCACACTTAATTTATGAATCAAGAGTAGTGTATCTCTGTTTATTGACTGTCACTATTGTAAAAGCAGACAGATTATGACTTATTAATGGCTATTTACCTTTTATATTACAGTTTTTAAGTACAATCACTTCAATTCAATATTTCTTTACTGTTAATAATGCACATATTAATAAGACATGTAGACATCAGTTTATTAAATATATTTATTAACCACAACAGGGACAGGAAACATTGAACACACAGCCCGTAGTACAAGCTCACACAAACACAACACTACTATGTAAAACAAATATATATATATAATAATTGGTGTATGCTTTTGTTGCTCTGTCTTCATCCAGATCCCGTGCTGCTGTGAACTGGTCCACGCTGACGTCATGGTGGGAGCAGGAAGCTGTGAGGACAGCTGATGGCTCACCTCGTCAGACCAGAATGAAGACAAAGACAATCCTATAAAAGGAGCATAAGGAAAACAAAGACTGATACCCTCATCACAGCTGGGGTCAAGTCATAGTCATGAGGACGAGAGGTAGAACACACACATGACCAGAACGTGTCAACATGAGACGGGGTGATGAAGTCACGCTTCATGTGGGAGAAGAGCTCATGGTCCAGTGTTGTCCGTTGACGGCAGCACGTCTTGGATTAAAAACCTCTTTCCAAACCCTGTCGTAGTCTGGCAGATGATGACAATGACGCAAAACAGCTGTTAAACACACACAAAACAACAACATATATGCTGAATAGAACACACGATCAATAGAAAATGGAAAATCTGCCGTGCGTGAGACCCGGGTTCAAATCCGGATGGCACGAACTGAACTTGAATTACTCCTGAGCAGCGCCGGGTCTGCAGTTGTGTGGGTAGACTGTATGGCCCAATGAGGCCACTGCTACAAATAAAGTGAAAAAACCATAAGAGTATATTCAGCGTTCAATTCAGTTGAGTTTGAACAGTTAACAGTACCAAACTGCCGCGTAGACAACATGTATTTTCTTTTTTGTCCTTTCTTTCCAAACCAATGTGAATAAAAGGTCATATGGTTACATTTAAATGTATTATTATGCATTAATTCAATAATAAAGTTGATCAATATAGTTGAACAATCCTTTACCTCTCTCTCTCTCTCTCTCTCTCTCTCTCTCTTTCCTCTCTCTTTATGCAGGCAAACACACACACACACGCACACGCACGTACACGAACACACACACTCGGACGACGGAACGCGACTGCTAATTAATTTGTATTAATATATCCGCATGAGTGGTCCCAGCTATATTAAAATATATATGTATCTTGGCTTTTGCTCATTTATTTACACACCACACCAGCAGGGGACTGCATGGGGAAGAGGTCAAAAAGGATGCGACTGAAAAATGTGAGGGAATGAGCAATGAGCAGAAAGAGCTCAGGGAAATCAAGAATTTTATCGTCAACAAAAATATGAGAAACGAAGGAGGAGATCAGAAGTTGAGCTCATCGAATGTGTGCAAAATATGAAGCATTTCTCCTACAAATGCATCTTACTTTTGGTTATAAATGTAATCCATAGGATTACGTCACATGACCAGAAACAAACGAGACGTTAGCGTTAAAAAACCACAGCGAAGTCTCGGGGCACGAAGTCTGATGGCGGACGATGACGTCACTGCAGGACTTCATCGCAGTGTTTCCTCCCAGAGCAAATCTCAAGAGACACGCGTCAATCACGCTGCCGTCGTCCTCATCTCCTGGCGTTTTAAAATGAGGGAGGGAGGCAGTCGAAACCTCAAAGAAACATGAAATCCTTCCTAAAAATAGAGACGACTGAGGTCAGCAGACTGAGGAGCCGAGGAAAAGGTCACGGCTTCAGCCCATGTGTCAAGTGAAAATACCCTTGTGTGAAAACACTCGACCCTTTTGTTCCTCACTCGCTGTCAGATATTCTGAGCGGGAGAGTCAGCAAAAATGTAAATTGTTGTGTTTATGGAGCCTCTTTGAGAGACTGTTCTGCTGTGTTCACGCGCAGGATCCCGGTCCAGAAGCAGCATCAGAGCCGCTGCCCTCAACGTCTACGAGGAACTCTGGAGCAGGAAACACGTCATCAATGTGGTTCATTAATGTTACTCTGGGCAACAACTTCAGTCCTGTCCAACCAATGCAACGTGCACATGATGCACGAGCTCAATATTAGCATAATAACGTGAGGAAATTTGTAAACTGAGATTTAAACTGGGTTTAACTATCCTTTCTGATAGGTTGAACCCGGTTATAACATTGGATCTAATGTGAAACGCTCGTGAACCACCTAAATGCATCATTTAGTCTCATTTATTAAGTATTAATAACATGTTTGTGTTTCCAATAGTTGTGAACTACCGAAAATACATCTCTTCTAAATAGCTAGTTTGTGCATTTGAGATGATATACGGCGATGCAGAAAAGGCAGTAGAAATGGTGAGTAAATGTTTATTCACGATTTACAGACGAGATCTGTTCATAAGCACTTCGGTCACGAGGGATGGTCTTTTCAGAAAGTTGTTCCAAGAAAATGTAGAGGTAGGAAACACTGAAATGGAGCAAATTACAAGAACCCAAGGAAAAAATTGGAATATGTTGGATGTGATGCAGGCCCATTTTGAGTGATGGATTAATTAAACGGTTATCTTTATTATGTCGTGTCATATCAGAATTTTAAACTTTTTTAAGTGTTCGTCAACTTTCACGTGCGAATTCTCAGCATTGAGCAACTTGCAAACCGGGAAATGTACGAATGCCATCGTAGCTCATCAGCCGTGTTGCATCGTCTACTCATTCATTTACGCCTCCTTGATGAAACACACGGTTTGCAGACAAGTGGATTTTTACAAATGAGTGTGAGTTTATTGTCCTGTTTGCTGGCTCACCAGCTAGCTTAGAAAGCTGTGTTGCTCTGTAAAACCCAGAGAAGCTGATTGTTAGCGTGCGCTGTCTCCCTTCGCTCAAGCAATAAAGTGTTTGCTTCCGTGAATGAAGGTTTGCTGTACGAGGCTGCAGATTGCACCGAGCCTCTCCTGCATGACTGGAATGAAGAAAAAGTCTAATTTCAGAAGCTGAAATGTTGAACCAGTAAACATGAAGTAGCGTCTGCACTATTAGAATACTTAATGAGTGCCGTCCTCTTGTTCATCAGACACAACAAAGATAAATAAGACCCTGACACACAGTCATCACCCTCTGGCCCTCATCCCTCTCAATAACGTCCTCATGGTCAATCTGCCGAATGGAGAAACCCCCTCTCTCGCCAGATTACAGCGCTGTCTGGCTGGGATTAGGTTTTTAAACAGCAGGACTTTCTCTCTTTCCCTCTCTCACTCACACGAGCGCTAAACAAAAAAATCAATGACACCAATAACATCGTTTCTCCTCCAGATGAGTTTGGGCTTTTTGCAGTAAATCAGATTTAGAAACGGCCCTAAAATGAAATTTGCTGTCAATCAAAAATCTTACCACAGGTCACTGTCTGACCCCCGATAGTTCACATTACACTGCAACCAATAACGTAAAAATGTCAACTTTAAAAACTATAATAAGTGTGTGTGTGTGTGTGTATATATAAATAAATGAAATGCAGACAAAATAATGTTATTCAGCAAATGTCTGGCCTTCTAGAAGTTTTTGTTTTGATAGTTGCGTAACAGAAAAGATCCAAAAGGGATGAAAGAAGTCTGAGACGACGTCACTATTTCTTCCACAATAGCGCGATAAGCCTGTGATGTCACCACACACGGTAGTTTACACACTGTGAGCGCAGCAAGTGCAGATGTGTTTGGCAGCGGCGTCCCTAATCCCAACACAAAGGCAAAGAGGAAGCGACGCGAGCACATAATCCAGCGTCTCCTCCAGGAAAACACACCTTCATCTTCAGATTACAAATCCTGCACCAGCTCACTGGATGCACCTTTTGGGAGGCTTTTAGCCGAGGCCACATTTCACAACTAGAAAGGATGATCAAGCGCTCACTGACAAGGCAAAGACTGCCCTGTATGAGGGGAGGGCAGCTTGTTAAGTCGCAGGAAGGTCTGGTTCATCATCATCATCATCATACTAATAATATTCAGCTGCAGGTAGAGGAGATGCATTATTAGACTTTAAATATATATTTTCATAGCTTTTAAAGCACATTTTCTGTTGGGATTGAGCCTCAAAATATGTTTTTTTTTTTAATGTTTGGATATTTAGCATTAAATACTTCGGATAAACATGCCAAAATACATCAATCCTTTAATTGCACCATGTTTTGAACCTAAAAAAAAAAAGCACCTACAGCTTCCTCTTGGTTGTCTTAGATGTTTCTCTCGCAGTAAAAAAAGCTTGTGGGTTTTATGCCGGGTCATCAAAGCATGTAGTCTCAGAGAAGCAGTGAGGAAAAGCTGTAACTAATCAAAAGAAAGAAACCGGGACATCGACCTCATACAAAACAGTTTATTCGACAGTGTCTAGGTCCAAGTACCAACAGACCTCATACAAAAGAAACAAAAAAAAACAAATTCTACAAACTTCCAAAGAACAGAGATAACTTCCATCTACACAAAACTTCTCCTTAAAAAATACATTACCATTAACACAAAGAAGTATCGATTAAAGATAATATATGGATAGGGATGGGGAGGGGTTTCCGTCATATTTAGTGGATAATAACAAGCCTTGGTATATGATGTTGAACGGGAAAGGAGGTCGCAGTGAATGAGCGCGAGAGTGAATGACTGTGTGTGTGTGTGTGAGGGAGAAGAGGGCAACAGTAATGCAGCAGTCACGTGAGCAAGGGGGGAGGAGATCAAAGGAAAGGAAATAGGAAGGAGAGGTAGCGAAGGGTTAAAGAGGTAGCAAATAGCCAAGAGAAAGATTTCTAGAAGAAGAGGTAGCTAGCAGATGAACAAGGAAGAGGTAGCAGAGATACTAACAGGGCCAGCGGAGGGAAGACGCTTCACATTAAAACTCACTTTTTTTGTTTTGCTCAACATCAACATGTGTCGACTGAAGAAAGATGCGGCTATATTAGCTTCTGAGTTAGAAAAGAGTCGAGTTCGGATTACTTGTTTTCTTACTGTCTGGAGTACAGTAACCACCGCTGAGGAATATTTGTGGGATTTGCTCAGAAATCTATTAACTTAAATTTTTTTAATTTGAAATTGTATCAAATAACTGCTGCATCCAATCTCAAGACTAAACAAGTCACTTGATAAAAGGAATGGTGCAGATTACTTTCTCGACAAATCAAAATCGTCAATAAAATGTCAGCAGATCATGTGACTCCTGAAGCGACGTCTTCAAATGTCTATTTCTGTCCGACCGACGCTTCCAAACTAGTTGAGCATCATATAAAGACAAATGGTCTGCTGGAAACAAAGGATGAAACAAAAAAGCTTATCGATTGCTCATTTCCGCTCTATAAATAACCGGTTGGTGGTCGTTCCCCTCGTTTATGCGCCGTTGTCTTCCCTAAAACACCACCGGACACAATGATAGGCAAAAAAAAAACGTCAAATCACGATTGTTTTCTTGGTCGACGGCGTGGCATTCTTTGGCGCGCCGAACCACAAAAACGGGGTTGACACACAAGAGGGATGGTATTGCTTAGTTTCCCCGTGGCTGGTGGTCCTAAAGCAAAGAAACGACTGTGAGGTGAGCGAGGTAGGCAGCAAGAGGTGTCAGGAGAATGTTAGCAGAAGATGAGGGTGACAAAGTGGGGGCGAGTCTCTCCGCTACATCAAAAACATCTAGAAGCCCAACGCGCAGAGTTAGAGCGTCATTCATATTCTTTTGTTTCAGCCGAGCCGCATCTCTGTAAAGGCTGCGTGAAGTTCAGCAGGAGATTAAATGTATGCGCTTATGTGTGGTCCAGTGCTTTGTGGCAGGTTCGGTGTGTGTGTGTGTGTGTGTGTGTGTGTGCACGCAGTCTCCAGTGTGAGCCTCAGCTTAGCTTACATGTCTGTGCATTAGTGCTGTGGTTGGTGCGCGGCAGGAGGAGACTTTTGCTTTGACGTATAAAAAGATGACACCGTTCTTATTTATTTTTGCTCAGCAAATCCAGTCGAAGGAGCAAAACCGACCTTGAACTGATTGCTTTGTGGCACAGCGCTCTGGATGAGGGCACCTTCGATACCACAAACACACATTTAGTTGAGTAAATATCAAACTATTGTTGATTCATTCGCCGCTGAAAATAGTCCCCAACCAAGGCTTTGCTTAAAATTACAGCGACCAGTTGTTTTAGGAAATTACTGAGCCCCAAAAAAAGAGCTCACTTTTTTGAAATGTACGTCTTTAGTAGGAACCAATGGGCTCGGGGAGAGGGAAGTAATAAGAGACGTACAAACACATTGTTGGTTTTGGTATTATTGTAGGATTTGTTGGAAATTAGACAACTTAAACCATTTTTATCATTTTATATTAAATCAAGGGGGAAAAAAAAGAATCTGTCAAAGAATTTGGCAAACATGCAGCCTGTCATCTTGGTTTTGGTCAAGGTACGGAGACGGATAAGAAAACTACATAATTTTAGACTTGAGGGTTTATTTTCTGTCCCGGCAAGACAATAATTCACACCTTGAAAGACATGTAACGTTTTGTTTTTTGTCCAGACCTGCCTCATTTCCCCAATTTGTACTTCTTTCGAACAAAGACGACACAAGATGCACAAAGTGTGGCGACAGCAGTTACATGAGTCATGATAGCCCCCCTCCCCCCGCCTTGAACACACACAGAACTACAGTGCATCGTTTAAAGAGGAGCGAGAGGTAGATACTCTACAAGACACGAGCCAGGACAAGCTGTGTGTGTGTGTGCGCTTTATTCCTATCATTATCTGAATAACCTGCTACGCCTGGTGTGTGATACAGCTCAGGTTGCTCAGCACAAACACATACATGCAGGTCTGGCCTCACTAGCTCCACCTAGTGCTTGGCTTGCAGAAAGAGCCACCAGACAAGAGGAGGTGTGTGTTTCTGTGTACGCAGGAGGGGGGGTTACAGTGTCATTTTAAAAACAGCATAGGAAAGAGAAGAAAAAGATGAGACCGACAGTTGGTTTGGTTTTCTGTACACGAGTCACTCTCTCCAGCCTCCATGTGGCCCAACAGAGCAGAAAACAGTGTTCATTACTAGACGACGCTTGCCGCTGTGCCCTGAGAGGAAGTCTGGATGCATGTGTGTGTGTGTGTGGGGGGAAAATTGGGTTACCCTAGCCACTGAACCCCGGGTGTGTGTGTGTCCGATGATAAAGTTAACTGTAGTTTTGAGCGAAACATGACGAGCCAGTAGCAAAGGGATCAAAAAAGGGGTTCAGAGATTGAGTTAGTTGTGGGTTTGTATTTGTGTGTGTGTGTGTGTGTGTCTTAGTTGTCAGCCACTCGTCCACTCGCAGGCGCTGGAGGACCCACTGGAAGTGGAGGCACCGCTTCAGCCTGAGCAGCTGGAGGACCGGGGTCTGGAAAGAGAAGAGACACAGTTTTTATTCTTTTTCTTTTTAAATAGAAGCGCATAAGGTAAAGGAGAATCCTTCATGGGAGTCTGAAGCAGAGATGCCAAGCTTGATTTATTATTTGTTCTTCTTCTATGGTGGGCTGACCTTTAAGGTGCACTAGCTATATACTCCTTTAAGTAACAATTCACTCTAAATAATAATAATAATGTTCAAATGATAAAGCAAGGAACTGTCTTTTATTCTTTATTTCTGGAGAAAAAGATGTGCTCTAAATGATCAAAAGTACTGATGCCTGTAAAAAGAAAATTCATGCATAATAACTCTTTAACTCATAACTAATAACTGTTTTGGCTAAAGACCTCCCCAGGTTGGATAAACCACCACTAACTACAGCCTTGTGTGTGCGATGTGACTCTAATAAACAGCAATGACAAACATTTGAAGTAAATACCAGCCGTCAGCTCTCGGTCACAGTAATATTTAGATTCCCCAGAAAAATTTTCTGAGATTGTTTGTGATGTAAATACGGGGTTCTAAAAACAAAGCCTGCATCTTCCAGCATACTGGTTTTGATGAATTAAATGATGTACACATCACCCAGATATAGAGCCTTTCAAATCTGACACAAACTTGAAAACATAAAACACAAACATAGTGTGTGTGGCAGAAAAAGACTTGCACTCACACATGCCGTTGGGGGCTCCAGGATGGCGGGGGGGCATCATGGGAGCCATGCCGCCAGGAGGAGGGCCGGCAGAAGGCGGGCCGGACATCATGCGTCCCGGCATCGACTGGTTCGGTCCCATCGGTCCTGTAGGGCGGAGAAGAAAGGAGGGACAAATAAGACATGTGTAACAGATTGGCTGAAGCAGGAAACGTGGTGCTCTCTTTTTAGAAAAAATAGTATGTAATTAAACACGTCTTACACTTCTAAAGTCTCTCTTTGTTTCACTATTCGTCTCAAGAGGCTCAAAATGGAATTCCTAAAACTTTCAACTCAAGCAGATAGACACCCGATTTGTCCAAAACTCATATCAAACATCAGTTGAACCCCTCCTCCTGCGCCGTGTGTCCGTCTCTCACCTGTCTGTCCTGGGTGGTGAGGGCCCATTGGGTGGTGACCCATCGGTGGGTAGCCGGGGTGCATGCCAGCACTGGGTGGGGGCCCTCCGTGGTGGGGCACCGGTGCTCCGTGGTGAGGCGGGGGCCCTCCGGGGTGCATGCCCGATGCAGGTGGCCCGGAGTGGGGTCCGGATCCAGGAGCCTGCTGCCCTTGAGCCTGGGCGGCGGCAGCAGCAGCAGCGGCGGCGGCGGCGGCTGCAGCAGCGGCTTGCTGCTCCATCTGCTGCCTCGCCTTCATCTCGGCGTATTTGAGCTGCTCCATGTGGAACGCCTGGCGCTCGGTGAGAAGCTGCTGCCGCTGAAGCTCCAACTACAAGAAGGAGGTGAAGAAAGAGCAACATGGTTAAATGAAGAGATTCATCAGTACACTACAAATTCCACCACAAATGGCTTATGAGTCAAGTAAACATATTTATGGTAACACCTGTTTCAACAGGCTTTACAATCTGCACAGAAAACAATCTGTCTTTCGACCCTCGATTTCTTTTAAATATGAAGTAACCTCAGAAGGAGGGAGTCCTCTTCCAGAACGGAAAGACAAGCAATAGATGTTCGAACAGAATAACAAACGTAAAAAACTAAATGTATTTTATTTATGGCATTAATAACTCTCAGACCATTCGGAGTTCACGAGAAGGTCAACCAAATAGAAGTTCAGACTATAACTAGTATTTCCCTTTTTAAAATTCAGAATAACGAAAGAAAGTTTGAGTGTTGCCGTCGATTATTTCAGAAAGTGGACACAGTGAGCACAAAGTAACTCAGAGAGATTCAACGAGGGCTAAAAATAGGTCTTTTAGTAATTTGGTTGGAAAAAAAGCACTTTCTAAAGTTACATGCTTGTATGAAGAGGCTCTTTTTTTACTTCTATAAAAGCTCAACGACACTATTCCACGAGAGTGCAGGACATTTGCACACTTCAGTGGTCTGCAGAAGAGATGGTGCTCCGACAGACCTGTGAAGCCAGAAGACCAAATGTACAACTGTTTCTGTGCAGTGGGTTAGGGGGATCTTTGTTTGTATTTGTAGAGGTTCAGTGTTTAACGTGTTTAACAGCTTATGGCAGCAGCAGGTTTGATGTCTCTCTGGTCTTTGGAACAGATTATGTAAACCAGAGTCCTTTTCATGCACTATTTACAGCTGTGAAACTGGGCTACGCTCCCGATGCTCCACCGCAGAAAAACACAGCTTTACACTCGCTGGTGTCTCCCGGGAATGTCCAGAACTAGGGGGGGAGGGAGAGAGACAGAAAGACAGAGAGAGACAGACAGACACAGATAAAGAAAGACAGACAGAGAGAAAGAGACACAGACAGACAAAGAGAGAGAGCGAAAGAGCCACAGAGAGACAGACAGACCCCCAGTGCTGACGGTTCTTCGTTTTTCCCTGAAGAGGCCGGTTGAGACGACTGCTCTAGAAACTGTTTTATGCTCGGTTCAACTACTTCACGAAGAAGTAACTCTGTGTCTCGTCTTCAGTCTCCAGGGTGGATTCAGACCAAACGGGAGGCAACTTGCTCTGTGGCCAAAGTCGCTCCTTGGACTAAAAATATTTATGAGGTGTTTCAATTCAGCAGCCGCAGAAGTGGGACTATGTGAGCGGGTCGTTTTGGATAAATATAAAAACGCATGACTTGAAAACACATAATTGTGAACCATAACTTTAATTTACCCGTCACCTTTCTTGTCAAAAGGACGAGTCTCTTTCAACAGATCACCTTCATTATTAATAACCACAGCTGAGAGGCTTTTCCTGGGTGAGTGGAGATGAAATGTTAATGCTGGAACTAATGCAGTTGTGCAGGGTCAACGCTGGCCAATAACTTCCACATTTAACAAGCTTTAAAAGCTTCCTTTCTTTTTTTTTTTTACTTACGGCTTCTTTTTCTCGGTCCATGATGGTTTCCAGCTCCTCGAAGTGCCTTAGCTTGATCTCCAGCTTCTTCATCTGGGTCTCCACCAGCAGAGCTACCAGGGACTTGATCTTCCTCTCCTCCACTGCTGCCAAGTGCTGAGAGAAGAAAGCAAGCAGGGGGAGGCAGAAAAAGATTAAACATCTGGTCCAACACAGTGACATAAGTCCTTTAGCTCATTCTGGAGTGATTTAATGTACTCCGTTCATGAACGACTTCTTTACTTTACACATCTCCCACATTTTTCTGAACTTCGTTAAACAAGCCAACCTATTTTATGTCTTCTGAGTTCTCGTCCATGGTGATACTACATGATGTCCCAGGTAAACGTTGGGAAGACTTGTTAGAGTCAGTCGGCTGTGCTCTCACCTTGGCCTTGGTGGCAGCCGATGCCAGAGCGGCGGCGGCCGCGGTGGCAATGTTTCCCTCTCCGATGTCGTGTTCCAGTTTCTTCCTCTTTTCGTCTCCCTCTTCTATAGCTGCCTTCTCCTCCTTCTCCTTCTCCTGCTCGGAGGGCGACGTCTCCATGGACTCGTCCTTTTCTTTGTCTGACGGGCCGGAGACAGAAATTTAACTTCCACTCTTAATGCAGAATCAGCACACTAAAAACATGTCCTTCTGCCATCTTGCATAGGCGCTTTAAAAATGTTTCTACCCACTAAAGTTTGCAAGATTCTTTAGCAATGAGCGGTTGACAGCTAAAGGTACAAATATAAAAAGGTAAAAGGTGAACAATTGATCATTTATCCGATCCACGGGAAAATCTAACCAGCTAAAACTATTATTGGAACGGATTAATAGTTTTTGTCAAAGATTCTAAACATTCCCTCTTTCCAGAGAGGATTTGCTGCTTTTCTGTGTTAAATATGAAAAACCGAAGCTCTCTTGGTTGTTGGCTGTCGGTTTGAAGACATTACTATGGCTTTAAGAAATTGGGATTAACATATTTTAATACTTTGACATGATTATCTGTCTTTTCATTCGTCAGTAATACAGTCAGCAGTTATTTGCAGGCTAAATTAAGGGATGGGTATCATTAGGATTTTATCACTACTACTACTCTTATAGGTTCTTTCTTATAACAAAATTATTGCTTTTAACATACTATTGAGAATTCAATATTTAGATTTGATCTGCACTTTAAACTAAACGCCTTTTCTCCAGCAGCAAAGTCACAACAAACACATTATTATCTCACTGGAAACAAATCTAAAATGCCAATAAAATGAATCCTATTCCTGAGTTTATAAAGAATGAAGAACACAGACTTCAGCTTCAGTTCTACTTCCTGTCCTCTTTCCCCATCTGAAGGGACTGCTGGTAGAGGGCGGAGGGGCTGCAGTAAACAATAACGTCTGACCTCATCAATAGTCCGGTCTTAGATAATAGTAATAACAATTTAGTTTTGGTACCAATCCCTAGCCTTGATTAGGAGCTAATTGCTTATGAAATGACAACCCAAAGTGTGTGAAACATTTTCTTGTATTGCATCATGAATCTCATGGTTACCTGTTGGAGTGGTCTTTGCCTCCCCTTCCTCTTCGTTCTCCTCCTCTCGCTCCGACGCCTCCGATCCCTCCTTCTTCACCTTGTCAGCGGCATCCGTCTTGTCGCTCTTCTCTGCAGACTCGCTAGGCTTCTCTGCCTCGTCCTTCAACTCCGCCTGAAGTATGAGGACAGATGCACAACGTTAAGTGGGACCGTGTCAGCGCCACGAGAATAAGGCCTACATTTTAAGATCCGACTTAAAAGACGCAGTGAGATTCAGTGATGCTTAGTGCTGATGAATGATGACAGTTTGGGTTGTAAAGCCCAATCAGAGATGGTGGAAATGTGATAAATGGCCAAGAAACAGTATAAAAAATTCACCACATGTAAATGTGTCTGATGTTATTGCTTGTAAATGAGTTGATGCTCAGGGTAAGTGGAGGAATGGGTCATATTATGACCCGATCCACTTTTAGAAGGAAAAACACTGATTTCAACACGGCGCCCGACACTCGTTAATGAGGAAGCGATCAGCCAACCAGCAGTAGGATGCATGAAGAAAAACAAAGTTTTACCTTATCAGCCTGCTGGGAGTCTGTGTCTGTGTCCATCTTCTCGGCCTCTGGGGCTTCTGCAAGTGACAGTGAGGTGGAGAAATTAGCATCATGTCACAGACTAAAACCAATCAAGATGCTTCAGAGTGTTGTAGCCCACATTTTTTATCGCAACTGTTTATTTGCCGATAAATTGCTTATGCTGCCAAAAAAAACAAGCTCCCAGGCGAGAAAGAGGGTGAAATCGCATTCATGCATAATTAGACAGAGACATTACAGAGCAAATCCCAAAACTTTTGATGCAACTGTAACAGGATTAGGAAGCACAGACATATCATCTGGTTTGAAATTAAAATGCATGCATCGATTCTCTGAGGGCAACACCATACAAAATTAGGGGGAAGAAATTCTGGACAGGAATTAAAGGTCAACGGCATTTGAAGGAAGCACCGCCACGGGAAAGAGTGTGCGAGCATTTGCACACACGTGACCGGATGAATACATGTGTGCGGTTGAGTGTTAAACCGTGTCACGGGTGCACTTGAGCGTGCGTTGAGGGTTTGAATATTGATTGTGTGTGTTGGTCGGTCGACTGCTTCAGGCCAAGTGAGGCACTGAACACAATTAAGCTCATCGATTGCAACTGTGGCTCAAACAGGCGGGCAGTAATTCAGGTATAGCTAATAATTGTGTGTGTGTGTGTGTGTAAGGGAGGAGGAAGAAGGGAAAGAGGAAGAAATATATCAAGAAAGCATTGAGCAAAATAAAGAGAAAAAGATAGGCACACATTAGAGTGAGATGACCCAGTTTTCTCCTGCCCCTCCCCTGCACCATCTGCCACCGTAGTTTTAATCCACTGGGTATCATTGCACACGCGCACACACATTTCTGTACTGTTCCCCCCACTGGTGAAAGCTGACATGTACTATCTTCAAATGTCATCTGTCTGAAATTCAGGCAAAGGAAGACCATTTTCATTCAAAGATGGAGGAAACATGAAAACACACTCACGCAGTGACAATGCTAATATCTGCTGCCCTCCAGTGGCAACTAGAAGTGTGGAAATTTGCATCGCGATGCGGTGGTGAATGATTTAGCATCGATGCAACATTACTGGGAGTTTGCCTTCATTTCCGCTTGTTGTTCTTACTATCAATATTAGCGTCCGTTTCAATAAAAAAATATGAAATTCAACCGTGGCAATGTTTACCCTACTGGTGGATGCAGTGACATAGACCAAGTGACAGTGGAAGTGTGCTTTAGTTCATGAAGTGTAAAATGCCACAGAAATCCAGTGCCCTGTGAAAAATGAGTGAAACCTGTATATTTGTATACAGCACAGTAGTAATGCAGTCCAGAAGTTGATTTGTAATGTTTATGTACAGAGGTGGCTCACACAGATAATACCTTTTGAAGGACTTTCTAGCTAATGTATTAATTGATAAAAAAAGCATCCATGTGACGTAACGGATATAAAAAGAAAAAATCATGTTGACATGCATCGAATATCGTTGTGCATTTGAATGGTTAACAAGTGAAGATTCATACGTCACAGTACACTAAAACTACCAAATCGCTTGTGAAAAAAAATACAATTTAAGACCACAAGTAACAGACACATTTATTTTCATAAACGCCTGTTGGTAGTGTTACAGGTGGTATTTCCTGTCGGGAGATCGCAAGCAGCTCTACCCCCCCCCCCCCCCCCCCACCAGTCTTTCTACTCACCAGTCTTTTCTGGTTCTTCGGGGGCAGTGCCAGCGATGCCGCTGCTCTCCAGGCCGAAGGCGGGGTCCACCTTTCCTGTGCTCCTGGCCGCTTCCTGCACCTTCTTCACGTGAGCCTCCACCAGCTCAGCCGGCACCTCCTCACGCACGCGGGAGAACTCCTCTGCAGACGGAGAGGATGCTTATTACCAGGTTATTCAAAACTGACAGCCAATATTTCCATGAAGGCATTCTTGAAACATTTTTTCCTGTTTTCAAAAGACATAGGTACTTTGTCTATCTTTGTTTTCTATTCATGTTTTTATTACCAATTCCAAGTTTACCACAGAAAATATTCTTTAGTTTTGTGATTAAATTCTTTCCGCTATTGTGTGTTAATCTGAGTAACCAGCTGCTGCATACAATATCCTTAAAGAGATGTATGAGAAGTATGTTGAATATTAAGATTATAAATTAATTCATTTTGAAGTTCACAAATGTGAATCTACTTAGTCATGTTCATGATCACATTATTTTACATCAACTTGTGTAGTTGGAAAAAGTAACTGAGCCTGTTAGACATTTACATAACAGTCATGGGTTTTTCTTACATGTTGCTACAATCATAATCATAGTAGGGCAAAAAATCTGAGGCCACACAGATTTTTATGACTCTGCAGTTCCACCTTGCTTCCACCAGTACTCACCTAAAGCTGCTCGAGCGGCAGCGGATGCCACTCTGGGGTCGACCACAGAGGCCAAAAAGGCCACTGTGCTCATGACAGGGTTTCCAGACTGGCTGAAGGGGATGGGCTGGTAGGCCAGAGGGCCCAAGGAGGCCTCAGTGCTCTCCATGTACGGATCCTCAATGGGAAGGCGCAGGAAGTGCAAGATGCACTCGTCCTGAGTGCGCGAACCGATGTGCTCAGACACTTTGTTCCAGTCATCTTTGAACATCTCCAGCGCCTGGAAGAGTCGAGGGGAGTAAATTTACATTTAGCCATAAAGTCTTGTCAGAGTGCAATATTTATAGGAGGTAGGCAGGATCATAAAAGCTGTAAGGCAGAAGGTAATGGGAGGGCCGTAAGGCAGAAGATGATGGGAGAGAGGAGGAGGATTATGCACTGCAGAAGGGAGGAAATTCAAATGTAAAAAGGAAAGAAGAAAAAGAGTCAAATTGAGAATTGAGATTTATGAAGCAAAAAAGCACAATGTGAAAGGCTGCCAACAGTTAGAAGGAGGAATAGGGAAAAGTAGGGAAGAGAGATGGAGGCAATAGAAAGAGAAGATATGCTGATTGTCAGGTGATGGAAGTTAAAGATGGACAACGAGCCACAAGGGCATAAAACGTTTTATGTTTCCATCAGTGTTTATGACAGCCGATTGGAACAAGCGACTGTGTTTTAGCGCTGAGCAGTCATACATATTTAACGGGTTTCTTTCCTTTGTAGTGTCCTGTGAGACTCACCTCCAGCAGCAGAAGAGTTTCCTGCTCGGTCCAATCCCTGATGGAGTTAACCGTTTTACCCTGAAGAGACCCGGAACCAAAAGATCACATTAAGAACGACATTAGGAAAATGTATTGTCAGTATTTTAAGTAGAATAGAAAAGAGGTCTTCATTAATTGTCAATATCCACCAATATTAGTGAACAGAAAAATTCTACATGCTCTAAAATGGTGAACAAAGGGGCTATTGCCCCTTTGTACACCATTTTAGAAACCCGACAAAAATTATCTTTGGGGCTCAAGAGAATTGTGTGCCGACCTTGAAGTTTTTCTTGTTGTAGAGGTCACTGCGAAGGCCGAAGTTCTGCAGGTCGATGGACTTATCTTTGCCTTTGTCGGCGAAGTTGGGCATTGGCTGTTGGGGTGGAATCTAGAGGGATGAAACACAGCACATAAGCAACGATATTTTTCAAGCAAGTTCTGTTTATATCTCTTTTATTCAATTTACAAAGTCCCTTCATCTATTTATCATTCTCTGTATCTTGAATGTTCTAAATGGGCCCTACCGGTGGGGGTCTGTGGTTCAGGGGCATGAGGCCAGATGGCGTGTCAGCGAGCACGGTGAAATGGGGTGTGGGTGGGGGGCCCATGGGTAATGGGCGACTCTCGGAGTCGACCTGGTAGTTCACCAAACCCCACTGCTCCAAGTACGCATGAACCCTGGAGAAAGACGGCAAGAGACAATCGATATGCTTTTTTTCCCCTTCTCCATTAAGAAATGTAAAAAGGTGTGTGGCAGTGTTATGGAAATCAGACTCCATGTTGGAAACGAGCAGTTGCATGCCACCTGAAATCAACATCAGAAAGGGAAACAACATATTTCTAAACAATGCCCACCTCATGATGGCGCAGACATCGCCGGTCAAGTTCCTGCGACAGGAGGTGGAGGTGAGGTACTCCTGAGGGTTGAGCCGATATGTGTCGATCATGAAGTTACGGTAGGCAAGGAATCTGTTGAAGGGTCGAAGGAACGAAATGAGCGAAATGAGTGAAACTTATCACTTTGGATCTGCAGCCATATATCGAACAAGATTTACATATAAATGTTTGTGGTTTCATGTCATTTGTAATGATGTGTGGATGGTGTGTGCACGTGTGTATATAAGCTCACATCTCTGGTGTTTTGGACTTGTTCTTCCCGTTGAAGAACTCAGGCAGGGCTCTTCTCTCAATCTCATGGATGCTATCAGGAAAGGAAATCAAAGAATTGGTTTTATGATCATTGACTCAAAACGATGACTCGACTGTGGCTCCTTATTTGCGATACATCTGTTTAGCTGCTTTGACTGCCATAATAGCGACAGTGACCTTAGAGTTTTTCCACCTCAAGGGCACCTTCAACTGTAAGTAAAATACAGCCACTGATTCAAATAAAAAACAAGAATACAACAAATATCACTTCTTGAAAAGTCTTGAGCTTCAAGCCAAAACAAAATGTGTTCAATATTGAAGCACAGAGGCCTTAAGTTATCATACAGAAATAAAAAAGAGCAACACGTACCAGTTGTAGTCAAACCAGGCGCCGTAGCTGGGGATGATGATGTGGTGAGTCTGTTCAGTCACGTTGTCCTCACTAGAGTCCATCAGTCGGTTGATTTCAGCTTTGCCCTGCTCCTCATCATCCTGCAGGAACAGACACAAGAGACTTCTCCTTAAAACTTCAGGAAAAATACTCCTCAGTGAAGTTGGATTTGGGCAGAGAGGAAAAGGGTTTTGGAGAACCGAGACAATAAAACCATAAAAGGTAGTTGTGTGCACATCACATACCGTATTCAGGCCGGACACATAACAGATTCAGTGAGGGTGAAAAAGTTTTGACTTTGCAGGGTTTTCATCAGCCAAATGGTCCAAATGACAGGTTTTTTTTATATATAAAATTATGTATTGCCATGTCTCACTTTTTCTCTTTAAGGAACTTACAGACTGTTTTTTGTTATTCTTTCAGAAAAACCTATCTTTGCGCCGATAATGTATTTTATCTCAACTACATTGTATTGAGCCCTGATGATTTGTATACAGAATGACCTTAGCATGATGTGAACATTTTTTCTGTATTCATACTCTTTGTCTAGTCATGTTTTCTTTGTCGTGTTGGCAATTTGCAGAAGACAGTTGGTTCAAAATATTTGTTTTTTATTTGGTGCCCAAACTGTACATACTACCAGCTAATAGTTTTCTGATGATTCCCTTTCGAAAAAGGTTAATATAATTAAAAACATTCCAAGAGAGACTTTGTGAGAAAACCAGGCAAACAGTCAGCAGGAAGTCAGGGTCATCCATCATCTTACCTTTCCACCAGACAGCACGGAGTCGTCCTCCATGTCATCTGGAAAAAGTTAAAACAGATTTCAGTTGAGATACGTAATTTTTTTCTTTATGAATGGATTCAAATAATTTATACACAATAAAACAGATTTATTCCGTTATTGATACGCACCCAAATCGGCCACATTCCCTCCTTTCACTGGAGTATTCTCACTGTCTTTCTTTGAATTGGCTGTGTACAAAATAAAGAGAAAAAAAAAGATATATACATTTCTAAAGATTACAGAAGAGGGTAATTCAGTTGTGGGCATGAAGGCTTAACCGGCACTCCGGTTTGCAAAAGAGGACACTGTAATAGACAAGAAAAAGTTGAAAAAGTGGGACACCCCAGGTGGGACTTGATCTAAAAAGAGAAGAGAATCTTTCGGGAGCGTTACCTCGAACTGAACATCAGCAAGACATTAAGGCTTCCAGCTAACCACAGTGTCAGTCTCATATTCCCTATTTTATTTGCCCGTCCTGTTCATGTGTGCTGCTCGTTGTAATAGTAACAGACCCTAATGTCACAAACAGATGCTCCAGTGACTTGGATTATGATGCTTTCAAGCACTACTTAGTAACAATTTGTATTGTGCGTTAAAAAATTATAACGCTAATGTGATGCATTTAATTGTATCAGCCAAATTTAAGCAGCTTATGACACCAATTAAAACTACTAATCAAAGAAGGTATTTTTTTAAAAGACTTTCATTTGCGAATCATATGAATTGTGTGTTTTTTACGCTCAAAAACAAGTCTCAGACCTTTACAGTCATGCAGTACAAAAAAAGGCAGACGTCGTCACTAACGACCCTTCAACATTAATTTGAAAATGTCTATTACTTATGGGTTTATGTTTGTTGTCGTCTGTTTGTATACCTTTATAAATGAATAATAACTTTTTAACATTTCAATCAAACTGCCGACTCAGCCTGGTCACTCTCTCGCTGCATACCATTCTTAGACACGCTTCCCTCCTCCATGCTGGCACCAGCCGAGGAGTCGTCCATGTCCTTGGTCAAGTCCTCCTCCGTGTCCTCCTCCTCACCTCTGTGGCCCCGTCGCTTCCAGTGAGGCCCCTGGTTCCTGACACCAAAGAGAGCGATGGGTCAGTTAAATGTCACTTGTAATCCTTAACAGAACCAGCGGTTTCCTTCTTTAGCTGTGCAGATTACAATGTCATCTCGAACCATGAATCAAAGTCAGTGTGTTTGGACTTAACATCGTTTTTACATTTTCCAGCATCTTTAGTTGCATTATTTATTTTCAGTTTGCAGTGCATAGAAACAGCTTCGTTCCAGCAGCCATCATTTAGGTGAACACATTATAAATGTATCAGCGTACTGATTTGTAGTTTTGTGTACTTTTATCATCATATTTGTCTCGTTGTCTGCGTGTAGAGATGGATGCTTCGCTTTCTATTGCAAACCAAGTCTACCTCCGAGTGCAAATAAAAGTAACCTAATAGACATCCGTGGAGATATTTGTATGGCTACGTCTGGTAATACGTTTTGGTTCTTGCCACCACCACAATAATACTTTTTTTTTAACTATGAAAAGACACATCAATGAACCACACTGTTGCATTGGGTAACATGTTCTATTGCTACGAATATGGCAACCATAGTTTATTTGAGAGTCAATGCCACATGGCGTAAAAATTACATGAGTACCAAATTGGTATTGATCTGCCACTTAATAGTCCCAAACAAATGCTTTAATTACTCCAGTTAGAGTAAAATTCACTAGAAACTAGTGACTAGCTGTTTGGGGAAACAACAAACAACATTTGATTAAACTTTCTTTTATTCTTCAACTTTTACAACAATTATTTGCTCGACCTCGGCTTGTTAAGGACAACATCAAAAATTGGCCTTCTTACCCCTTCTTTCCTCCCTTCTTGCGGGACTCGGCCGGAGTGCTGGGCGGTGAGGGCGAGCGCCTCCTCTTCTTGCTGGCAGAGTTGGCCTTGCGCTCCTTGCGATCGGGTGTACGGGAAGACTGATCAGACAAACCCCGTGCAGCGCAGGGAGCGAGGGATGGAGGATGAGAGAAAGAGCCGCAGAATGAGAGGATGGAACGGTTGCACACACAAGGAGGGGAAGCGGTGGGAGAATGACGGCAGGGAGGGGAAGGGGGATGCCGTGGAGGTGGAGGAGACGACCAGGGTTCCTGTACGTTGTCCTCTCAAATGTTGCTTCTCCGTCACCAAAACCTTCACTTCATTGAGGTGAAAGATGTATCTGCTATAAATGTAATACTAATGTAGTACAGTAACGAATAAACAAAACCTCTGGATCAAACAGGCTTCTGAATAAATGCTCATTGTGTGAGCTTCAAATGAGGTGGGAGCATTGAATTAATTAATGTTACTTCCATTCGGCAACAGTGAATAGACCAAGACCAAGACATGTATTTTAACGAAAACTCTCCTTCACGTGGCATCTGATTGCAGTCATGTGGATTTAGATTACCAGAATTTTTTTCTGATTTCTTTTTTTATCCTGCCGAGTTCTCTCCCAAACATGGACAGAAACCCTGACATACATTAGGAGACAAAGAGCGAGGAAAGGTTTGGAAAGGATGGGCAGCAAAACGGACAAAGAGGCCAGACGCAGCCGAAGGAGATGCACAATCCACATGACACAGCCACATGCAACCAAACACAAAGACTTCTACACAAGCCGGCTGCCTCGTTTTCAAAATGTTTTCACCAACTTTCCCCACATTACAGAATTCATGATCAATATTTGATTTATATTGATCACGAACTGCCAATCTGAACATTCAGGGTCAGCTAGTTAGTTAGTTGATTATTACCATGTGGGACACAATCAGGAAAAGTTGTTGCTGATATTTAATAGACAACAAAGACCTGTTTCAAGCCGGACTGATTATCCGAGGGTTAGAAAACATTCAGACCCAAGACCACAAACAACACAAATACCTACCTCCTCCTCCTTGGGGAAGATCTTCTGGCGGGAGCTGACTGGCTTCTTGTTGTCATCCACCTCGTAGTCCTCTTCATTCATCCACTCGTTGAAGGCATCCGTTTCTAAAACCCACTTGGCGTGGACCTGAGTGGGAAAGAGACCGTTGTTTGACATGATCGTGTATGCTGATAGTTTATTATTCTGTCATTCTTCTGACATTATTAAACTTTCAACAAAATATCACAAAGCTACACCATTTAAGTGCTGCCGGAAACAACGACTACTTATTTAACAAAACCGGTGCTTCCTGGGTGCTTCTATTTCGAGGCAATCAAACAAAATGAAAATGAAAAGTGTATGGTACCCCAAGCTGGATACAGTTAATTCGTCCTTTTTAAAAATCAAAAGGCTGTTTCGATTTAAAGATGTTCGACTTGCTAGAAGTTCCTTCTCTCGTGCTCATTGCTCACCTTCCATGGTCTGTCGGTGCTGGGTGGGTCCTCCACGTCTCCATCAACCTCGCTGGCTGATACCCAGGTATCATAGCTGATGGAATATAAAAACAGTGATGAGACAACAACATTGATGAAGTGACATGCTGTTGCCTAGACTACAACACAGACCTAAGAGAGATTGTGTTATTGGCTATAAAAATAATTAATTAAACTATAAAACCAGGACAGTGTGCAAAACACGGGGAAATTAATGTACTGCCTCAAAAATAGAAAACATTGTGAAATTGAAATGTTGGGTATGTGTTATCCCATCAGAAGACCATTCTTTTCTTTAAAAACTGAACATCTTATCATGCTTTTCCTTTTTTTTAATGATTATTGTCAGGTGGTTCTTTAAACATCTCGAGGAATGAAAATAAGCATGTCAGTGATCCTCTTTCTCCTCCTCTCTGCTCACCTGTCTGGGGAGAGACCCCAGTGAACCAGAACCTGCTTGTCTTTCCTCATGACAGGACGAAGCCACTCTTCTGAAACACACACAAACCAATGCTGACATATGACTCTCGTATTACAAAAAGATTGGTAACAAGATTACAAGTCAAACTTTTGCTTACAATTTGATGTTATGATAAAAAATTATAATCTTACTGTAGTTTGCATTTTGTTTAAAACAATACTTTTGTATTTTTTTATTGCTATAATAAATAAAACTGCTTTTAAGTTTTAAATATACAGAAAGTGAGAGAAAAGCATTCCCAAATATTATGGGGTTAGATATTGAATCGGTATCTTTTGTCCAAGATTTGATTGACCTAATCTGTGAGTTACAATGAGAGTTACAATTCAACCCTACCTTCTTCTTGTTGGGATGGAGAAGGATAAATGTGGTGGGTGGCCTTCGACTTGTCATCCGTAATGGAGCCCTGAGAGGACAGAAGGGAGAAAATAATAAATAACAACCAAAGAGACTGCTACAGAGGAGTTTTCCATTAAAAATAAACCTAGACAATTAAATTAATGTTTAATAGTCTAGTTTGAGGTAGTTGGGCTTACCTGGTGCCGTTTGATGATGTCTTTGAGCTTACTGGATTGTTTCTGCTCAATATCCGGCGACAGGAAGACAGTTGGTCGAGTCAAGCAGTTGTTCTAAAAAGCACAGAAACAACATTGTTCATCCCAAAACCGTGTGTACAGGAAGATCACTGCTCATCTATTAATGTATCCATGCAGCTTAGCTTATTTAATACTGCATAGAAGTTATTACTAGTTACTAAATTATGACAGTGAGACAAAAAAAAATACTTTGAAAAAGCAGCTTAATGCAATTTAACTAAAACCACTAGTTTAAACTAACTAGTTTGAGGGTGCTTCCGTGAAGTCCAATAAGTCATCAGATTGATTCCTACAATATATAAAATACATTAAAAAACATCTACAGACTGCAGCAGACATCTCAATTGTAGACACTGAACTGTTCATCAAAGCAGCTGTGTGTGTCGTACCTGGACCAAGTTCTTCTCTACATTTAGGAACATTTCCACGTTCCTATCCATCCGGGAAGGATTCTGCAGGTCAAATCTACGCCTGGGGGGTGGTTGACAAAAAAGAACAAGACATGCAATGAGATGTGGATGCAGCAGTATGGTATATACAACAGCTACAACGCAGACCTTTGTAAAAAACAAGAAAAGTGACTGTGTAAATGCGGGAGTTTCTTTGTCATGACAAGGCCAACTGCGTTACCTTGTCAATACGACATGAGGGTTAAAGTTACGGTCAACACCTCTTTCTATGGAAGTTGCCACAAGTCAACTCACCATCCCTGCTCGCTCTTGAACTTGTAGACTGACCCCAAGATATGACAGAGAGCACCACCTGCCTTGAAATCCAGGAAACACTTGGCCTAAGGGTGGAAGAGTCACAATGAGGATGGGAAGTCTCTACATACAGGGTACACAAGCTAGACATTTTATAAACATTTATTTTATATGAAAATGTTTTGCTTACAGGTAGCTTGGTAAGAGCAGGGTTGTTGACCCTGCGTCCAAATGCATCTTCCTGGAACTGCAGCAGCTGGACCACCAGACCCGCCAAGGATTTACTGGAGGGGGAGTCATTCTGGACAGACTGGGACCAGACAGTATAAAAACATTTAATAAAATATATCCCAGTGAAAGATACATATATTCATCCAGAGCTGCATGATTTGTCACAAACAGTGCACCACTCTAATGTCAATAAGTAAGTGCAGATGTAGCATATTTGAATAGAAATGGAACAACAATAGATTTGATCAAAGATTGCAATAACATTTTTAAAAAACTACAATAAGTTGATCGGGGTAAATGTCTACTATTATAAGACTTGTGAATATTGTCATAAGAGACATGAAATGCTGGGAAGTGAAAACTAGAGCCTGATTTTAATGAAGCTTTATCATAGGAATTATGTAAAAAAAATAAAAATAAAAGGAGAAAAATGCCAAAAAAATAAATGTATCCTTTGTTTATCTTCTCGATGAAAAAACAATTTCACAAGATGATCTATTAGCTAAGGCAAATAATTGCGTCTTTTCAAAACATAAGGTTAGGTGATGATATAATGATGATCATCAGGACAATGTCATGAAATAGCTCAATTTTAGGGGGCCAAAATAACCTTAACAGGAAATTTTCAAATTTTTCATTTAAAATTGATGCAATGTTGCCAACAATTACAGCCAGTACAACGGCACTCTATTTGGAGCACCCACTGAAACATTGGCCAGCTGAGGTCAAAGATCGGGGTCAAGAACACCAATAGCTTGCAAAGTAGATGTTTTTGCTATCATTGGTCCTGTCATTTACCAAATCTCACACATGAATAACCTCATCAGGGCCGCAGATACATTTCCACTCCTCTCTTGGCAAATAACTACAATGCTGCAAGGGGATACAGGGATAAAAGCCCTCTCTGTGGGAAAATGGGACAAACTGAACTAAACAGCGGAAAAAGCTCACATTAGCCCTGGTGTATTTATAACAAAGACATCATCAAGGAGACCATCTTTGAACCTTAAAAAACACCCATCTTTGCCGTTTTAGATACAGTGATATCATATAAACAAACTCAAGCAACTGGGTTCACGTTTCTGCAGAAGCACGTTTACATGTTTACTTCCTCTGCGTGTAATACCTAGCTGCAAGCCTCCAAAACTGCATCTCCCGAATTCCTCAACCAGATTTCGCGAATTTAACTCACTTTTTTCTTAAACATAACCAGCTTAATTAAGTGTGTCAGTGGGTTTGAAGAGACCGGAGGACCCACTCTTTGTTTGGGTAACTTAGTGGGCGAGAGGAGCCTGAACCGGCTGCAATGCTGTTGTGTTGACAAAACTCACCCAGCGCTCACGCTTCAGCAATGAACACAACCAATTTATGATAACTCTCTGAGCACAAAGTATGAGAGAAGGAATTTTAAAAAAAAGAGTTCAAACTAGAATAGGTTTGCTTCAAATCTGATTGATTGCACGGTGTTCCGTGATTAGCTTTAGGCCCCTTTCTTCTCAATTGCTCATAAGGGAGTTCAGCTGATGTGTTATCAATTGAGAGACTTTTGCAAAAACTAGCTGGGACACCTCCAGCAGCTGTAACGTTAGTCCGCCTCCTGTTTGTTCACGTTTTCGCGGCAAAATGCGTTATTATTATTAACTGCACCGGAGCGGCAGTTGGCCACCTCGCTAACGGAGCGGAGCTAGCTAACAGATAAACAGCTCCACGAACCGTCAAGTTAGACCTTTTTCTGGATGTGTTTTCACATAAACACATGCTAACTGTGCATCGCCTTGAGCAAACAAATAAAAGTAAAGATTCGTATGGCGTCAGTGGGGGTTTTGAGCGGCCGCAGCAGCTAGCTCGGATAGCAGCGCCCCCATTGTGCCAGCGGGCCGCCATAGACGATCACCTTCTTGTAGTGCTTCCCGATCCACTGCCGCACCGTCTCGAACTGGGACACGGTCTCTGAACTCTCCCAGAATTTGGTAGACGGGCCGCCGTCTTTCTTTCGGCCCACTGCGGTCCCGCCGCCGACCGGGCCGGTGGCCGGTCCGCCTGAGCCCGTTCCGCCTGCCGTTGTCGCCGCCGTCGCCATTGTGTGCTTTTTTGTCCGCTCCGTCGTCTTTCTCTCCTCACGGCGTCGCTCACCGTGCAAGTTTTCGAATGATGTTGCGCAGCCGCAGACGTGTTGACATTTTTGAGTCTCGCGAGTTTTCGTATTGGCGGGCTCATGGGAGATGTAGGCAACTTACACGTTTGTTGTTCATAGAAAAGAGTAACTATAAACACATAAACATGATACAAATGCATTTAAATACATTGAGATTTCCATCTTTAGATCATTCCTTCCTAATAACATGCTAGCTAATTATCATTAAAGCTACTATAAAATCAAAACACGTGTTGCTGTTCCAGTCACTGATACACACATATTAAATCACAAAGTCTGAGGCTAAAACCACACAAAAAGTAACACAAAGTTAGCATCCTTACAAGACAAGGAAATAAAGAAGCAGCGTTGTTCTTGTGTTGCAGGGCAGCGCTACTTTGTCCTGTGGTAATATCAACAGAAATTTAAATGTTTTTTTCTTAGTTGAGAGGGCAAAAGAGTGAGACAGATTATTATGGTATGGTATGGTAATGTGGATGATGCGTGTTTAAATGTGCTATTCTTTGCTCAAATTGAATTATTCTCCCTCCAAAATGGTGTACATGCAAAAGAAATATACAGTATGTGCCTAATATGCTACATTGCAAGCATAGTATGACAGCATACATACTTCTGCAAGAGTCTTGTTTTACAGGTGCATATGACAAGCCTCGTTATTTAGCATTTTAAATCCAGGGGATCATATTTTCAGACCCATTACTGACGGCCCAGACTTTATATTAATAATAATAAATTATACAAATTCAGTTTTTTACAATTGGATATCTGGGCCTGTTATACTTCTTAATGTGTGGGAGAAAAGAGTTTGAAGTACATCCATGACTGTTCCATTAATGGCCAACACTGTTTAATACAATTTAAAATCCTCCACAGGCTACACTTTTCCAAGACAAAATTGCATAAAATCTTTCCAGAAGTCTCACCTTTGTGTGATAAATGTGAGTCCATGAAGGCTACCTTATCACATAGTGCTCTTTGCCCCAAACTTTAAGATTATTGGGGTGAAATATTTGGTTTCTTTCTGTGACCTTGGAGGTTCAAATAGAGCTAGACCTTATTTCAATAATTTTGGGAATATCTGAAGAACTAAGGAAATTAAACACAGTGCAACAGTGTCTTCTGGCATATGGTCTTAAAACTGCAAAAAAAGCTGATCTTACTTCTCTGGAAAAAGAATGAGGTCAATTGGGAATTTCATTGCTGTATGATGTGTTTCTGAATAAATGTATTTAAATACAGGGGGGAAAAAATGGATATCTGTGCAAAATACATGCTTTTCCTGCACGTCCTCTCTGCGCTATGGCCAAATCATTCACGCGGAAATCTATCTGATTATAATCTTGATTATTCTAATGAGAAATCAGCATTTACACATACAAATATTCAACATCGTCTTTGGCTAAATAAAAAATAGTATATTGAAACAGACAATTTGACATTAAACTGTATGGCACAATACTTGCACATTTGCTGACGTACAGCGTAGATTAAATGTTACAAAGATAAAAGCCTGATAAATGACCATATGATTGTAAGTGGAACTAGAATTCAACATCAGCATTTGGGAGTTGGGAGAAGCCTGTTAGGTGAAGCTTTAAATCACCTTCGACAAATCCCCTCTGCACAATCTTCTCTGTAACGTTACTATATTGTCTAAAGCATTTTAATTATATGTTTTGCACTTATCTATGAAAATGTAAGGGCTCGTCCGGGATTTGAACCCGGGACCTCTCGCACCCTAAGCGAGAATCATACCCCTAGACCAACGAGCCACGTTTGAATTGCCGTATCTCCCTGATTTCGAAAATTGACTGGACATGCCACGTTGCAAAAACATTATCGTCTTTCTCAACTATTCGAGGCGCCGCTCAAGAGTTTCTTTTCTTAATGTTTGATCGCCATCTAGAGGCGCTTTATCATTCTGCAGCAAGCCACCTTGAAGAAGAGGTCTCATATTAAATCACCTTTTTTATTTTGTCTTCACGTATTACACACACACACACACACACACACACACACACACACACACACACACACACACACACACACACACACACACACACACACACACACACACACACAGCATATCTTTATTAGATAGTCAATATATCAAAATACATAATAAGAGCTAGTCCAGCTAAGACTGAATAAATTGAAGCACGATGCTCTTGTTTGTCAGCTGAGTCTCTTCTTGGCTGCAGAGAGTTTGTGCCTCTGTCCATCAAAGGCCAGGAGGTGGAGCAGGTTTACACCATCTCCTCTTCTCTGAAATAGACAGCGTCATCTCCATCTTGATGTTTGGTCTTGAACGTTTTCGCCTACAACCTAACACCACTCCACCTCCATGTCAGTATATCTCATCTGCCATATTATCAGTTTTATACATGGTCTTCATTTAATTTTTAACTGCCATTATCTCATTTGAATGTCTGCCCACATGACCACAGTTAACCTGGAATCAGGGTTCAATATCCGCATTGGGAGCCTGAGAAACATCCAATTAAGGCAATGACGAAAAATAAAGAGACAGGACTATATCTGTACATCAACCTGATTATAATATTGATAATTCTTTCATATGAATGGGAACACAAAAACATATACAGTATTGTCTTTGGCTGAATAAAACCATTAGTAAATTGAAACAGACAGTATGACATTAAACTGTATGGCACAATACTTGCACATTTGCTGAGGTACAACGTAGATCTCTATCTTATTTTTGTTCGTTTTTACTTACTTGTTGTATCTTTACTTACTTACTTTTTTATCTACATTTTTATACTTTTATTTTGTTTGTTTTTTTAAAAATATAGTTAAATTGTCATTGTTATTGCTGTTATTGATAAATGTTGTGCAAGTTCAGCAAGGACAAATTCCTTGTTTGTGCAAACTCACTTGGCAATAAATGGTTTTGATTCTGATTAGTAAATGTTGTTAAAATAATAGCATGATATATGGCCATATCATTGGAACTACATATGAAATTCAAGATCAGCATTTGAGAGTTGGGGGAAACTTGTTACGTGAAGTTTTAATATTAACAATCTCCTCTATGCTCAATCATGTTTTGAGGATTTTAATCACATGTTCTGCACTTCTAAATGAAAACTTTAGGGCTCGTCCGGGATTTGAACCCGGGACCTCTCGCACCCAAAGCGAGAATCATACCCCTAGACCAACGAGCCATGCACGAGCTGCTTTCCATGTCGTTCGGAAAATTTTCTGGACTTGCCACGTTGCATGAACTTTGTTGTCCTTCCCGACTATTAGAGGCGCCTCTCAGGAGTTTCTTTTGTTAGTGTTTGATCGCCATCTATAGGCGCTTTATTGTCCTGCAGCAAACTACATGTATATAAACCTTGAACATGGTTCTGTAATCACACACTGCACACACACACACACCACACACACGCACGCACACACACACACGCACACACACACACACACACACACACACACGCCTGTATTTTCTTTTCTGCAAAAATAATTGGTCACCGCTGAACAGCACACCTTACAGAAAAACAAAGAAAGCAGCATAGTGTCGCCACAGGATGGAGCCCTCTTGACTCTCACACAGACAGTCAAGTCAATGTGACATGCTTTTATTCCTTCAACATGTTCAGTAAGTCAAAAGAGCAGTACACTAAGCAAATGCACTATAAATGCACAATATAAATGTGTTTTCCTTTATTAGGCTTAAATCAATCTGGTTGTACTTCCAGGTCAGACAAACACACACAGATAAAACAGTAAAAAATAGAGAACATATTTGTGTTGCTGACAGGTAGATCACATAAGACACAACTTCCTAGTCTGATCGCGTGTGCGTTGCATTCTCAGGATTGTAATATTGAAATGTGAAGCCACAAGAGGAGGAGAGATTCATTATATTATGTAATAATACAACTGAAGCGCTGAAAATATGTTTCCACGTTGCTGATGATTCCCATGGATAAATACAAAAACCCATTAATGTATTGGCTGAATTAACATGATTATTAATATTATTGTTATTATTTGCAGCACCAATAGAAGACTGTGTGGCTTTTCCTATGCAAAGTACACGCGTTGTCTAATCAGACTTGGAAGTTGTGTCATATATGATCCAACTGGCAGCGTTTCAACATACCTCTTATGTAACTGTTTCATCTGTGTTTATCTGACTAGGACTGTAATCAGCAAGAACACATGGCATATCTTTATTAGATAGTCGATAAATCAAAAATACATAATAAGAGCTAGTCCAGCTGTGACTGAATGAATTGAAGCACGATGCTCAAAAGCAATTGGAAAAGAATTGCACTCACAACTGCTCTTTTTAATAGTGTAACCGAAAATTGTGTAATTTTGTATCTCTGTATCTTTTGTTTTACGTTTCAAATAGAAAAGCTGTTGACATGACTTTAAAGTATTTGATCTTGAATCTACTTATTAACAAAAGTAGTAGCAGACAAAAACACAGGTATCACATTTGCCTTATCTACATACAAGGACAAAGTCATCATATGGTCAATCATCAATAAACAACAGCATGATAAGAGGTGCACATAAATATCCATGCGTGGTCCACATCAAGTCTTATTCACCAACGAAACATAAACAGCGGCTCCTCGTCTTGCGCGGAAAAAGCGACCCAGTCGGAGCGCATTGTGCACTCATCTGGAGCTGCGTACAATGCTATTGATGGAAATCGTGAATCTGACTACCATGCTGGATCCTGCAGCCACACTGTGGAACAGAGTAACCCCTGGTGGAGAGTGGACCTGCTGGAGTCCTACATCGTCACCTCCATCATCGTCACCAACAGAGGAGACGCCTATGCAGAAAGGCTCAACGGGGCGGAGATTCACATCGGCAACTCTTTAGGAGACAACGGTCTCGAAAACCCAGTGTGAGTGAATGTAATGACTTCTTAAATACAAGGTTTCATTTCAACACAAGGAAATAGTTCTGCAGACGTCAGGCCCCCAAATCCTGAAGCAGCTCATCTTGTGATCGATTATGGAGTCGATCAATAAATGATAGCAACAGTTATTGAACACGTGGCATGTGCTGTTGAAACACTGCCTCTACTCTTTCTCCATACCTCTTTCTTGGTATTATTTCTGACTTTAGATTGAGATATACCTTTCAAGCAGCCCGCTTATAAAAAGAATGAATGCGCTGCTTCTTCTCTCTCTTTTAGGGCTGGGGTGATTGCTCATATCCCGGCAGACAGGTCTTTAAAACTCACTTTTACCAGACGTGTGGAGGGACGTTATGTGACTGTGCTGCTACCCGGTGCAAAAAAAGTACTGACACTCTGTGAAGTGGAAGTCTACAGGTATCGCGCCCCGACTGGTGAGAGCTGAGCACGAGGATGAAGCCACAGAAGATGAGACTTTCTGTGATGCCTCATCTTCTATACAGCCGAGGTCCCACCACAGTTTGAACTACATGCATTTGAATAAAGATAATAGATGATGCACTTCCTGTTACGGACCCATCTCTTAAGCTCTTCTCTGCAAAGTTGCAGACTGTGGATTCTTACACAATTCAACATTGAAACAATACTCCTGCCACTGCATCCTTTAAGTTTTACAGTGCTGATCCAAATTGAAAACAGGCCTCTTCTCAACTCTCCATGACTTCTCCATGTATTACTGCAGTACCTTCTGGAAAGCTATAACATGGCAACAATGTGCAAACACTGAATTTCAGTTTCAAGGCATACACAGATTGGGGCAACTTTGTTCTGCAGAAAGCATCAAGTTAAATAAATGATCAGTGCTGTTGTTTGCAAATGTGTTCTTTATGCAGGAGAGAACTTGGCACTCCAAGGAAAAGCCACACAGCCGTCACTGCATTCTGCAGGCCTGGCATATTATGGCATAGATGGGAATCGTGCCACCAACTGGAGCCAGGCGTCTTGTACTTACACAGACCAAGACTTTAACCCCTGGTGGCGAGTGGACCTAGGCAAAGCCCATAAAGTGTTTTCTGTCAACATGACCAACTACATAGATCCTAATTTACAACTCGTTGGGGCTGAGATCAGAATTGGAGATTCTCTTGATAACAACGGCAACAGCAATCCCAGGTAGTTTAATGTCCATCAACTATAATACTACTATAACTAGAAGTTTGTGATTATTGGATATATGTCATAGGATTTGCTTGTAAGCACATTAATCCTCAAAATGAATAGAAAGAATAAATATTCGTCATATCTTAACATTATCCGATGTTCATCAAATTACTTAGTATCTTTTTAGTCAAACGATCATTCGGTGAGTTAACTCATTAATTCCTTCTTCCGCTAGGTGTGCTGTGATCTCAAGAATCGCTCCGGGTTTCACTGAAAGCTTCCAGTGTGGCGGGATGGACGGTCGCTACGTCAACATCGTCATTCCTGGAAGAAGCGAGCACCTGAGCCTGTGCGAGGTGGAGGTGTACGGCTCCGGACTGGATTAGGTTCATGATAAAGCATCTCAGTTCCATTGAATATGAAATCAACATAATCTTCCTCAGGAAGGAATGATTCACTTCAGGACTGTTGAATTGGACTGCATTATTTTTAGCCAAGTATAATGTAATGGCAAAATATAGTATTATAATGTTATGTCAAGATAGCGCCAACTGATTTAAATGTTTCTCAGAGGTGGTTGAACCAGATGGTGGAGAGGGAAGGAGGTCAAAGACCTATTGTTTGTCCTCTCTTCGTTTTTCTTTGTTTCACTGTGGTTTGGCGGCGTAACCCTCATCATGTATGAAGTAAGGTTGTGATTGTTGTTTCATTGAATCTTGTGTCACAGGCTGCTCTGAGTAGCTGCTGCAAACTTTTCCTTCTTGCAAGAATAAACAGACGGAAGACAACTTTGATTCAGAGACTCCACTCCTCTTTAGCAGAAAATCTTCCATCATATTACCAAAAAAAATAACTGGCAACTGTTTGGATCTTCAAAGGTACCAGACAAAAACACAAGATGAGACGCAAACTATATCTCCCAAAATGCATTCTGGGAAGAAACATCCTATTATCAAACTAAACACTCTGACAACAAATGAGCAAGAAAAAAGATTTGATTAACAGCAGACATTTTGGCAAAGGTGTTACTTATACAAATTAAATGTACACTATGCACGAATAGGCTGAAAAAAAATTATCCCCTTTCAATCATCAATTGTGCCCCACTAAGTGTGTGGCGATGTTTGTCTCTGCAGAGACTCGTGCAGGAACCGTGCAAAAGATGCCTGTTCGGATCGGGCAAATGCTCGGCCGGGGCAAAACACCCTGTACTGTCTCAGGTCAGAAGCACCGTTGATATACAATCTGTTTTACTGGGAATAACACACTCTAACTATCATAATAATATGTATATTTGTATTGCATTTAACCTACAGTGACATTAATGTTGCATATTTAGGCCTACATATGAGTTTGTAAGAACGTTGTACTTTTGTCTTTGTTTTAATCTTGTTTTGTTTTGTAAAGCTGTTGCAGATTTGTTTTTTGACTGAAGTGAGAATTTTAATTTCTAATTCTGAAATGTTCTTTGTTCTCTCACTGTCAGCAGATAACTATATAAAAAGGTAAATAAAAACATCCCACCTTTGTTTCTTTAGCCTGTTTGTTTTCTTTGAACATATATTCATTTTAGGTATTTTCTTTTTACATTTTCAAGAGTGCAGGAGATGTAGTTTTAGAAAACACAGGACATAAGAACCAGACTAGATTTGAACTTCAAGAACAACATAAGGAAGCATTAGTCACTTAGTGTATATTCCCAAGCAAAGTGCGTTATTCAAATGACCTCAAATGTATTTTCTCACAGTGAACCGTTGGTTTTTAGGACTCCTGGGAATCAAGTGCTCTGCTTTGCACAGTTGGTAATACATCTTTTCCCTTTGTAACAATCATTTTGTGAACATTTACATCTTTAATAGCAAGCAATGGGGTTTGGTGAGTGCCACAGACTGGAGATGGTGTGAACCTGCTGCACCTCCTGGCCTTGGACGGACGGACAATCTCTCTGCAGCCAGGAAGAGTCTGATACCAGCGGATATACGAGCGAGCTCTCTCCAATGAGCATAATTTAATTTAAATCTGTCATTGCTGAACAAGCACACGGCACGAAAAACAAAGAGCAGCATAGTGTCGCCACAGGATGGTGCCTCTCCACCCTCACACAGACAGACAGTCCAGTCAATGTAACATGCTTTTATTCTTCCATTGTGAAGGAAATAAAAAGAGCAATATACTGCACAAAGAGATGAAACAGTAAAAATAGAGAATATATTTGTGTTGCTGACAGGTGGATCACATGAGACAAAACCTATGATATATTGTGTGTGCGTTCTCAGGATTGTAATATTGAAGTGTGACGCCACAAGAGGAGAGATAAGGTCCATTATAATATGTAATAATACAACTAGAGGAGCATTGAAAATGTGTTTGATGATTGACATGTATGAATATAAAAACTCACTAATGTATTGGCTGAATTAACATGATTACTGACTGGGTCGCTCCTCCAAATGTTCTTATATTAAGACATATAGATATATTTTCATTGGATTACCTCTAGTTTAACTAGCTTTAACTATCCGTTAGCTAGCGAGTAAAGCTTTAAGGGACAGTTCACCCCGAAAATCACAAATACATATTTTTCCTCTTACCTTTTGTGCTATTTATCAATCTGAATGATTTTGTTGAGAGTTGTGTGTAGAGTTTTGGAAATATTGGCCGTAGAGATGTCTGCCTTCTCTCTCATACAATAGAGATGGCACTCGGCTTGTGGTGATCAAAGACCCCAAAAATACATTTGAGAAAATTGTTCAATGCTCACAACAATGTCTGGGGATTATCTTGAGTAACCGGGTCATGATTTCTAGAAAGAAACATTGGTGTTGACTTTTTTAAATGTATATTTTTGTCGCTTTGAGCACCACAAGGCCGAGAGTCAGCTAGTTGTTATATTCAAGTGAAGGCAGACAACTCCATGGCCCATGTCCCCAAAACTCTGCAAATCACACCAAGAGAACCTAGTTGATGAATAGCACTCCGGGTAAAAGGAGAGTCGAACTGTCCCTTTAAGCTATGATCGCCCCATGAGCATCAGATGGACATCACCAATGTAAAATGTCTCTGTTACACATTATGAACCTCCTAATCCAGTCTGGAGCCGTACACCTCCACCTCACACAGGGTCAGGTACTCGCTTCTTCCAGGAATGACGATGTTGACGTAGCGACCGTCCATCCCGCCACACTGGAAGCTTTCAGTGAAACCTCCAGGGATGCTTGTGATCACAGCACACCTAGCAGTACAAGAAATTAACATGAACTCACAGAATGATCGTTTGAATACTCTAATTAATGTAAGTCACTGTAAAACTTTCCCAAACAAATGTCCTTACATAAAACACAATTCTAAGCAAACCCTGTGACAACAATCCATGAATTCCTCATGGACTGTAAACTATACCTGGGGTTGTTGTTGCCGTTGTTTTCAAGTGAATTTCCAATTAGGATCTGAGCTCCATTAAGTCGTTTTGGCACAGAATCTATGACATTGGTTATGTTGACAGAAAACACTTGATGGGTTTTGCCCAGGTCCAGTCGCCACCAGGGGTTAAAGTCTGGGTCTGTGTGAGTACAAGACGCCTGGTTCCAGTAGAATGCACGATTCCCATCAATGGCGTTACTTGCAACGCCTGTAGAATACAATGACGACTGTGTGGCTTTTCCTTGGAGTGCCAGGTTCTCTCCTGCATAAAGGACATACGTATTTACAAACATCGGTACTGATAGATGGTTCAACGTGACGTTTTCTGCAGAACAAAGTCAATGTCTTGAAAGCGATGTTTCAAACTATTTGCACATTGATGCCATTTTCTAGCTTTCCAGAAGACACTGCAGTTGAAGATGGAGAAGTCATGGAAAGTTGTAAAGATGCCTGTTGATTATTTGGATCAGCACCGAGAAACCTAAAGGATGCACCAGCAACCAGCAGGAGTTCGTGTGTCAATCAGGTTTTATGTATTGGCAAATCTTAACTTTTTAGAAAATGTGTCTTTGAACGATTGACTCACGCTTTCAAAATAAATCAGCTGTTCTGGTGAGTCTTGATATGTTTTGGATTGTCAGACATTTTAGGTAGTTAAATGTAAGACACATTTAGCTCAAAAACATACAACTTTGCAAAAAAAGACATTCATAAGCAACAAGAAGCGCATGCATTTTGCCCATTGTCTAAATAACTCTGTTCAAACTGTGGTGGGACCTCGGCTGTATAGAAGATGAGGCATCACAGAAAGTCTCATCTTGTGTGGCTTCATCCTCGTGCTCAGCTCTCACCAGTCGGGGCGCGGTAGCCGTAGACTTCCACTTCACAGAGTGTCAGGAGTCTTTTTGCACCGGGTAGCAGCACGGTCACATAACGTCCCTCCACACGTCTGGTAAAAGTGAGTTTTAAAGACCTGCCTGCCGGGATATGAGCAATCTCCCCAGCCCTAAATGAGAGAGAAGAAGCAGCGCATTCATTCTTTTTATAAGCGGACTGCTTGAAAGGTATATCTCAATATAAAGTCAGAAATAATACCAAGAAAGAGGTATGGAGAAAGAGTAGAGGCAGTGTTTCAACAGCACATGCCACGTGTTCAATAACTGTTGCTATCATTTAGTGATTGACTTATAATCAGTCACAAGATAAGCTGCTTCAGGATTTGGGGGCCTGACGTCTGCAAAACTATTTCCTTGTGTTGAAATGAAACCTTGTATTTAAGAAGTCATTACATTCACTCACACTGGGTTTTCGAGACCGTTGTCTCCTAAAGAGTTGCCGATGTGAATCTCCGCCCCGTCGAGCCTTTCTGCATAGGCGTCTCCTCTGTTGGTGACGATGATGGAGGTGACGATGTAGGACTCCAGCAGGTCCACTCTCCACCACGGGTTACTTTGTTCTACTGTGGCGGTGCAGGATCCAGCATAGTAGTCAGATTCACGATTTCCATCAATAGCATTGTACGCAGCTCCAAACAAGTCTGCATTACGGTTTGACTGGGTTGCTTTTCCGCGCAAGGCCACATTCTCTGTGAGGGCGACGGAAAGAAGACACATTTAAATATTTGATTTGAACAAAACTGCAATAACCTTGTCTTATTGGCCATGTTAAGATTATAAGAATATATTGAGGCCTCGTACAAATCAAAATGGATACCATACAGAAGTAGAAAATATTTGCCCTCTTAGGTCAGCTAAGGTTAACTACAGTTCAACTGAAAGTCTTTGTTTTCCGTAGTTGCATCCAGATAAGAGAAACCGAATGCTCTAGTTAGCTCGCCGCATGGTTATCAACACCTGATAGATTACTTTCTTTTCCAGGCGCTCTCTAGCGCAATTTCTTGCTTTTTCACAGACGCCTTTTGTCTTATAGGCTTGAAGCTAGCTTAGTTTGCAACACTGAAGACACACATCCTAAGCACTGACACCCCCTGCACACACACACACACACACACACACACACACACACACACACACACACACACACACACACACACACACACACACACACACACACGCACACACACACACACATTTCCGGAAGGCGTCGAGAGCCAAGAGGCAAGAACCAACCCTGCTCTCCACCAAGGAGCTCTCAAAGTCTAAACCAGTAGACGCCCCCCTCTTAGTCCTGTCCAATCAACGGGCTCGCAAGCGGAAGCCACGCGTGCCCCAACGTCTCGTCTCGACCAATCACAATGCTTTGATAAACAATACAAAAGTTAGGACTTCACATGGAGAAGCTGCCCTTTTTCTCGTCTCCCCGAGAGTTGAGAAATTGACCTGTGCACGTTCTGATTTGCTGTCGTATCTTTGCTGAATAAATATCTGTGTTCAACTTTATCACGACGTCCAGCCTCTTCCTCCTGAGACCAATGTGATCTGGAATATTTTTTTCATTCAACAGCCACCTGGGGGCAGCAGGAACCAGTTGGGAACACAACATATGATATAATACATCGCCACCTTTTAAATTGATGTGGCAAACTTGTGAGCAAATGGTTGCTTATCGACACATCCAACAGTTACAGATCAACATGATCGAGTAATGTTGGAGTGCACCTGATGAATCAACCCAGTATCTCTGCCGGTCGTGAAATACAAACAAAATGCAATCTCATGGTTTCTTGTCCAGTGACTTGTCCGTATTCTTCATGTCACTCAGCACAAAAACAATGTCAAAGGAAAATCAATTAGACTCCTTTTTGGTAGTGGACACATAAATTAAATTGATCTAAAATCTCCTCCTTTCAAACACCTCTGAAACGTCTTTCTGCATCTCTTATTGTTTCTAAATGTATCACTTAAATAAATATAATGTATAACAAATATAGTTAGATCCTACTTACGATAGGTGTAAGCCGAACACGTCCCCAGAAGGAGCAGGAGAGGCAGAACTGAACTGTTCATTGTTCTGGTGACACAAACAAGAGACTCAATAATTCATATAATGAAACTTCAGGAATAAACATTGTTAATAATAATAAGTGTAATAATACTGTTTGGAATTTACAACAATCCTTCTTCCAGATGTTTGATATCCAAAGTGCTCACACGTTAATCAGCTGTTACAAGAAGAATAACTGGTGGCAAAGAAGAAACTGTATTTAAAGGCATCGTAATCTTCAACTGCAACGTACCTTGACTTGCAAAATGCACTCAGGAGAAGACGAGGAGCTGCTGTTTATGTCTTGTTGCTGAATAAGACTTGATGTGGACCACACAGGGATATCCATGTGCACCTCTTATCATGGCACATACTGTTGTTCATTGATGATTTACCACATGGTGACTTTGTCCTTGCATGTAGATAAGGCTAATTTCAGAGTTTTTGTGAGATTTAAATAAACTTGAGCTTTGCTAAAAACCCACATTACAGTAAATACTATTCCAGCATCGAGAGGTTGAAGGGTTTCAAATAATAAGACTGGAGAATGTTGCATTTTCCTTATAGTCCAGCCAATATGTGAAATCCATTTTCGCTTTTTCATTCAAGCATGAAACTTGATACACTTGTACATGTCAAGGCCCTAATTATTTCCATGTCACATTTTGACGTCTGCCTTCTCTCGAATATAAAGGGACAATCTGACACTTGGATTTTAGTGCTCAAATTTGTCCAGAAATCCAATTAAAAGACCAACATTATCCTGCTATTAAATATTGTCTTTGCAATCAAAGCTTGGTATGTTTTCTTCTTCCGCGCCCCATTGTTGTCCAAAGATTATTCAAAAGCCACACTGTTGAACTATTTCACAAAGTTCCTGCATTAGCATGAACACACAAACTGAAGTTTATTTAGAAAAGTACATTATGAACTGAAAGATTTAAGGTCTTAAAACTACATTTTAGGTTACATCACAGCATTGGTCAAATGTGGATTGCAAAATTGTAAACACACAATTTCATGAATAACATGTCAAAAATGTGTCACGTGTAGTACTTGCTGTTCACTGTAAATTCCATAATAAATCTGGTTGTACTTCCTGGTCAGATAAACACAGAGATAAAACAGTAAAATGTTTATAATTTGCCTTATCAGGTGGATAATATTGAGGTCACAGTTCAGGGTTTTATTTTGAAGTTCCTTGTCTCCCGGTTGTCCTCTGCTTCCGGTGCATTTAAACCCTGTTTGTTTCCTGCCCCGCTGTCTGTTCGTCTGTGTATATCGCTGCGTATATATACACACCGTACAGCCATGTGTTCATATGCTCCGTTCTTTGTGTTCTCCCAACCTTCTTTCCATGAGCCGTCACTCTGTGTCAGGGTTTGAGTTGTGTTTCTTGTTTTATTTTGTAGTCTTGTGTCCTCTGTGTCTCTGCACTTCCTGCCCTGGTGGTTGTCTGGGATTGTCCGTCTGGTTCCTGATTGTGTGTTCCCTTCACCTGTGCTGCCCTCATTGTGTCCACCTGTTGCTCGTTACCTCCCTCTTATTCACAGCAGACATTTTGGAAAAGGTGTTACTTATAAACATTAAAGGTAAACTATGAATTATCACTTGTGACCCACTAGGCAGTAATAACACAAACCAACCCCACTTGTATCATAATAATGATGTGTATATTTGTATTTAACCTGCAGTCACAATAATGTTGCATATTTAGGCCTACATATGAGTTTGTAAGAACGGTGTATTTTTGTCCAGTTAAAATACATTTTAAGGACAGCCTTTTTCCACCTACGTAACGTTTAAAAAATTAGACACATCCTGTCTCACAGCGATGCAGAAGATTGTGGTCATACATTTGTTAATTCTAGATAACTGCAATTCTTCCTTATAAGGCTTCTCTAATACGTTGCTTAAAACTCTCCAATTGATCCAGAATGCTGCAGCTCGTGTACTGACAAACACCAAACAAAGAGATCATATTACTCCTGTATTAGCTTCACTGCACTAGCTGCCTGTAAAGATAATAAATCAACTTTAAAATTCTTCTCTTCACCTACAAAGCTCTACAAAACTCAAGGCGTCAGAACAGCAGTCCACAACCAATGGGTGACGTGACGATGATTACATCCACTTCATATATACAGACTGTTACACATTAAAGAAAACATACTTTATAATATATTTTACATTTCTGCTCTGCACCGTTCCTTTAATAATTATGATTTTTATTTTGTATTATCAAAGAGGCACTCTCAGTATCATATTCTGGCAAGTACAGTTTAAGTAAACTGGAGAGAGTTGGATTATGATTGTGTGTTTTCAGAGGGAGAAACAGAGAAGTAGCATTTGAGATGTTGAAACAAAAAAACAAAGTGATACAGGAAATAAAAGATAAGTTTTAGGCAACGTGCATATTGCGCAAAAAACTGGACGTTTTAAACATGAACTATTCAGGTCAAAAGCACATAAAACAGCTGACAGAAGCTATTTTTCCTAACATGTTGTTGAAGGAACAGATTGCAAAAGACCTCCAAAATCACAAACACATATAAAGTATCATAAAGTTAAGTCTTGAATCAGACTGACAGCTTTGCTTCTCTGAAGTTGTTGCTCATATCTTTGTATTATACTTCACCACTTTATGAATTGCTCATTATTTGCTCATTCTCAAACAATGCAGAGGCCGTAAAGATTGTCCAGAAAGCAATAATGAAAGAAGTACTACAAGTTACTTCAGTAAACGTAGCAACACCACTCTGTGAATAATACTCTATTTATTACAAGTAAAAGTCTTGCATTCAATATTGTACTTAAATATAAGAACTAAAGTATGAGGTAGCTCCTTTTGAGAATGTTATATTAATATTATATAGACTATATTGACAGATAAGCAGCATTTTATTACCACAGGTGGTTGAGTTGGGGCTATTTGTTAATATGCACTGATGGATAGTTTCATCCAAAATAATGTATCATGCTTCATTATTTGATGACGTTTTGATTGTGAAATCATCTTCACAGTCACAAAGTAAGGGAAAGGGAAATACATGTGCATGGGAGTAAACCGATGGGATGTGATTGGATAAGTGTTGAAGATAAATATGATCAGATTTCTGATGATTGGTTGGATACAGTTTCACTGAGACGCATATAAAGAGCACAGGAGTTTTTTCTCTTTTTCATTGAATCATCCGACTGTTGGGGTCTCCAGGTAACACTTTTCATTTATTTTGTTGCATCATATTCTTACATCAATTTCTGAGTACCTTTCGCATGTCGATATGTACCTCTGCAGCACATGGAAGCACATGCTAGTTTGAATAGTTTTAACCATTTTTGTGAAATTTATTTGAACACTTATGTTTATGCACTCTTTCCTACTTTGAACTACAACTGCTGAACAGCAGTTTCCCTCTGGATGAAGTTCTATTTTATCTTATTGTCAAACTCTAAGACATTCAACATCATTGTTATAATCACAAATTTTACACAAGTTATAAGGAATAATATGATGTGTACTATGAAAAAATATGGTTCATTCTCTCAACCAGAATGATGAAACCCATCATTCTTGTTCTCCTGCTCCTCCTGGAGACACGCTCAGCTTACACTTACGGTGAGTATGATCTGAGAGTGTGGAGTCGTTCTTGTGAAGTATCACTTGGGTGCAAGTAGGTCTGTTTTGTTAGCAAGAAAAGTAACTAGTATTATCATGCATATTCGTGAGTTTAATATTTGGTTTTGCATGTTTTGTCTTTACTTGCAGTGTGTTGCGCTTTCAGAACCCTTGTTAAGTTTGTTAGACACAGATTTCAGTTTAACAATTCCCAAGTGATCTTCCTTTGTGTTTTCATTCACAGAGAACGTGGCCTTGCGTGGAAAGGCGACCCAGTCAGCCCGCTATGAGCACGCCTTTGGAGCGGCCTACAGTGCTATAGATGGAAACCGTAATTCTCATTTCCATGTCGGATCCTGTTCCCACACTGAAGAAGGGACGGACCCCTGGTGGAGAGTGGACCTGCTGGACTCCTACATCGTCACCTCCGTCATCATCATCAACAGAGGAGACTGCTGCGACAATAGGCTCAACGGGGCAAAGCTTCACATTGGCAACTCTTTGAAGAACAATGGTGCCGCAAACCCAGAGTAAGAATATACATCCAGCAGTTCAAAGTTGTTGTTTCTTTAAATTTCTTTTTTTTTGTCAGTACGTCTGGGAATCATGCTCACCTTCACCTCTGCTCGGAACATTTTCACATTTTAACTTTTTAACTTCTTCACGTGTAGCGCCGCCCCGTTAGCACAGTTAGCTGGAAGCTAACGGCTCAGCTGCCGCTATGCCCTTTAAATGTTATTACCACAAATATATCAAAACATTTTTTTTTTGTATTTGTTATCCTCTTGAAAGAAAATAGTATAATTATGCTGACACAAGAGACATTTTGAATTTAAACACGCTTGTTTTTTTTTCATCTTCATGTTAAGGACTGCAGGTCTCTCTCTCTCTCTCTCTCTCTCTCTCTCTCTCTCTCTCTCTCTCTCTCTCTCTCTCTCTCTCTCTCTGTCTCTCTCTCTCTCTCTTTCAGGGTTGGTACAATTCCTAAAACTAATTTAGACTCACCGTTTACTCTGACTTTCACTGAACGTGTGGAGGGACGTTACGTGACTGTGCGTGTACAGGGTATGAGGAAAATCCTCACACTGTGCGAAGTGGAGGTCTACGGGTACCGTGCTCCTACTGGTAAGATTTTGAGCTATTACATGAATTAATGTGAATAATAATATAATATGAAACCAGTTTTTTTCACCTTTAAAAATGTTCTTTATTCATGGCTTATCAGGTTCATTTATATAAAAAAATAATCAAACTCTAAATGGTGGTTAATTATCTGCATCCCACATAATACCTTTCATTTTGCATTTAAACTTTGACATCTTCTCCAGAAGAAGTGAGTGATACTTTTAGGTATACTTTAGTGAATTTTACGTAAGTGTACTGTAAATGGTGATTATTTCTGCTTTGATCATAAATCCTACATTATATTTAGACATTTAATCCCATTGTCTTAATGGGTCATTGGAGATATTAAATTGAACATTGCAAGAAAAAACAAAAGAAAGCATCCGAGGTCACGCATGACGCTTGTGCATTCTTTTGTTGCAACAACTGCAAAGAAGCCCAGGGAGCACTTCTCACATGTGTACTATTGTTTGTTCTGCAGGAGAGAACCTGGCACTCGGGGGGAAAGCCTCACAGTCGTCACTCTTTATGTTTGGCACTGCTTCCAACGCTATAGATGGGAATCCGAACAGCCATTGGGAGGACGGCTCCTGCAGCCACACCAAAAACAACATCGACCCCTGGTGGAGACTGGACCTGCGCAAAACCCACAAAGTGTTTTCGGTGAAGATAACCAACCGAGATGAAGACCACGACCGACTCAACGGAGCCGAGATCCGCATTGGAGATTCCCTCGCAAACTACGGCAACAACAACACCAGGTAGTTTACAACCTGTTCATTTAAAATCCACGGTTTCTCCATTGACATCTTCACATACATTTGTATTTTATATTTCCACACAACACACTTGACAGCTGCTGACTGAGTTGTTTTCATATCTTCTTGACAATATTTCATTGTTTAATTTTAATGGTTTTATTTCCTTTTTCGGAGTCAACAACGCCACTTCTGTTTCCTCTGCCAGGTGTGCTGTGATCACCAGTATCCCATCAGGTGGTGTCGGTGAGTTCCAGTGCAATGGGATGGACGGTCGTTACGTCAACGTGGTCATCCCAAGAGAAGAGTTTCTGAGTCTGTGTGAGGTGGAGGTGTACGGCTCTCCCCTGGATTAGGGATGTCTTCTTTTATTAACACACTTTTGGTTTGCTGTCACTATCTGCTGCAGGATAAAATTGCTTGTCATCAATAATGAAATACAATTAATTCATACACAAAGCCTATTGTTTCTTTCATTTCATCCTTATCGGTCTGAATAAAAGCTTTTTTTCTTGTATTTAAAGTTTTATCGACCACAACCGTGTGAAACATTTAGGATATACAGGAGAGAAAATGTAGCATCCTGAGTGGAGGCAATAAACATAAATATACTGTTGTATTCAGGGATACGATAATTAAATATAGTTCTTTAATAAGAGTTTTATGAACTTTGGGCTGTTGACTTGAATCTGAAGCCGAGACATCCCTCCTAAAGCGAACAGCGATGTGGACTTCAAACACATGATTTTCACCCAGGAGACCAGTGTTCGTGTCCAGTGTGAAAAAAAAAGAAACTTTCACTTTAAGCTTTTATTGTTGTTTTTAATACAGTTGTTTTCTTGTCAAAAGCCTAAAAGAGTATGGAAATGTGTGTTTTGAAAAATCTTCAATGAAATAAAGCTAAGAAGACAAATGACTTCTCTAGGTGTTTGTAACATTCAAGACAAAAAATCAATAGTGCTCATGGCAAATATTTTATTTTTTAAAATACAGACAAAATAGACAAATATTATAAAAAAACATCTGACACACACTAACGTCTGACAGGAAAAACAAATGTTTATGCGTTTTCGGAAAGTGTGACGAGAGCCCCACTCTTCAAAAAAACGGGCACTTGACAAGATCACTTCCACGCCGTGAAAACTCTTTGTACGAGTAGTACATTAAAAAAAAAAAGTTCTGAAATGTCACAGATTAAATGTGTCCTTTTTGATTTGTTCGACCGCTCGCTCTGGCACATTTAATCTCACCACAGCAATTTCTAAATAAGGAATTTGTGTTAGTTTTTTGTCATCGTACTAATTTAATTAGTTACATTTTCATACACAAAGTTCATACACAAAAAAAAACACATTGAAGCTGAGTCTTTTTAGAAAGGAAAAACCTATCACTGAATATTTAACAAGTGGTTATCAATAGTTGTGAAGGACATGGCACCGTGTTGGAGGACTAACCAACAGATTTCCAAGTGTCTGTGCGGCTAAGAGTCAAACTTGGAAAAATGTAAGGCCAAAAGTTAGATGAGAAGATCGATACCACTCTAGTATGAAACTATAGAAAACTATAGTTAAATATGAAACTATAGAAAACTATAGTTAAATATGAAACTATAGCCAGCAGACGTTGGTAGTATAGCTTAGAAACAGCAAGCTTGGGTCTCTGAAATGCAATAACCTGCCTCCCAGCAGCTTTAAAGTTATTAGTTAATTAACAGGCTATTTTTCATTTGTTTAATCTGCAGAACAATTGTGGCTTTGCAGAGGTTTTCATGCTGGGCTATTTCTTGACCTCAGCTTCCAGTCTTTGTGCTAAGCCAAGCCCGCTGCTGCTGCTGCTGCTGCTGCTGCTGCTGCTGCTGCTGCTGCTGCTGCTGCTGCTGCTGCTGCTGCTGCTGCTGCTGCTGCTGCTGCTGCTGCTGCTGCTGCTGCTGCTGCTGCTGCTGCTGCTGCTGCTGCTGCTGCTGCTGCTGCTGCTGCTGCTGCTGCTGCTGCTGCTGCTGCTGCTGCTGCTGCTGCTGCTGCTGCTGCTGCTGCTGCTGCTGCTGCTGCTGCTGCTGCTGCTGCTGCTGCTGCTGCTGCTGCTGCTGCTGCTGCTGCTGCTGCTGCTGCTGCTGCTGCTGCTGCTGCTGCTGCTGCTGGCCGTAGCTTCACGTAGCTTCACGTAGCTTCACGTAGCTTCACGTAGCTTCACGTAGCTTCACGTAGCTTCACGTAGCTTCACGTAGCTTCACGTAGCTTCACGTAGCTTCACACAGGCCTCATATGGATCTTCTCATTTAACTCTTGGCATAAAAGCCATTAAGCGTATTTCCTGAAATATTCATTATATGCACCCTGAAGAAGGAACCAACAACTGCTACCATTTACACAAAATCCACTGCTACAAATAGTTTGGATTGGCTGTTCCAGAGCTAAAAACACATCTTTAATGTGCGACTGCCCCCCGAATACGCAGCTTTAATAACAAGACCTCCTTTGGCAATAAACAGTATTTAAGATACACAAAGAACCTTTTGAAGGCCGTACATTGGTATTTTACACACAATTTGGGTATTTACAAAAACATTGTTATCGGGTACAGTTAAGAGGAAGTCTACTTGTTTTGACATGTTTCCGCCAGTTTATAACTAAATTAAGAATGAATGCTCATTCTTGATTATGTGAACTTTTGTTTAAAACGTCCTTGAGTGAACTCCATGGGACATCATTCCCAAACCCCAATAGTAAAATTATGTAACTTGTCCGATGATAACATTCTGCGTAATGATCTGTGCTTCTGTTGCACAGCAAGTTAATAATTTCGGAGTGATGGGCCATTTTTAGGACTATTGAGGTTTGGGAATAATGTGCCGTCAGACTAATTGGATGGCACCAATTCCAACTGGACGCCAAGTTACATAGAGTAAAAATGTTTTTAAAAAGCTTCCAAACATAACATAATTCCCCCTCCCCCATCGTTCCAAAGACTCCTAAAACACTGTTGGCTTGGAATACTTCACCCAAGAAGAGTATTGGTTGTATAAATCTCTCAGCAAAAGTAACAAATCAGTAAGGAAGACTGACGGAGGCTGAAAGAAAAGGTGAACCAGGAAATGCTTTGTTTGCAATAGTTAGGTGAAGATGTGGATTTCCTTGAGCCCATGAATGAATACAAGACACTTGGGTAATGCTGGACAGGGTTTTCAGAACATCTTTCACATGTTAAATAATCTTTTTTGCCGTTTTCTGTTTGGCCTCCGTCAAAGTCTGTTTGCATTGATGTGCCAACACCATTCGAATAAAAACTTTGTTTGGGACCATCGTGAGCTCACGATGGTTTTGGGGTACCTATTCACTTTGAAGTTTGCATAAAAATGACTCGCACAAATAAATTATAAAAATAGCCTGCGACTGAAAAGTCCTTTCAGAGATCAACACTGTGCATAACAATAGAAGAAGTCAGCTTATGTCAAGTTTGCAAAGGGTATTGCTTCACAGTATGTGGACATCGTCGATTTCTCCTGCCAGACAAATTGCACTTCCTTTGCAAAAGTAAAAGAAAATTGCGAAACAATACTGATGTTTGAACGACATCTCTCTGAGGACACTGTTTTCTTAAAACTAAAGATTCTATAGAACAGAACCAATGCAACAACCTAAATGAAGCGCTAGGACACTGTTTGGCTTTCACTTGGGCACCAAAGTGCGTCACGGAAACGTCGCTGGACGACAAAGATGGAGCGATAGGGATGATCGGCGAAACAGGGAGTACCTTTAAATCCTCAAAACTGCCAGCGCACCAAGAGTGGAGAGACGACATGGTGAAGTGTTGAGGCGTTTCCAACCGCTCAGTGAATCAGAGCACCGCAAAAAAGAGGAATTGTGTGTGTGTGTGGGAGGAGGCGGGGGGGGGGGGGGGGTGAGTAAAAAGCAGTGGCTGATCAAAACCTTGTAAAAGTGGTGAAAAGGACAACTGAACGAGTTCACAACACGGTGTTATCTGAGGTCTTTGGTAGCTTTGGGGACTTTGAGAACTTTGTAAATATCGTTGGCGAACACTGTGGTGAAGTAGGGTGTTGAGCTCCTGGACATGTGGGTGCAGAAGGGAATTCTACCAGCATTAAGGGGGTCCTCAACGTCCCAGATCTCTGGCATGCTGCACCCGGGCCTGGGCAGAGGGAGAGAGAGGGAGAAGGAGAGGGAGAGAGAGAGATTAACAAGAAACAGAAGAATCTCTGACCAGCATTTTAACTAAATTAAAATCATCTTTCTGAATAAAAACAAAAACCCAAATGTGAAAGAAAAACGTGGTCCTGGGTAACAATGCTACGAGGGCACTCGTGGTGTTGGGGTACCTGGTTCGCCTGGTGCACCACGAGTCCTCCAATACGAAGAAGTCGACTCCGAGCTTCATCAGGTTCCCCTTCACCGTCTCTCCAGACATGCGGCTGTACATGGAGTAGACCAGCTTGGTTCTCTCCCTGCGAGAAATCAAATCAACTACCGTTAGGGCTGGTTAATACATCGTGATATGAGATTTTGGCTATCTTAATCTAGCATAAATCTTGTCTTTTCCCTGTTTGTAAAGGCTGCATTGCAGGACAGTGATTTTCTGTCCTTGGCAGATTGTTCTAGTTGTTCTATATTTAGCTTTTACCCACGTAGTCATATCAACATGATGACCAGGATTATTTCGAAAAATATGATTGTGTAAAAAAAATGTTCAAGTCCTTTGGGTGCAACGATACAATATTGTTGCAATATTGATATCAAGGTATTTGGTTTGAAATAGAGAGATGTTTGATCTTCTCTACATCATCCTGCCCTAATTACAGTCACAGTAAATGCTGAAGAACAGCCGTCAAACAATTGATGACATAAGAAACTCATGCAAATCACCAATATTACAGAAGCCTTTAACCTCCCACAAAGTGAATGAAGACTGAATCAACCACAAAGCTCTGTTTCTTAATGCACTTTGAACTGCAAATATGTGGCTAACATCCACTCTTGCCTGTCCAGAAAATGAGCCAACACAAGAGTTTCATGCTCCCGTAGATCAAACCTCATTTTAAATACTTAACATAAATTCAACTTCAAGACAAATGTATCCGTCCGTGTATTTTGCAGCCAACGGATTTTCGTTTTGAAATGAGTAAACCAAAATCAGGAAACAGCTCGTTTCCCGATTTCCGTTTAGAAATATGAAAACAAAAAAACGGAAAATGACCCATTTTTTTGTATTTGTTTTGATAATAGAAAACGGAAAAGGAAAAACGACGCGTTATCTGATTTTCTTTGATGTGCTTAAACATGAACATCGAGAATTAAAATACTGCATGGAAATTTTCTTTTCTTAATTTCTCGAAGGTTTTTGTGTTGTGACCCGGAAGTTGCTCACACGAGCCTGACACTCACACCCATGTCAGCAGAGGGCTGATGTATAATCAACGAATTTGTAATACGTCAAACACCGACCTAATCAGGGAGAAAATATGTTTCTAGTCAACATAACTGAAGATGCGTATTAGTTCTGGGGAAACGTAGTTTGTCAGAGACAGGGTTGCATCCCTGTCTCTGCCCCTGTCTCCCTGTCTCTTCAGGCACTGCCCCCTCTGGGGAGGGGGCAGTGCCTGAAGACCTTGGGGTGGGTGCACCCATATCCCTGGCAGAGGTCACTAAGGTAGTTAAAGAGCTTCTTGGTGGCAAGGCGCCGGGGGTGGATGAAATCCGCCCTGAGATGCTGAAAGCGCTGGACATTGCTGGGCTGTCTTGGCTGACACGCCTTTTCAGTGTCGCATGGGGGTCGGGAACAGTGCCCATGGACTGGCAGACCGGGGTGGTGGTTCCCATTTTCAAGAAGGGGGACCGGAGAGTGTGCTCGAACTATCGTGGTATCACACTACTCAGCCTCCCGGGAAAAGCTTATGCCAGGGTGCTGGAAAGGAGACTCCGACCGCTTGTCGAACCTCGGATTCAAGAGGAGCAGTGCGGATTCCGTCCCGGTCGTGGAACAGTGGACCAGCTCTTTACCCTTGCGGGACTACTGGAGGGGTCTTGGGAGTTTGCCCAACCAGTCTACATGTGCTTTGTGGACTTGGAGAAGGCTTTCGACCGGGTCCCTCGGGGGGTTCTGTGGGGGGTGCTGCAGGAGTACGGGGTGCCGGATCCGTTGGCACGGGCTATTCGGTCTCTATACGCCTGCAGTAGGAGTTGTGTCCGTATCCTCGGTATTAAGTCAGACACGTTCCCGGTGGGTGTTGGCCTCCGCCAGGGCTGCCCTTTATCACCGGTCCTGTTTGTGACCTTCATGGACAGGATTTCTAGGCGCAGCCGGGGGGCGGAGGAAATCCGGTTCGGGGGCCTCGGGATCGCCTCTCTGCTGTTTGCAGATGATGTGGTCCTGTTTGCTTCCTCGGAACGTGACCTCCAGCAGTCGCTGGGGCGTTTTGCAGCCGAGTGTGAAGCGGCAGGGATGAGGGTTAGCGCCTCCAAATCCGAGGCCATGGTTCTCTGCCGGAAACCGGTGGATTGCTCCCTTCAGGTGGGGACAACATGCCTGCCCCAAGCGAAGGAGTTCAAGTACCTCGGGGTCTTGTTCACGAGTGAGGGTAAGGTGGAGCGAGAGATCGACAGGCGGATCGGTGCGGCTGCAGCAGTAAAACAGGCGCTGTACCGGTCCGTCTTGGTGAAGAGGGAGCTAAGTCGGAAGGCGAAGCTCTCTATTTACTGGTCGGTCTACGTTCCAACCCTCACCTATGGCCACGAACTCTGGGTCGTGACCGAAAGAACGAGGTCGCGGATACAAGCGGCCGAAATGAGCTTCCTCCGTAGGGTGGCCGGGCTCAGCCTTAGAGATAGGGTAAGGAGCTCGGACATCAGGGGGGAGCTTGGAGTCGAGCCGCTGCTCCTTCGTATCGAAAGGAGTCAGCTGAGGTGGTTCGGGCATCTAATTCGGATGCCTCCTGGACGCCTCCCATTAGAGGTTTTCCAGGCACGTCCAACTGGGAAGAGGCCCCGGGGAAGACCCAGGACACGCTGGAGGGATTATATCTCCCGGCTGGCCTGGGAACGTCTCGGGGTCCCCCAGAACGAGCTGGAAAATGTTGCGGGTGAGAGGGAAGCCTGGGTCGGTCTGCTGGGTGTGCTGCCACCGCGACCCGACCCCGGATAAGCGGCGGAAAATGGATGGATGGATGGAGGGTTGCATCACACCACCTCCGCACATTCCTCTCTGAAAAACCCCGTCGTCCCAAACTGGGTACATAATGCAGTGGCGATATCACCACAAGACATGCCATTCATTCATGTTCTGAAATAAAACCTGCATATTCGTGCAATGCCATTCTGTTGAGGTGTGTCTCATGGATGTCTACTACTGATAGCTTTCGGGTCACAACACAAAAACGTACGCAGCGCGCCCTCTGCTGACATGAATGTGACTATTAAGACTGTGTGAGCAACGTCTGGGTCACAACACAAAAACCTACGCAAAATTGAGAAAGATTTCCACGCAGTATTTTAAATCTTGATTATCATGTTCAAGCACATAAAAAAAAAAAGCAAAAAGAGCAGTGACCCACTGACCTCAGACCAGCGTCTTCGTAGTGGGGGTGGTTGACGATGGGCCGACCCGTGGAGAGCTTCACGCTGGCCATGGTGGGCATCGCCCCAGCAAACACTGAGTCTGCATCCATCGCACACAAAACAAATGAAGACAGGTATGTTGTTGAGCATTTCCACATCCAGTTCTTTATTCTCCAGAATTTTCAGGGGCGTGTTAAACACTTCAGTCCGATTGTCTGGCAGGTTCATCCAGTCAACACTCAACAGAGGTCTCTTTCACCACAGTTGGTTTTGTAAATTTGACTCGGTTTGTAAAAGTTGACTTTGTGTTCATGTTGGAGTATGTCGTTTGTGGTGCAAATTGTGTTGCGTTACACTGACAGGTGTTTCTATTATTCATCCTCACCTTTTTAAACGGGATGTACAAAATAAAAGAAACACCAGTTATTAGCACCACAAACTAAATAGTTCCTCTCAACAAAAACTCAACATTGTAACCGTTGTGAAGGAGGATTTACAGCAGCACTATAGACTGCGTTTGTTTTAGTTAAGATGACCTAATAAACTGGAAAATGAGTGCATATTTTTGTATATCCACAACAACAGTTAACTATTCGAACATATTTAGCTGGATTAATCTGAGAAGTCTGGACATGTTTTCACTAAAACAATGCTAATTGACCTCTACCTCTCGACCTTTGGAAGGAAACGATACCTTAGGTCAGCTTGTTGTAGTCGTGACAGAACTTCAGGGGTCGAGTGGACCTGTCTGTCCACACAGTTGGTAGAAGTTGAACCAGAAGCTCTCTTGCCGCTGTGCATCGCCACAGTCCATCATGAACTTGTCGCATAATCCTAAATAACTTTTTGAATTTTCCTACTCGTGACACTGAAATTCCGCCTCACTCACCAGGACGGGTGTTTTCCTGGATCCAGTCCAGCAGCTCCTCCTGCGGCAGGTTGCTGAACTCTCCGATGATCCCCCACTGGGCCTGCAGGTTGGCCACTCCCTGCACGGCCATGATGGCCATAAATGCAAACACGGCAAGCTGGTGTTTGAACTTCTCCTTAATCCAACCAAACAACTGCAGAACCACCGGAAGAGGCGGAGGGATAGAGGGGTAGAGAGATAGAGAGGCACAGAGGGGTGGAGAAGCAGAGAGATAGCGGAGACAAGAGAGACAACAGAATATGAGCTCAACACACTGCATCGTGCACATTTAATAATGCGAATAATTTAAATGGAGAAGTAACTTAACACTTTGGTATTGAGGGAATTCTTCACCCAAAAATCCCCTGAATTATTAAAGAAAACTTTAGTTTTTCTCTCATGGATCAAAGATGCAAACCACTTCACTTATTCAGTCGTATGCTTACTACTTTCCAAACACATGCATGATGACCATATTAAAGACGTGTTACCCGTCTGTGCGAGTCCGAAGTGGTTTAAATAGACAGGGTTTAGGGGAAGATGCATGTGTTTGAGAAGTAGAGAGCGTGCGACTGGATAAATAAACACATACGTCTCTATGATGAAGTTTTGCTGCTGTAGAACCCTCAAGTACTTAAATTCACCAATACCTTTTCTCTGTTTTGGGATTCTTTCTTTATTGTGTTAAAAGAGACAAAACAATATTTTCTTCAAGGTAATTGAGAGTAATTGATGTACAACTGGTCATTTTGTGGGTGAAGTATTCCTTTAAGGAAACAAGAACCCGGGTTTAAATGTGCACCCTTGTGTTGTAATCGCAGACAGACCTGCTTGGAGCAGATGAGCGAGGCCATGATGCACATGTGTGGCGTCAGGAAGAGCTTCAGACGCATGATGAGGATGGCGAGGACAGTGAACGCCACCAGCTGCAGGCTGTGGTACACCAGCTGCAGAGACACAAGTTCATTCTGATCAAAACTGACATGAAGGTGCAGAGGAAGGAAAGAAGAGCAAGATAATTGCCACAGGAAGTGTAACTGATCTCTCGAGGCAGTGAAGCCGAGGCAGACTCAGATGTTTGATCCACAACTGGAACGACGTTACTGAAGTAATAAAACAACAGAGACAAAGTCATAAATCAAGTTCATTTAGTTCGCCAAATTAACAATCTGTTGTCAATTGACAGAAAATTGTAACTCTCATAATTATGTGGCATCTATCGAGCAATAAAGTAAAACAAAGTTGTGTTTACATTCAGTGTTTGTGATCAAAAGGCATTGAGTGCAAACCAAAAGGGAAACCCAATCGAACAAACACGACTTCAAAGTGGTGCAAAAAAACCTCCAGGGACCATTAAAATGAGCTGATTCTTCCATTTCATATAATTATGAATCAAATATCTTTGGGTTTGGGAGCGCTGACCTGACAAAACAAGCTATTTGAAGACGTCTTTCAGAACTTGTTATTATTAGACCGAAGTGTTTAACTACTAAGGTTATACATATCACAAAAGAAAATAAGGGTCTGTAATTTCTTTGCAAACGAGCAGTCGAACATGGAGATAAATTAAACATTCAATCTGTAATGATCTGTCTGTGTGTCTATCTGATAAATAAATAGGAGTATGGGAAGGAAAATGCATATTTTTCATATGCATTTTTGATTTTGGTGTGAAATGTCATTTTAAGTGACCTCCATCTATGCTGACGAAATCATCAGCTGCTAGGCTGCCTCCAGTGAAGCTACGATCCCTTTAGAATCAGCTCCCCTCCAATATGAGCCTGAAAAAGCTTCATTAGCTGGACGGACTGTGTGATGACGCTTTGATCTTATTGGACATGCCGCGTCTCCCCCGAGAAGAGTAAGAAGAACCCTTTGGGGCTCTGCAGTGTTGCTCACTGAGCCATACAAGCAACAATAGTGAAGTAATTACCCAGGAAACTCTGGAAAACCTTCACACAGTTGCGGCTGTTGGATGAACATACAAACCTTTTTTCCTGCCTTGGGAGGTATATTACAGAAAACGAGATGAAGCAACTGAGCGCGAGCCGACAAAAAGCAGCAAGGGGAGATTTCATAACAGAAGGGGGAAGAGGGGCTTTCATTTCTTAGTGATGAGAAAAGGGATGAAAACCGTTTAGGGACAGAGAAACTGGGCAGACGCTGCTGCACTGGAGGAATCTAATCAAATAAAAATGGATTAAGAAAAATAGAACGACGCTGCAAAAAACTAAAATAAAACAGCCTGTGAGTTCATTCGAAAATGTTGTCATGATAACGTTGAAGCAAAGACTGAAGAATAAAAAATAAGTATGTGAAAAGTACTTTTTCCTCACCTCTCCCTTTGCTGCGATTTCAGACCTGCAACACAGAAGAATACATAAACTCTGGCATCCACTGCCCAAAGATATTGTGCAAATGTTTGAAGAGAATCTGTATTATTTGTCAAGATATATGTAGCAGCAGAAAGGCCAGCGAGGAGGCCTCGGGCCGCTCACCCTGCAGCTTCATCAGCATCGTCCGGCTTGACGGACGCCTTCCCTGCGTCCCTCAGGAACCGGACTACGTCCTGGACAGTCTGAAAAAAAGGACGAAATGGTTTGAATCAAATGCGAAAGGTGGATTCCTTCAAGTGTTATGTTTGAAACAAATAGTGCACAGTGGGAGAAGACGACGTGCTCATGTGTTGCATTAAAGCCTTTGTCAAACCGAGTTATGTATTCTTAGCTCAGCATGGGCAGACGTAATGAGATTACACGGGATAAAGAGCAGTGCCTCAAATATAATTTCCACTGAAAATATATCTCGCTGGGCTTCCTTTCTTAAAGCACATGAATATACGCATGTAAATGCCAACTGAAGCTCCCCACGCAGAGCAAATGAAACCACTGCAAGATTCTAAAAATAAAAGAAGTAACCTGAATTGGAAAAAAAAAGAAAACCTCCTTATATATATATATATATATATATATATATATATATATATATATATATATATATATATATATATATATATATATATATATATATATATATATATTCAAGCAGTTCTCCTCAGGGGGGTGGACATGTGTGCGTGGTAGTCAGAGCGGATTGACACCCAGCTTTGTCTTCCTGCTGCTGTGAGCCAGCGTCTCACCTCGTGTTTGACTGCTGTTTCGTTCTGGAAAGGTGAGATAGGAGGCTTCACGCTGCGGCCCCGACACTCACATATAGACAGCTGCTCTTACAGAACACTATTTATTTCACACAGATCGTGAAATATAGTCAGATGTATTACTGTGATTTTATCTTGCATTATTTGCCCTCCAAGATGTGTTTGTGCGTTAACTAGTCAGGCGGTCCTGTGAATGGATCTTATTTTTAAGATGCATGATGAAATAGTGCAGGGAGATGTGGTGCTGGAACAAGCTTGAAGGACTGTGAGTGATTTTATTAGAGTGTTATGAATCTACAATTCTTCTCCTGGTATTTATTAAACCCCGAAAACTCATCTCTGTTTATCAAAATGATATATTTACAAGTTTTTTTTTCCCGTTGGACCTCGAAACATCGGCCTCATTTAGATTGACGTATCTGTAAATATGCTGAAGCTGAAACTTACTGGTCGACCAACAAAGTGTGAAGACTTCAATTAAAGTTTTGTGGCAAACAAAAAAAACTGAAAATGGTCGTAAATCAACATTTGGCAGGAACATCATGAAGTTTCTCTGATCCTACTTGTTTTCTCTGTGTAGCTTGGCACTATAGACATAGAAAGTCCCGTCCTGCAGGTTGACCGGATTGGTTCCTTCAGCATGTGACGTATGGTAAGTGTATTTTTGCAAATCATAAAAATATGGGCATGTAGTTAAGATGCCTTTTGGGGGGGTCAGACTAGTTCCCCTACCTAGAAAACCAACCAAAGTGATCGTCTGAGGTCTGAACACGAGAGAGGACTCACCCTCCCAGCGATGAGAGCAACCACCAGCATGTTGATGGGCAGCAGCAACGTCCTGAGGTAACGTAGAGGGGTCTGAGGGAGAGACACACAGCAATGTGATGTACACTGTACGCTGCCCACCTGCATGCAGTCACAACACACAAACACTAACGAGGAAGCAGGCGCAGTCAACAAAGTGAATACATTACATTTCATTTAACTGATGCTTTCATCCAAAGAGACTTACAATAAGTGCATTCAACCGTGAGTACAAACTGAGAACAACAGGAATCAAGAAAGTACAATTTCTTCGAGAAAGCACTACAAAGTGCTATAAGTAAGTCCCATTTAAGTGCTACTGAGGTGCTATTTTCTTTATTCAAGGTATGTTTGTGAAGTCAAATTTTAAAACGTGTTCCGCCGTCAGGTTTCTATTTCCTGTTAGATTCAGAGCACAAATACCACCTTTGATGTAAAACAGCAGGCTGTTTTTCCTGATAAAAATAAATGGTTTTCATACCAAACCACCAGAGACTTGCACTTTATCAGTGAACGCTTCAGCACACACAATGTCACGAGGATGAAAAGGATTCAGAATCTTTGGTAAAAACAGATTTCACCTCCAACTCCATGAAGTCAAATTCTGCAGCACAAGTGTACATCAGAGTGTGGAAGTCCTTGTAGCTCGTGAACTTCGACTTGATCAGTCCACTGATGTGAGCCTGGAAAAGACAAAACAAAAGCTAATTATATACGGTTTCTTTACATTTTGTAGTACTTTTTTTAAATTCCTGACTAATTCCTGACTAAATGTTTGAAGTATTTAAAATGTAAATTGTTCAGCATGACCTTTTCTGACGGTGGCATTAAACAATATGACATTTATTATTGAGGCCGTTGGCTTCACAAAGCGATAACAACCACTAACAGTGTGTGTGGGGTAGTGTGTATTGTTACACATTGATATGAATTGATTTACAGCTTTCTTTTGAATCTTTCTTTGTGATTTAGTTTAGATTTAGTTTAAAGCTTCATTCAGAACATTGACATTTGAACTCAAAATCATTATTTGAATGCTGCGCAGCTTCTTTAAAAAAAATTTGTATGCCTATTTTATCTCGTTATAAAAATATGATTTCTCCAGTCGCAGAAGAAGATCAGATGACAGATTATTATTAAGTTTGATACTATTTGTAGAATTTGATTCAAGTGGTGGCTGCGTAGGAACTTTTTAGACTTTTGTGATCCAAACGTTTCCCATAACTCAAGAGCATGTTAAAGTCCCACAGCCCAAATCTATTGAAAACTGTTATTATCTAACAAAATATTCTGCTTCAGTCCATATTATCTGTTGGCGTCTAGCTTTTCATAAACAGCATTTTCACAGCGTTGATTTCCCACTTGCAATACCTATAGTAACTGGACAATCTAGACGCAATCTAACAGCACCATAAGCACCTTTATATAATCAGAATAACACAAAAACATATTTTTTCCCCTCTATTGTTTGAGTGATGACGTTATAAAATGAGACAATATTCAAATCGGGAAAAAAAAGTCTTTTTAGGAACACGGAAACCCTTCAAGTCATTCCTTTCATGTCAAGTAAAAAGTTTAAACATTATCATATCAATAATATAATCGGCTGTAAACATGGTTCAAACAGAATATTAGCAGTCTTTTTAAAGTTGCAGTGGCTTACATCATCCGAGGCACAGAGGACAGTGGACAGCAGGAATTTGAGCAGCACTGTGGAGCCGACCCAAGCCAAACCCTGCATGACCTGAGAGAGGGAGGAGAAAGCAACTGAGGCAGGAAGCTGTCATAAAAGACTTGGGGTGCTGTGGAGTGTGGGAGCAAGACAGAGAGGCCGCTGTTGACTGAACACAGTGGCCAAAAAAAGAAAGAAATCCAATCATTTCCATCATCTTAACTGTATTGTTCATCTCAGTGAGAAACAGACGAACGGATTCAAAGTGAAGGCGGCATAATCAATAGCATGTTTACTTTGAGATATTGAAATAGGTGTATTTGGACAATACTGAATTCAAAGATTTAGATATGAGCCAACATGTTTTTTTTTTACATAAGTAACTTCTGCATACCCAGAGGACGACGCCTGGTTTGAAGATTTGAGCAAATCGATCCCTCAACGCAATGATTGCCTGAAATCACAAAGACACACACAACGCATCTATAGCTGCAGACACATTATCTCAACAATGATCTTGTATTTCCGTTGCTCTCTGCAATACCATTTACTCAAACAAAAGTATTTAACATTGATTGACTGAACAGGTACATCCCAGTACATTCACTAAATGCAGATTATCGGACCGGAAAGAGCCAACTCACCCAGATGGAGATGAGCGAGGAGGCGTAGAAGGACGTGAGCAGCATGGAGTTGCCAAACATCAGGACAAAGCAGACAGCAAGGGTGATCTGAAGCATGAGAATAAGGGGAGAAGAGGCGTCATTCATCAGCTCCATGTGCACCAGGGGTTAATCCTGCAGGGAAGATAAGATTCACAGGAATAAAAATCCAACATATTTTCCATTTAACAGAAAAACATAATGAGGGGATATTAGGTTCTAGGGATAAATGAAATAGGCCGATACATACCAATATATATATATATATATATATATATATATATATATATATATATATATATATATATATATATATATATATATATATATATATAATCCAGTGTAGATGCAATTCTCTGAGCAGCACACTGGTAATTATTCTACTGTAGTTTCTACCATCTAAATTAGGATTACGAAAGAAGGTATTTCAACAGTGTTGTGTGGAAATACTTAACATAAATATATTTAGTACTATAATTACATTTATTTTATAATACTGAATATTTCACAATGAAGATTCAGATTTGAAAACGGCAAATGACACTAAAGCAGTCAAGTCGGGAACCCATACATTTTTCATATTTCTCCTTGTTGCATTAAATCTTGCACCTGAATACACACAAAAACACTTCATATTTACATACTTATTTGTATATAGTGTTAGCAGGAGGGTGAGGGGGTCTGAAATAAATTGTATTAAATGTGAACGATGGATCATTCTGTTGTTGAAAACACTCCATTAAACTGCATTGTGTGATGGATACAAAGCTACAAGCAGCATCTAATCCTATTCACTGAACTCTTGATGCTTAATCCCAGTGAGCAGTGAAATAATGCACCGCTCACTGCATTGTGAAGACAGAGGGGCAGCGATGCCCAACAAGGGGCTCAACTAACTTCTAAAAATAGAAATAATATATTTAGCCGCCTGCATTTTAATATGTTAAAAGGCAGACAGTGAACTATTATTAATGAATCTGCTTGTTTTTTGTTAGTTTATAACAGTGTCATGTTTAAAAAAAAGATACTCTGTTTACTGTCATGAAGGAATAGGAAAACAGGCAAGTGTGGACTTGCTGGTTTGCTCCTTTTGTGTCATTTTAAATGGAATATTCTGGAGTTTAGGATCAATTCACAGCAAGGGGCGTAGCTTCGCATATGGACATGAATCGACCAATATTTGAGCAAACTTCTTGCCAGCTATGAGGTCCGAGCCTCTGTCTCTCTGTATCTGAATAACATGAACGAGATGCAGAAGGGCATTTGCACCCATGTGGTATCTGCTCTGAGCAGATACCTAAACACGCCTAAACACGTAATTTCTCATAGAAGTAGTTTACATCTATCAACACAACATTTATATCTTTCTATATTGCACTATCCTTTTTCTACGTCTATGTACTGTGTAGAAGGATGACAATAAAGTATTGTTTTACCTCTCATCTTAAGAACTGACGGAGTACTTTATAACGTAAGTATAAGGTAGTTTAGATGCCCTGTAACAAGTGACACTGCTCAGCCTCTATGTGCCAACGCTGTAGGTCACATAGAGGACACGTGCATGGTTTTGTGTCTGTATTTCTTTTCTTCAAAACACACACACACACACACACACACACACACACACAAAGCAAAAGTCATCTTTTCCAAGCTCTCTAAATCATGCAGAGGCATATTCCTTCCTCTGACACAAATCTCCACCATCTTACCACAAAGGGCGTTCTCCTTATCTGTGGAGCACACAGGGACTGGCTAACAGGCTGGCATGCTGAGCGGATTAGGGAGCAAGAATGTGGAGGAACGGACACGCACGCACACACACACACACACACACACACACGCACGCGCGCACACACGCACGCGCGCACACACGCATGCACACACGCACGCACACTGTCCTTGGCAGGGTATATCCTCCTATTTCACGCCTTAAAAAATAATATAAGGAGCAGTTGTGTAAAGATGAGCAGCGGCATCGTTAATGCTGAAGAAAGTCATCCCGGCATCGGCTGGTGTTGTCCTCGCGGCTCATAAAATCCTTCCGGCCGAGATAAGGAGAACCGAGGCAGAGCACGTTATGGCTCAGAGGACAGCGGCTGGAAACACTTTCACTTATGTTGGGCACAACACAGAATCCTCGCACAGTGAAAGCTAAAAGCACCTAAATCCTCTTCAGGTAAACATTTCGTCTCTTTGAGGTCCTTTCTCTGCGTGTGTCTCAACTGGCCAATTTGGTTATTTTACATCTTTCCTTTCTGCATTTAGTTAAAAAAAATCCTTCTGTTGCATCTATGTCCTAGCAGCTCAGGTGTAATTATTTTCACTGTTGAATCAAACCAAGCCACCTAGGTGACACTCTTGATGCACCAGAGACAAGGAAACATATAAAGTTAGCGAACAGAAGCACTCGGGTAGATTGGTTGGTTGGTTGGTTGGTTGGTTGGTTGGTTGGTTATCTACTGTACCATATGAGTGACCAGGATAGATTGCATCTTGGCGGCGGCGAGGTAACCCAGGATGTAAGATGCAAACAGAGAAGCCACCTAGACAGAAGAAAAACAAATAGACAGCCATTAAAATATACTTCAGAAAACATACACAACATATAACATAGAAACGATCTGTTTTTATCTTTTTTATATCTGGAGTCAGTCACAGGCTGCACTCTATATAGAGACTATAGATAAAGACTATACTATACACACATGGATTCAAACTGATTCCCGTCCCTCGAATGCAGACAGGCCAATCACAGCGTAGCGTCGGCCAGCTCTGACCAGAAGCCAACAACTAATAGTTCTCCTCCAGAGACACTTAAGCAAATGTTACAGTTTTTCTTCATTGTCAAATAGGGTTAAAGTCTGATTATTCAGGTGGCACATACAGGTATGTGATAATAAAGTGATTAGAAGAACTATAAATAGGATAGTAGTGTAAAAATGCCACTAATTGTGCAAGTCTAAAATCTTGTAAAGACCCATAAGAGTGTATTTTGTACATTTATTCCCACTTCTCCCAAACTCCGGAGTGAGCAGAGGGAGCGGACACACACACACAGCATTTGTTTCGCGTGCAGTGAACGAGGCTCAATTAGCGAGCTTACAAGTGCAAAACAAAGAAGAAGCTGTTAAGTAACTCGTCTCGTGTTGGAATCAGCGGCTCCCTGAGGGGGCCGGCGGCAGCGAGGGCCAAGCTGCTCGAGCAGCAGCAGCAGCAGCTCGTCCCACGCTGACCCCTTTGTTCTGAAGTCGCGGTTCAAACTCCGGCTCATCTGTCTGCCAGCCTCTGTGACGCCCCTCTCTCCTTTCTGTCTTTAACTTGCTCGTCTCTGAAAGCATCTCTCCTCATTCCATTTCATATGCATATTCTCCTGTAATGCATGAGAGGTTTATGAAATGAGGATGTAAATGGCTGCATTCTGGGAATTACATAATCTCTCTTTTCTTTCAGCCGTGTCTCTTTGTTTCTCTTTCCATCCTGGCAAACTTCTACAATCCAGTCACCTTCCTTGCCAGAGCCCCCTGCTCTCTCCGAGTCTCTATTTTCTCCCTAATCTCCTCTGCCCAGTCGGCTTTCTTCCCCACGTTCCCTCCCGACGTCTCTTTTGCTCTCCGTTTACCTGAGTGAGCAGCACAAACTGGGCAAACTGCCAAGGCAGCATGAAGCACAAATTGGAGACGCCCAAGGCGACCATGGCTGTCCTGCTCGGGTTCCTTGTCCTGGGGGGGAGAGGCAGGAGAAAGAAATATAACAGTGAGAAGAGCTGCGGGGGCGCGGCGTTGATAAGAGAAGATACATTAGGGCGACACAGCACACACATTCAGTTTTCACTCAGAGTCGGCTACAAAGCTCCGCTTATGCACCGAGCCGGCCTCAGAAACATGACGCGCCGGAGTTCGCTCTCCTTTTAACGCTGCCGGTAGAACAAGTCTCAGTTTACCGACTGCGTTTAGCAGACACCCCAGTAATTACAACACAACAGTGCCTGTATTACCGCCTGCACTGTTGCATACTTGACAGGCTTTTTAAGTGAAAATAAAACTCCATGTGTTATGAGTTGATCATGTGTACGCACTGGTCGGACACACGATAAAATAGCCACTAAATTATACAGCGGTAACAATCAAGAAAAGTTTTCTATAGAACTTGGAACCGATATCTGCACACTTGTTGTGTTAGCGTGCCATCCACTTTTCCCCCTCTCTGTACTGCATTCAGCACTGTGAAGCCGTGGTCCACAAGGGGCGGAGCCTCTACCACCTAGAAGGTGTGTACGGGTGCTCTGCATACAATGATTGGAATGTGATTTTTTTTTTCTACATCTGCCGTTCCAGCTGAAACCATATTTGCTCTGATGAAGGTGTCCATCCTGCGTGTATAAAACAACTTCTACACATCTTATGGAGAATTTGCTGACAGGATTACATTTTTTATTTTTTTTTAAAGCAGGATAATGTGGCCCACTGTGATTGAAAGACGGAGCTGTTGGTGGTGAGTTTACCGTAGGATGTAGGTGAGAAGGAGCATCTGCAGGACTAAGAAGGGGTAGGCGAAGCTCTCCCTCAGGGGCGGAGTCCACATCACACGCGTGCTCTGACAACATCCACAAAGACACACGTACAAAAAAACAAAAGAAACATGCATCAAAACATCACAATGGATGGAATCACTTTGCAACGATCGTAAAAAAAAAAGGAAAAAAAAAGAGAACCCCAAAGCGGCTGTTGGTGACTCAGCTTCTAACCACATGATTATGATTAAATCCTGTATTTAGACGTACGAGTGAAGCATTGCTCCCCTGTGCACAATCACCAGCTTTTGCTAAACACCTCGAGTAACTTAATGACGGGACAAATTTACATTAAGCTGTTTTTTTTTGGTCTCTGCACTCGACCAAAGATCACTCGTACGGGAAGAACCTCCACTCTGCAAAACACTCACACTTTTATTCACATATTAATAATTCTACCTCATAAACCTAATGGATTTGAACCAGGATTCTCATTAATTTAGATCGAGTGTCTCTTAAAAACAATGTGCACCCAATTTAGTGGTCTACAGCTGTTATGTTAATGTGCAAGATGCATATTAAATCAACACTGCATCTCTGCTGCTCAGTAGTTTTACGGTGTATACTAAGCATCTTTGACACACAGGATTAATTAAGTTTTATCTGATCTCAAGTGGTAGCTTGAGCAATGCCTGGCCATCTGTGCCATCTCAGGAAACACAAGTTTCCAGACTTGACTCTTGTATCGACGGACTCGGCTCGGGGCCAAAAAAACTTGATAGGGACATCCACATTTGTTTTGTTCCTTGTTATTTAAAAAAGGGTGCCACAAATCGATCCCATTTATTTATTATTACTTACTGAAAATAACTGTAGTGCAACAAATGTTCAGCTCTCCTGATCCACGTAGACTTTGATAGTTAGGGCGGTGCACTCACCTCTCCATGATTGAAGAAAAAACACATTGTGGTAACGACGCCGCCCAGTCGACTGCCGCTACACAGGACAAAAAAAAGAAAAGGAAATAGATTAGGAAAGGTCACTTTCACCTCTGTAATTGACTGAGCGACAAAACTGTATTCTGGGTCTGACAGCTGAGCGAAGAGACAGAGCATTAAAATATATGACGGGTAGGAGCGGAGTTACCTGAGGTAGGCACCGTAGATGAAGAACAGGCTCATCATAGCGCCGTTCAGCAGGAACACAAAGGTCACGTAGAAGTACGCTGGGTCGCCCATCCCTGATGACACGCACACACACACACACAAACAGTAAACAAAAGATGTTTTTTTAGAGCTAGAGGTAACAGCTGGAGACAGCCCCGTGCTACTACTGAACAATTGATTAGTCGATGAACAAAATAATTACTTGTAGTACCGGGAAATGCTTAGGAATCATTGATCTGATATCACGTTATATAATTTAACACAGGAACAACAACACGAGTCACTTGCTACTCGATCAGCTCATCCTGCACGTTCAGGAGGATTGTAACTCTCAACAGAGATGAGAAAGAAGCAGGGTGGCTCACTTGTTTGCTACTTCCATCACAGCTAACGAGTGAGCCCTCCTGCTTCTGCACATGTGCAGTAGCGATCAGGCAGGTACTCGAGGAGAGTGCAACATGAGCCAGAAAATCCCACCATGACACAACGTGATTTTAACGCACTGGTATCAGAGAGAGAGAGAGAGAGAGAGAGAGAGAGAGAGAGAGAGAGAGAGAGAGAGAGAGAGAGAGAGAGAGAGAGAGAGAGAGAGAGAGAGAGAGAGAGAGAGAGAGAGAGAGAGAGAGAGAGAGAGAGAGAGAGAGAGAGAGAGAGAGAGAGAGAGAGAGAGAGAGAGAGAGAGATGCATGTTGTATCACTGTAAGGCATGACTAAATTCAGACATTTTATTGATTATACAATCAATTCAACAATACAAAAAGACTATTCCAACCCAGACAGAAGAGAGGAAATGGCACTCATATATAAAACACACCCGTGCTATTATTAAGCTTTCTGCAACAGTCGGGAAGTAGCCTGAACAAGTCTCCTCCAGACTGTGAGGTCGATGCAAAAATAGCCCATGAAGCAGGTAGCGTTTCTGCAGAGCCCTCAGGCTGAGGTGATAAATTCACGACGCTTTTCCGATCCCCCGCTGCAGGATGTCTGTGGCCCGCTTTTATTTTCAGCCGACATTTGTGATTTCATATGGTGGTTAAACACAATCTATATACTGCGGTCATAATGTTTCTGGTTTGAATCCAGCGGGGGACCTTTGTTTTCACACAGCCCCTCCCTCTCATTCTTGCCACATTTCCAGTTGCTACCTCTCTGCTATCTCCAATAAAAGGTAAACATGACACACACAAAAACTGACAGGAGATTGTGAGGTTGGAGGTTGTTTTTACAGGACAGACAAAGCTCTCTGTTTGACTGTAGTCCATAAAGATCACAAACACCTCAGATTAAAAATACACAAAAGCAGAACTCGAGTCCTGATGAAAATATAGGGGGTATTTAAGAGCTGGGGGAACTAACAGATTATTGACCTTATCAAACCAGCATACGCAGGAATATAATAACAGTTTCCACTTTTTTGGTTCAGAAACTTCCTTAATAAGTACTCAGAGACAAAGTGGGTGGGCACAAAGGAGCCCCTCGCCTCAGTAACTCAGCAGGCACACAGAACAGATCGAGGGGGCTGCAATGACTAACGAGGTACTTGGGAGCGTGTTGGCGTTACATCACGCCAAGACGTGACGGTAAACAGAGGCTTGTTCCTTCAGCGGCTCAGAATGAGGATGTAGTAAAAAAACAAACTTGACACACTGCATCTCATAAAATCCATGTGCCGGTTTGACAGTTAACAGGAAACGCTCTCATTTTCTGACACCTCGATCTCATGCGAGGCAGCTCGCGTCAGGTTTGTGTAAACACTGAAAACAGCCCGCGTACATCGACCCAGAAGGAGGCGAGGGGGGCTCGCTCTGCTAATGAGAATGACAGAAACACACAGATTGCAGCTCCACAAAAGGGAGCGCCGACAACAGCTTGTTTACCGTCAGCAGACTCACTCTTCTCGGAAATGTTCCTGCGAACAAATATGAGAGAGCTGTTTGTGTGCAATAGGTTAAAAGCATTTTTTCTTTCCTTTAGGGCGAATTTAACAATACTAATGTTTCTCTCACTGCGCACTACCTGTTGTTCTACCATTTTGTTCTACCGTCTATTATTCATACCTTTTCATGGAATTCCTCAATTTTATTTAGTCTTTTTAATGAATTAGTGCAGAAATATGTTTAAGTTGATTGATAAAAAAAAATCTGCAAACATTTCACTGCTTTTTTGTGTCTAATGTGATTTAAAACTCATTCATTAAAGATTTTGTTCAACGCTTAGTCTCAGCAGAGTCTCCGCTGGACATGTGGCAGCCTCACAGTTGACTCAATGGTTCAGATCGCATCACGGTTTTGAGAGATTTTTAGAGATGCCCGATTACGTTTTTTTTTTGTTTCAAAGTGTTCTCATTTTAATTTGCTGAAGAACATAATTAGAATGAAAATGAAAGATTTTATTGTTATTTATTACACATCGCAGCATTTGTAGTTTTAATTCTGTAGTGAAAGATGCTTCGAGCTATTCGTTAGGAAGTTTATTTATCAGTATTCTGAAGAGAACTTTTGTAGAAAGAAATATTCAGTTAATACTTTAGATTAAAAGCAAAAGAAAATGTTAAAAAAGTAAATCAAGATTACTTGGTTTCTTTGATCAATTCCTTCTTTGTAATTTATACAGTTTCTCTCAACTGCCAGTTAGGTTGTTTTGACTGCAGCTGTCCACGAGTGAAGAAAACCATCAAACTCCGTACAAAAATTAGTCATCCAGTCAATTCAGCGCCAGACTGTGTGAGTGTGTTTAATGTGAGCGTAGCTCCAGGTCGTGACATTAAAACTATCTGGTTGTGTGTGTATGTGTGTGTGTGTGTGTGTGTCTGTCTGTGCATATCTTGCAGATCAGGCTGCAGCTCCGAGGCGACAGTCCGTACCTTCACAGCTGTCCACAGGAGTGAGTCCCTCTCCTCTGTTGATGGACCAGCACATCTTTGTGGGAATGCCAAAGTATCCCATGACACCCGTGTACATCCGGTACCAGCTGGCCAGGACCACCTGGCGAGCAGAGACGGATGAGAATCAGTGCAAAGCCTCTTTTACACAACATGTTTGAAAGGCCTCCCATTATCTCTGGGGGAGGACAACACTCTGGGTTTCTTCTGTGGTGGTGTAGAATGCCAGTATGTGTTGATCTCTCTCATTTGGTTCAAATGAGTAACTAGTGTGGTTCCTAATTTAACTTAACTAGCTACAGAAAAAGCAGGAAATAAAAACTAGAAAAATGAGTGCGTGAAACAAGTTTTAAACTAAACTTTGGAGTCTCTTATGAAGCATAATTTTCACCGACAGCGTTAAACCTCTTAAGATTTAAAGATATTCCACGATATCCCCTGAGCACAAAGCCCCAAACACAATGAGTCACTTCAGACATTACGCTAGCATTATCATGAAATGTTGTAAAGGATTTATTTATTCCCCCAAAGCTGTAGAACGTCTTCCTGATAAGAGTTTTATTTGGAGCAAAGATTCATTTTATATTCAGTTGTTCTTTAAAACTCATTGCACCTAAGGAATATAAACTAATATCTAGAGATCTGTTGTGGCCTGAGATTTTAACCTTTTTACTGTGGAATATTATTACGTTTTCAACCATTTTAAAAGTCATTTTAAATTTAAACAGTTTTTGTTTGACTCATCTTTTTACCTCCAACTAACAGCAACTCTGGTTTGGTGTAAATGAAACCTTAATTCCACAAGTTAGATGTGAACATAGGCTCGCTCTACCTCGCTGTCATTGGCCTCGCTGCTACTAATGGTTTTGTCACCGTGTGACGAAAATCGGAACAAACTTTTAAATTGGGCTTTGAAGATGAAATACGAGGGAGGATTTGGACAGTGGATCAAATATGTTTAAAGAGAAATTTTGACCGACTGCTGACGTAGAATAACTGAAAGATAACGTTACAAAATATGAACAAAGACACTCAAAGCTAAATTTGAAAACCTCATTGAATGTAGGATACACACGATACAGCCCAATTAATCGTGCAGTAGGGAGCGCAGAGCAAAGTTTTGTTGAGCAGGCCAATAGGGAAGATAGATACGTTCGGGGAAGGGGTCAGAGTCATAGCGAAGAGACAGCATGGGTTGTAGTTAAGGATTAATCAGCGGAAAGACACTCTGCTCCAACAGAAACATCTGTACAAAGTTGGGCGCAGATTCAAGAGATTCGCCGATTTCACACAATCCTACGCTCACACTCTTGTGGGTGCTCTGCAATTTTATAAGCACCCACAGAGGATGCTTTCTTTTTGTTTTACTTGTGTGGGTGTGCAAACCCTTTTTGAAAATTTGCCCCCTGCGACGGGCAATCATACTCCAAATCATGTGAACAGCATGCCAAAACCCGCCCCACCTCTGGGTAGAGATTGAATCTCTTCAGCGTGTTAATAACCAGGGGGTACTCCGTCAGCCGATCGTTCATGACCATGTGGAGGCCGTCCAGGAAAGCCGGAGCGTCAATGATGGTCTTGTAGTAGGAATAGTACAGACCCTGGAACCATCAAAAGACATGTACAAATTAACTTAAATATACATGAAGAAAAAAAACGTGAATCTAAATGAGTCATTAGCGAGTAGCGACAGAGAAGTGTAGCAAAAAAGAGAAACAAAGAGGAGATGCCTAAGGAGAGACAGAACAAAGTGATACAGAGAGGAGGAGACAGCACACAGACACTAATTATAGCTTCACAACATCACATCTCGTGATGTGCCGTACCGGCTCAGCAGATGGCAACAGTTCACAGAACCATTTGATATCACACAGCCGGGGCGAGGGAAGAGAAATGTCTTGTGTGCTTATGATAAAATCCTCACCGTCGTCTCCTAAAAGGGCGACGAGGCTCTGCACGTCGAATATCAGGGACTTTGACACAATTACAACGACGCGTGGACACGTGCCGCATTCAATGACACACGTCTACGCGGCGACAGCAAAATGGAAACCGACACGAAAGCGCAGGCGACAGAAATTAGAAATTAGAATGTGCCAACGTTTTGCATGTTATCTGAATCGCAAATGTCAGGTTTTGAAGAGGTTAAGTTCAGCGTTGTTTTTGATATTGCGGGAGGAACAAAAATGATCTTCTCTGAATGTGCCGAGGATATGGAGTCAGTGAGGTCACATTATTCATTTCATTTAAACTGAAGCCTGCGGTCCTGTTGGGATCGCCTGACTAACTGAAACAGACCTGCAGGTCAGAGTGTGCCTCCCTTCAACTTTGCCCGACTGCTGTCAAACTGAAACACAGCGTTTGGGAAATGTCAATATCTGTCGTCGAGTGCTGAGTTGTTCACATTACAAACTGCTGCGTTAGAATGACATTAATCTGCCTGTTCTTTTCATTAGTAATATGGATGCACCTTCCCGACTTTATCCTTCTCGATAGCAATACCTCAGCTTTGGGAATGGGCCGAGTACCGATCCGAATCCAGCTGTATGCCTCACTGTGTTAAAGTGACTGGGACAATTCTTTTACTAGCAGAGCAACTTAAACATCGCTTTTGTAACGTTGTAAAACAAAATAAAAACTAATAAATACAAATTAACTGAACTGTTATACAATACCAGATCCAGCCGTTTAAGTCTATAATGGACAGATTCATGATGTTGGTGCATCTCTCATAATTAATTGATCGCTTCGTCCATAAAATGTGATGAAATAGTGACATATTGTCTTAGAAGCCAAAGTCCAAAACCTCTCAATATATAAAATCAGCCTGTACTCAAAAGGAAAATGTATGAATAAATGTAAAAGTCTGCAGATTGATATTTCTGTCAGTTGACCAATGACGTGCCCTCAAGCTGTGACGAACTGTTCTTTTAGATTAAACAAACCTCTCGTCGTGGCTCATGACAAGCTATAATTTGCTGAAATTATATGAAATGGACATTTATGCAAAGAAGAGTAGACAAGTGGACACTGCCCATCCTGCGACACACTCTGAATACATTCATCACATCACGGTTGCCGCCTCAGATTTTCTTCTGCCTCACCATGTTTAAATACTGTTTACACAGCACATACTTGGTTGAACATACATTCTTTGTTCAATAAGCCAGTTGTGTGATGTGGGTCAAATAAGACCCAAATATTGAATATGTCAACTATGGCTAATTTTCAGGACATTTTACAGACGAAGCAATTTGTAGATAAATAAATACAAACAGATTGTCTGCAGCCCTGCAGTATCATGATCTTCCTGAAACCTATCTTCCAAGTGCAGTTGCATCTTATCTTAAACTGTACAGGCTCACATTAGATTAAAAAAGT